>NC_053491.1:243684358-243992414 GCF_905171775.1 Rana temporaria
GTCATATTTATAAGGGATGTGAATATCACTTGCAACGATTGCATGCTGTAGAGGTGCTCTTGTAAATAGCAATATGGTCCTCCTAGTATAAGGTTGGCTAGACACCGATGGCTTATTTAGTTTAGCCTGGGTGGAACTAACCAAAACTAACAGATTACATCATCCCTGCTAGCTGTCAAAAAACCCGAGCAGAGACTGCATCTGATTGGATGCAGACACTTTTCAGCTAACCTGCCTGGCTTTTCAATAATCAAGGAATATCAGGTGGGCCTGTTTCACACAGATTTAAGTTTGTATAAGAACAGTGTGAGCAGCAAGCTTTTCCGGCACTTTCAGCAAGCTTTGAGCAGTTGTTATTGAAACTTTAAAGCGCCCCTTCAAGGGATTGTAAAGTATATGCATTAGAATAAAAAGCCTTCTGTGTGCAGAAGCCCCCCTAATACTTGCATGAGGTACCTCTCTGTCTAGCGATGTCCACGAGTGTCTCAGCCGTCCGGGACTCTCCCTCCTGGTTGGCTGAGACACCGTAGTGGTGCCATTGACTCCCGCCAATCAAAGTCACTTATCAGGAGAGCGAGAGGGTGCAGAGCTGAACCGCATCTCAATGTCCAAATGGACACATGGAGCTGCAGCTCTGCTTGAGAACCCCCATAGCAAGCTGCTTGCTGTGGGGAAACTCAACGGGAGGGAGGGGCCAGGAGCACAGAAGAGGGACCTGAGAAGAGGAGGATCTGGGCTGTTCTGTGCAAATTCACTGCAACACAGCAGGTAAGTATAACATGTTATTTTTATAGAAAAAAAATTACTTTCAGCTCCTGTTTGGAAATGTTTATATACACAGATCTTAATGGGAGTGCTGATTGCCACTGTAAACAAGCTGCTAGCAGGCGTTCAACAAGCTAGTGTTAAAGCCTGCTAACAGCTTGTTTAAAGTGGCAGTTGGCACTCCCATTAAGATATATGCTCAACATTTACAAACTGGAGCTGAATGGGTCTTTAAAAGCTTTAACAAAGCTTGCTAAAAGCTCTGCAAATGTTTTGTAAAAGCTTTGTGTGTCAGTCTGCTATTTAATAAGTTGAAGCTTGTGTAAAACAGGCTATAGGAGACAGCCAAATGCACCACTCACTCTGTACATTTTCCTGTGATCTACGCTATCTAATGCGTGTGCAAGCTGTACACCTTTAAAGAGCTTCAAAAATAGGCTTCCACTTCTGTACAGTAAAAAATAAAAAATTGTAGAGTAGTATTACCAACTTCAGCTACGGAAGATTTACCCCACTTTCTGACAAGGCCATGTTTGCTGTACGGCAATGTGTTACTTTATTTGACAATTGTGCGGTTGTGCGTTGCTGTACCCAAATACAATTTTTGCCTTTTTTTGCCTTTTTTTGTGGTTCGTGCTGCACCTGCGCAGTACAGGGGGACACTAGCCGGTGTCCTGCTGAAAAAAATCCCCCCGCGGATTTTGATCTCCCTGTACTGCGCAGGCACAGCCTATTGGTCCCCCCTGCCGGCCAGTGAGAGTGGAGAGCGTCGTGCATTGTCGTGGAGACCTTTAGGAGGTTCAAATCCACCAATTGGAGAATGCAGCATCCAGTGGCTGAGGACACAGGGGGCATGGCAAGGATGCGCTGTATTGACACAGGAGCTGACTGGGCGGTGAATGGGTGGGCAGTTATGTGTTACAGAGAGAGTGTAAGTAGGTGGGTGGCTTGGCCCGGGGGCGGCTCATAATGAGTGTGGGCGGAATCAGTAGTAATAGTAAATGCGGCGTCCCCTGTTGCCATGGCGCCGCCCCTGCAACCCTGCCGCCCCGAGGCCTGGCCTCGGTGGCCTTGTCTGGAATCCGGCCCTGATTGTCACTGTACTAATGACACTAGCAGGAAAGGAGTTAACATCAGGGACAATCAAAGGGTTAACTATGTGCCTATCTGGTGTTCTACTGTAGTGGGGGAGGTGCTTGTACTAGTGGAAGGCATAGATCCGTGTCCCTGCTTTGCGGGAACACAAGATCCATGCCTCCCTTACTGACGGAACGGTGATCTGCCTGTGTTCTGAACGATCAGCAGGTGCCAGCTGACATTGGGTCAGCGGGACCCACTGATCAGCTCCTGCGCCCCAATAACCAGAAATGCAAGATCACGTGTATATATAGTAAATGTGCTATAGGCCGTTCAGCAACTGGTTAAGGTCGTTAAAATATGAATTTAGCTGTGTTTGTTTGTATACCACTTTAACACCCTGAGCAGTTCACTAAGGGATAAAATTGTACTCTGGACTGTGTACACAAATATTCCTGTATTGGAGGTTATTCCTGCCATCAGTACTAGAATTGCATACCTGTTAATCATTCACCCAGACTTCTGCCGTGTGTGTTCATACTTCTGCATCCTAGGACATACCCAACCTGCGTCTTCACATTTCTGGAATGTTAGTACCAGATGAACCCTTGTTTAAAATGACTCAACAACATCTACATATGAGTGAGCGTTATTTACATAGGTCAAAGCAAAGTGAGTGACGAATATTGTATGCCTGTTTTATTGGGTGATATAATTATGAGTTTCAGATAGATAAAGATCTTCAGCAATGATTTACTTAGTGTACAGTTAACTTGTTTAGCCAGTTTGCACCCACCATTTTCTTCTTTTGTTGGTAGCATTATACAGAAGTTTAAAATACATGAAAGATTGGGTTGTAGCGCTCCCTATAGTAGCACCCGCCTTGGGGTTGCTGGAGAAGTGCCTTGATGTAAGTTTGCATGCCAACACGAGAAGAGAATTACGTTTGTTTAATTTATCGCACACTCATCCAATGCACGCTGTAGAAATTCCTGCTTGGACAAGTTTTGCAGTTACCTTTTTTTCATTTTTTTTTTTGAGTGGAGCTCTTGAAAAGGTATCAAACATAATACCTATATCTTCCAACACCTCAAGGGTTAATTTATCTTGATTTTTGGAGATTAATCCAGTGTGGTTGTCGGTGAAATTTGAAGATGGGAATGTGTATAAGTATGCAATGACATCATGAATCGACAAAGAGTGTTGACGTTATTCAAAGCTTAACTTTATACTGACTGCTAATAATACATTTTTAATACATATTTGTAAAATCCTGTGAATTGCACACATTGGCCATGCTGCACAGATGATACAATTTTTTCCTGCCTCAGCAATGCATCTTTCTAAGTTGCTTGTCTGCCTCAAGCAATACACATTTTATAGTGAATGCGCATCCTGACCGCTGACCACTAAGCAGCGAAGTGATCCAGAAAGCTAAATGCGTCACTTATTCAGCCGGTGAGGGAGCGACACATACAATCAGGCAGCAGCGTGTCAATAGCCATACCAGCCTATGCTTCTGTTATGGGGCTTGGGGTGGAAAGGGAACACAGTAGACGGGTTCTTGAAGAGAACACAAATCCGATAATGTGTGCAATGCGTCATAACAACAAAGCCTGGCCCCTGCTGTCAGCGTAGGACTCCCTGCTGACAGCAGAATGTCAACAAAGCATTTTTTTTTTCTTTTAAATGGCATGAGGGTCCCTTCTTCAATCCATACCAAGACCTTTGGGCCTCTATCCATTTTTTTTTGGCGTGGGCATCCCCCCCCCCCCAAAATTCATACCAGACCCTTATCCAAGCATGCAGGGCAGGAAAGGGCCTCCCTACTCACTGAATCATACCAGGCCACATGCCCTCAACATGAGGGGTGCTGTTCCGAGGGGGGGTGACTCCCCCAGAAAAGTACCTTTTCGCCATGTTGATTAGGACAAGGGCTTCTTCTCCCACACGTCCAGCCAAATGGTTCGGGAGGTGCAGTAGGTGACTTATCAGAATCTGGACGTTCCTTGTAGCAAGGAGGTCCCAGGATTCCAGCTCCTACCATGTAAATGAGTGTTACCCCTACTCAATCAAAAGACAAAAAAGGGGGAAACGGGGACAGCACCCCTACTCATTCACCAAAAAAAATTGAATGTGCCCTAGAAATAAACGCACTGAAACTTTTAAACTTTATTTTGATCTTTTATTTAAAAAACATATTTTTTTAACATTTCCCCTGATATACATCTATCATCAATTACGATTAAATGGTGCCCATTGCTAGTATGAAAAAATAAAAGCCCACCGACACGTCCGCTTCGTCGCTTGGCTCCTGCCAACTGACACCCTTACTTTTGCGCCTTACTTTAACAAAGGGGGCGAGGTCAATGATATCAAGAGGGGTCACCTGGTGACATTATTGACCATAAATGGACATGTCCATATTTGATCAATGATGACGTAGGGGAAATATCCATGGCTCCACCCCCTTATGACATCATTTACCAAATATGGACATGTTCATTTATCGTCAACGTCATCACCAGGTGGCCCTGGCCCTTGTGATGCCATTGACCTTGTTTTTTTGTTTATTTAAGCAGCGGGGAAAGTAGTGTGTCGATGTGATGGGGTAGTGTTCATAGTGATCCTCCCTCAAGTCCCAAAAACTTTTAACCTTTCCACCCTTAAGTGTCAGAATCCTTTTTCCCTTTCCACTCTTGAGTCCTGGAGCCTCTTTTCTCTTCCTACCTCAAGTCCCAGAGACTTTTTCCTTTTGGCCATTGAATCCCAGAGTCTATTCCCTTTCTATCTTGAGTTATGAAGAGTTTTCCCTTTCCACACAAGTCTCATCGCTTTTTTATTTCCACCCTCGAGTCAGTCAGAGTTCAATTTTTATTTTAGGAGAGGTGTGTTTTTTTTGTTTTTTTTGTTTGCGACACACAGAAGAAAAGTTTGCTTGCCTAAATAGTTAAGCGTAACATTAAGATAAGATCAAGTAAAGTTTGTGCAAATAAAAATTAGCATGGCATTGACATTTTCACAATTCCATATGATATTGTACTTGCTTACAAGTTTGATAAAGTTGTTGAGACATGTGGATAAATAGGGAGGGATATGCAAAGTTGAGCTCCATGCAAATTGCTAAATACAGAGATGAAATACAAATATGGGAGTTGTTTTACCTGGCAAAGAATTTTGTATTTCTCTGTTTGTCTGAGATTTACACAGCTCTTCCAAACAGCACAGCCTGCCTGGAGGTCTGACTTCTACCTGCTGCAGGTACAATAGGTCCCGCCCCTGCCCTGAGCCTGTGAAAGTAGCAGCAGGCTGATGAGTTCATCTCTATGCGCTCTACTCTCCTTTTTTCCCCATGGGCCTTGTTACAATTGAGCAGTGTAGACACTTCTTCCTCTTCCAGTCTAAGCTTTGTTGTGCAGGGTTTATAAATGGAAGAATGTAGCAAGGACTTAAAGTAGAACTATAGGCAAAACTTCTATTTTTTTCATTTTGGATAGCGCAAGGGTGGGTTAGAACCTCTGTCAGTTGTTGTTTTTTCGCCATCTGTGTCCCATTGCAGAGATTTGTGAACAGGAAGTGAGAAAAAATCCCTGCGAATTCCTTGGGAACCCCCAGGTCATCAGAACTAGTCTCCCCATTGGAAGATTTCCCCTCTTTACTTTTCTGGGGACAACCCAAAATGTTGGCTTTTCTTTTACCTTTAATGATAATGGTAAACCAAACAAATAGATTGTGTGAATCTCTCTAACGGGCACAGATAGCAATAAAAGCTGACATAATCCCTCTTCAATCTATCCAAAAGTAAAAATAAAGTTTTGCCTTTAGTTATATTTTAAACCAGTTGCTTAAAAAAATACACCTACAGCAGAATTCTGGATTGGAGGAATAGTTACCCTTTCTGTGCAAAGTTTAAACACTTGTTTGTCTAGGGCAGGCATATCCAAAGTCCGGCCTGCGATCTGGTTTCGGACGGTACGCCTGGTAATTTTGACATGTATATCTTTTGTGCCCCCCTATGAATCCCCGAGCGCCAGGGTCCACAAAAGATATATATATGCTGGCTGCCTTGGAGGGGAGGGGAAGGGACGAGGGCCGTACATACAGGAGTACATACACAGCCTCTGTAAAAGTAAATCCTGTCTCCTGCACTGGCATTGGAGGACTGTTCTGTCCATTATAGGAGGGTGGAGTTTCTCCTATATGTCTGTTGGCGCTCATCCCGCCCCCTCCCTGTCTCCTCCAAGGCTGCAGATGTGCATGAATCAGGCTGCACTGATGGAAATGGTGAGGCTGCATTCATGGCAACGTGTGGACTGAATTCATGGCAACATGGGTGCTGCATTCATGGCAACGGTGGGGCTGCAGGTGGGCACTGATTAGGCTGCATTGATGGGCACTGACCCTTATTTTCAAAATGTAAGATTTTTTTCCTGAAACTTCCCTTAAAGTGAAGGTGCGTGTTATAAGCCGAAAAATACGGTCTATCCAAATAACACGCCCGAGCTCATCTATTTACCACACACAGCCACAAAGGCAAGATAATTCTTGTTGGGCAGTGTATTAGTGCTTGGATGAACACACTTAGACCGAATTTTAATGGTTCAAAGAATGTCAGGCAAAATGGTCGGCCCTCACACATGTTCACTTCATCAAATCTGGCCCTCTTTGAAAAAAGTTTGGACACTCTTGGTCTAGGGGATGATAAATAGGGTGAATTTCTTACCTCTTTTCTTGCATCCCCGGGGTAGACGGTGCTCTGAGGCTCTTGGAATGTGGGAGGGCCCTAGGCATCTAGGAGGTCCGACAGTAAAGAGGAGCTGCGTCAGGAAACTGGTCGTATGGAGAGGAAGCCTGTAGGAGTAAGAAAGGTAAGTATTTCACCATATTCCTGTCTACTTAAAAGAACACGTATCTTCCTTTTGCAGTGGGGATCCCAGTGCAAGAGTAACTTTTCCTTCACCCCGAGTTCAGTTTAATGTCTTTTAGTCAATATATACCTGCAGGAATTTGTGTTTGAAACCAGAATTGCCAGCAATGTATGTTGATCTTGGAAGTGTTTTTATACGTTTTGATTAGTGTAAGGAATTATTCATGTTCACTAGCAGTCAATTTTTTTTTCCCGTTTTATTTATTAATCTGGTATGCATTTATTCTTTTTTTTTTTTTACTATGTCCTGACAATTGGTTATCTTGCACACTGCTGCCTAAAAACCTCAGCGTTTTTAGGCATACAGGTGTTTTTTTGTTTGTTTTTTAATGATTTAAATTTAGCTCATTGCTTTCCATCTGCATGTACATGAACATGCACTGCGTATAGATGAGTAAAATACAGGAATCGGAATTGCCGGTCTGTGTTTTACATGCATATGTGTGTAAAAATGTAATTTGAAGAGCCTAAAATGTAATTCCGAGAGCTGGAATTGATTTTACTCATGTACGTATAAACGCACAGCTATTTACCAAATAAATGCAGGGCTGTGGAGTCGGAGTCGGGGGAAATTTTGGGTACCTGGAGTCGGAGTCGGCAAACAATGCACCGACTCCGACTCCTACTAAATTTAGATTGGAATAAAAAAAAAAAAAAAGCAAGTTTAAATGTCCCAATTCACAAAAAGTTATAATTAATGACTTCTCTACTGTAAGAATAAAGACCAATGCATGCAGTGCCTCACGTAACCGCAAAACTAACACGTTAAGTGACCGTGAAGAAGCATGCTTTTCATGTGCTTCACTATATGGCACGCAACGCACAATTAGGAGCTGCAATACTTATACTTTCCATAGTGTTGTGTTCTGCTTTTACAGGGAACGCATGTTAGAGAACCAGTAAGTGTCCAAATAAAAAAATTCCAACAGGAGTTTTATAAAGCACTAAAAGAAGTTGAAAAGTATGATCGCTCATCAAAACTTACTGTTGAAGAAGTCATCCTTGTTTATCCAGAGATCGTTAGTGATGTGGCCAGAATAGTTACTGCAATGCCACCCACCCAAGTCAGTGTCGAAAGATTATTTTCAGCCCTAAAAATAATAAAGCCCTGGTTCACACTGGGTACGATTTGGAACGATTTGAGATGCGATTTGACATGTCAAATCGCATCTCAAATCGGCGGCAATTGTCGGCAATGGCACTGTCCTAATCAGTGCGACGCCGCATCTGCAATTTCAAAAAGTAGTTCCTGTACTACTTTTTGCGATTTCGGGCCGCGATTTACATTAAATTGCGGCCGAAATCACGGCAAAATCGCGGCAAAATCGCAGCCGCGAAATCGCTGTAAAATTGTGCATTTTACCGTGATTTTGAATTCGCAGCAGTGTGAACCTAGGCTCAGTCTGACTTAAGAGCTTCTATGAAAGAGGATCTGGCAGAGGCAATTCTCTTCCTTAGAACTCTACATTGAATCGATTTGCATTTGCTAAGCCTAGAACTACATTTCAAGATTAATATAAACCATTTCTAGGTTTTACAGATTTTGTTTTTGGTTCATTATAGATAAGCTTTGTTTTTGTTCTAAAACAACCAAATAATGTGGTTTGTATTTTTGAACTGGTAAAAATCCTGTTCCTGATGTTTATGCCTGCTGCTACTATCCAGCCACTTGATTGTTTTCATTGTGTTTGTCTTTTGCTTAAACTGTGCAATACAGTAGACTGTTGGCTTCCCAGCCAGTAGTCCTGTGGTAGGCTGCGTTTCTTTCCCTCAAGGAATGTATAAAATACATTCACATATTAATACAGAGGAGTCGGAGTCGGGGAGTCGGAGTCTGAGTCGGAAGTACATAAAACTGAGGAGTCGGAGTCGGAACATTTATCTACCGACTCCACAGCCCTGAATAAATGCGAGAAATTTTGTCCAGAAATGCTGTTGTTCAAACATCAGTACCCTTTGCAAGTACCCCTATGATTATACAATAGTGTAAGAGGTGTGCTCTTATAAATTTATATAAAGGAAATGCTACATTTTTACCATGTACCCATCTTTGTGAAGAATGTATGCCCCTGTAGCTACTGACTAATGTGTGTTGCCACTTTACTGATAACCAGAGTTGTTTTTCAGTCATCTCTGTTAACGGGTGTGAAATAAACTGTTAATGCCATTTTTCCTATGTGTTCTAGGATTCTCGACTTCACAGCAAAACACTGAAGCGTACCAGGCGATATGTAGTTGATGGTGTTGAAGTGAGCATTACAACCTCCAAGATTATTGGGGACGATGATAAAAAAGATGAAGAGATGCGCTTTTTGAGGTATACAAGATCTTTTTGTTCTTCGTTGATTTAAAGCCATCACTTATTCTTGTAGTTGGTAAATATAGGAGAAATCATAAAGTGAATATAAAGGATTTTTTTTTAACCACTTACCCCCCCCCCCCTTCATAACCAGGCCATTTTTTGCAAAACAGCACTGTTTTACCTTAACTGACAATTGTGCAGTCAGCAACGCTGTACACTAGTAAATTGGAGGTCTTTTTTCCCACAAATAGAGCTTTCTTTTGGTGGTATTTGATCATCTCTGCAGTTTTTACAATCAAATTTCTTCATCAATTTAGGTCAATATGTATTCTGCTACATACAGTATTTTTTGGTAAAAAAAAAATCCAATATGCGTATATCGATTGGTTTGCGCAAAAGTATTGGCGTCTACAAAGATTTTTTTTTAAACTAATAATGGCGGCAATCAGCAACTTGCAGTGTGACTGTGGCGGACAGTCAGACACTAACTAACCCTTTTGACATTTTTTGTGGACCAGTGATCGGTAATTCAGTGATCGGTGCTAAAAAAAATATGCACTGTCACTGTACTAATGACACTGGCTGGGAAGGGGTTAACAGGGGTGCTCAACGGGTTAACTGTGCGTCTAACTAGTGATTTTATGTATTGTGGGAGGTGCTTTTACTAGGGGAAGGCATGGATCCGTGTCCCTGCTTTGCAGGAACATAGGATACATGCCGTGCCTAGTGAAAGAACGGCGATCTCCCACTGTCTAATCACAGCGGGAGCGGGCCGTGACACCACGAATGCGTGCCCTCTACCCAGAAGTGCCAGATCACGTACTAGGTATGTGATCCTGCGCAGCTTTGCCACCGTATATATAAGTTATTTGGTTGTCATGTTGTTAATTTTAAAATGAAGATGATATACTTATCTATTCTGTGCAATGGTATGGATATTACACAGAATGATATTGCATTGATGTAAATGGGCACCATTGAGAATAATGTAATTTATTTATTTTTGTTGTACATAGCAGCAGAATGGCAGACAAGCAACAAATTGCACTAGTGCCCTCTAGGGGCTAAACGGAACCTGTACACAATGAGGCACTAATATTTGGAAAGCACTAATTGGGGTAAAAAATGCCAAAGGAGGATATTATTTTTCTCCTACGATCAATGTGTATAGTGGAGGACTGGCTAAGAATGTTAAAAATAAACCTGTACTTTAGGAATATTAAGCATGATGTTACTTGAGCTTCCCTTCTTAATTGCTGGTTGCCAGGCCATTATGCTGATCCAGTGGCGTGAGTCAGAATATTGAAGTCAGGGACAGACTGGAAGCAAGTATTGGCAGCAGCATTTTTTTTAGTACACTTTTCTTTTGTGTAGAGAGAAAAATTAAAAATGTATACAGTACAGCGCTCAGGTAATGGAAAATACCTGTTGATACTGGCAGCAATATACTCCGCTCCTGATTTTCTGTTGTGGGCTTCCAAAATGTGCCTTTTCTCAACTGAGATATCATTATGCCGCGTACAGACGGTCGTTTTTTGTGATGAAAAAAACGACGTTTTAAATCATGAAATAAAACAAAGTTTTTGAAACTTCATTTTCAAAAACAACGTTGCCTACACACCATCGTTTTTTCACAATGCTCTAGCAAAGCGAGGTTACGTTCACCACTTTTTTCCATTAAAGCTCGCATCATAACTAGCTTCTGGGCGTGCGTGGGTTTTTTGCTACACACGGTCAATTTCTGTGAAACAAAAAACGACGTTTTGAAAAACTACACAAAAAATTCAAGCATGTTCGAATTTTTTTTTTTGTCGTTTTTTTTTAAGACATAAAACAACGTTTTGCCCACACACGATCATTTTAAATGACGTTTTTTAAAACGTCGTTTTTTTTTTCATCACAAAAAACTACCGTCTGTACGCGGCATTAGATTACTTTGCAAAACTACAGAATGCATCAAACCAAGAAAAGAAAAAGTGGGCTTTACTTGTACCAGGGAAACCCCAGCATTTACGATTGTAATTTTATCATTTGATAAAGTTTTTACGAAGAATAAAAATAGCATGGCATAGTAATCCCTAGTATTAAGTCACATCTCCCATAGTGACAATATATATAGTGTATGTGTGTGACCTATGAGAATATATAAAGTGCATCCGGAAAGTATTCACAGCGCTTCACTTTATCCACATTTTGTTATGTTGCAGCCTTATTCCAAAATGGATTAAATATATATATATATATATATATATATATTAAATTCTACAAACAATACCCCATAGTGATAATGTGAAAGAAGTTTGTTTGAAATCTTTGAAAATGTATTAGAAATAAACAAAAAAAATCACATTTACATAAGTATTCCCAGCCATGACACTTAAAATTGAGCTCAGGTGCATCCTGTTTCCACTGATCATTCTTGATGTTTCTACAACTTGATTGGAGTCCACCTGTTTTAAATTCAGTTGATTGGACATGATTTGGAAAGGCACACACTTGTCTATATAAGGTCACAGTTAACAGTGCATGTCAGAGCACAAACCAAGCCATGAAGTCCAAGGAGTTGTCTGTAGACCTCTAAGACAGGACTGTATCAAGGCACAAGATCTGGAGAAGGGTACAGAAACATTTCTGAAGCATTAGGCCTCATGTACACTGCTGCTGGTAAACTGACGTTTAGGAGCAGTTGGGCATTTTTTTCAACTGCTCCTGAACTCTCCTGTTATCTTATCAGTACATGTACACAGGGTCATTTATAGTAGTTCCCAGGCAGTTTAGAGGCTTTTTTTGGAACGCAAAAAAATGGGTTCAGAAGCTGAGTTTAGAGGCATTTCAAGCACCAAATGCTTCTAAACATGGCTAAACACAGTAACTTGTGTTTAGCCTCATTTCTTTTTCAGACGTTTTTAAAAAAGACGCTTTAAAATGCAGCATGTTGGCGCAGAAAAAAGGTTACTATCAAGTTAAATCTTTCAGGAGAGGTTGTACATTTTTAAATAGAGTAGAGAAGGATTAAAATCCCTATCTGTACCTGGAGATGCTACAAGAAATGAGAAGCAATCTCCCCGAAGTAAACATAATTCCAATCCAGCAGGGACTGGCCACATTTTGATCACTGTGTGGATCGTTTGATCAAGGCCTGTAAGGAATATTTTGGGAAAACTTTTCTTAATCAGCAGCTGCAGACGCTGATCAGTGTATTCTGACATTGGTACCTCATTTATGTGGATGGAGAGATCTGTTGTCACAGGATCAGATGTCCCCATTGGGGGATCAGATTGTTCTCATGTTTTACCCTGATGACAACTCCCTGAAAGGAGTTAAATTCTTTTATACCCTATCCAAAATAAAAAAAAGTGTTGTCTGTACATACTCTACAGACCAAAAGAGATAAAATAAGAGCAGATCATTGGTGGAATTCCCTAGGTTGGTGTTTGGGTGCTTCTTAGTGGTAAAGGAGAAGTGTAGCTGAAGTTCTCCTGGGGATCACAAGAGGTGCCGTTTGTTCTGCACTCCTGTGACCCGTATTTAGCCAGTCCACTCTGCAGAGATCCTGACTTTAATATCTACCCAGCGAGCCGCTGAGAGCCTGAGCCAGCCGCTCCTGCCCCCTCCACAGCCCAGCGCTCCAGTAAACACTGGAGAGGCAGAGTAGAGAGCGAATGAATGACAGTCACCAGCTCTCTGCTCACTGAAGACTGGAAACTAAGTGATCAGCGGTCTTTGATCGCTCAGTTCTCATGTAGGGTTGGTGGGGGTACAGATGCAGCATTGGATCAATGCTCCATTTACCTAGGTAAGTATGAAGTTTGTCTTTTGTTTTTTTGTTTTGTTTTTTTATCCCAAACTTCTCTTAACTTTTAAAGTGTAGCATACTGGGAGAACAGCAAAGTATTATACGAATAATGCTAAAAGGATAATTGCAATTTAATTTTGAACTTTAGCAAGGGTCTTGTACCCAGTCTGCCCTGGAAATAAGTAAATGATATTATTGGGGTTCTGTGATTTCTAGATTGGGTCTACTCCTTTTCTAAAACTTAAACAAAACTATAATCTAGAAAAAAGACAAACGTGGTTGAACTCTGTAAACAATTCTATTTTCTAAGCATTCTCACAAACTGTATGTCCTTAGGCAGCATTTTTACTACATAACTTTGACTGACAGTTCCATTATTAATGCAGAATGTGGAAGCAAGGAAATTGCCACTTGTTTTGTGAGAACAGAAAATGTAATTTGTGGTTCAAACCAGCTTTAGGTCTGCATACTATGAATTTTTTTAACCTTTGAAACAAATGTCAATGGACTTCGACCACCATGTGTATGAGACAAAATGAACTTGTCCAATAATATAATGGGTATGCAAGCACTAAATCTGATAATGTTTTACCAACCTCAGGCGCCAAGAACTACGTGAATTGAGGCTCTTGCAGAAAGAGGTGCACAGGAACCAGGCCCAGCTGAATGCAAAACATGTCTTACAGTTGGAGCAGATGACGCGTCGCTTTGAGCAGGAAATGAACGTAAGTATCCTTTTCCTATTAATAGTAGAGTCCATCATAGAATTTCAGACGTTAGAATGAATTGGGATTTGTATTTTTTTCAGCTCAAAGATAATTCTAAAAGGCACAGACATTGTTTTACATAATGTTTTCACATTAACATTTTTTTTTTAAAGGAAAGAATCTTAAAGATTTATTTAAAGTACTTTATTCTATTTTATTTTTCAATGTTTGTTATTCTGGAGCAATTCTAAATCCCAGGCTGAAGACTTCTTGGAAACCAACGTTTCCAGAAGTGTTGATCTCAGGGTCTCATTCCACCTATACAGTAGTAACCACCCCAAACTATAACCGGCCTTTGCAGCAAGGTGCACATGGAAGGGAAATGCACATCGCAAACTGACACAAGATTTCCATCACACTTACCGACCAGCCTGCAAAACAACTGAATTGTCCCTGTCTAATTAAAAACCAGGGGGGTTTTGTTTGTACGCTTTTGCAAATACAGTCTATGCATTAGTCATAGTGCCCACACTAAGGGACCTCTATATATACTGTGGTCCTAACTCAAAATTTCCAGAGCCTCCATAGTAGGAGTATAGTAGGAGTATATATAAGAATTGATAAAGGGCAGGTATTCCTGGAGGCCTCATCCCACCTACCTTCACATCACTACAGGACTCGGTAGACTTTCAGAAAACTATAAAATGCTTTTTCTTTTTAATGTCCTCAACAGTTTTTTTTTTTTTTTTATTGTGGCATGGTTTTTATGAACTGATCTTGCCTCAGAACAAACTCTATTGGCACCAAAACATTAGAAGCCTGTGTTATAGGGCAGGTCACTTTTTAAAATCACACCATCTCCAATATTATGTCTGCCTGGAATGCTTGAGTGTGATTTAACCATTTTCCATATGTCCTTGCTCTAAATGTTAATCGTATTCACATTGCCCTTAATGATGTGTTCTGTTTGTTTAAATGAAGATACCACAATGTAAAAGGGTGTTTGTGTTTATAATACAATAAGAAAAATTGCGCTTATCCAGAAAAATAGTTAATGCATATAAATTAATATATCACAAGATAAAAAGATATATAAACCAAGGGGAAAATATATATATAGAAGGGAAGGCAGCAGTTTCTAGTGCCAAGGCACAAAATATATGAACTAGAGAAAAAGAGGGGTTAAAACTGCGCCATAGCACCCAGACTCATGAGTTATAAAGTCAGTTGGAAAAATAAACATCAGGGTTCGGAAAAAAAGAAAGTCTATAAAATTTTCAGGGATTCCACAATACTGATGTATGGAATAGTGGATCCCACCCAGATGGTCCACAATTATTATAATAATTGTGGACCATCTGGGTGGGATCCACTATTCCATACATCAGTATTGTGGAATCCCTGAAAATTTTATAGACTTTCTTTTTTTCCGAACCCTGATGTTTATTTTTCCAACTGACTTTATAACTCATGAGTCTGGGTGCTATGGCGCAGTTTTAACCCCTCTTTTTCTCTAGTTCATATGTTTGTGTTTATAACTTAGCTGAAGTTTAGATGAAGTCAGTAATACAACAATCCTGGAAATGCCCAATATTTTTCTTGCAACTGTATGTAAAAAGAGCAGTACATTTTTTTTATTCATATCGGAAAAGGTTTTAGCAATAATGCTGTCTTTTTGACAAGCGATTGTAAAAATAAATCTTTTGCAACATGCTTCTTGTCCTGTAATGTCAATGCAAATATTGTCAACTTTGTTTTTTAGCCTGAAGTGAGTTTTAAAAAATAAAACAGTAGTTGGATAGAGATCCACAGATATATAGGCAATATATTATTTATCAAATTTTGTGACAATATTTTAAAATTAGTACATACAGTGCATCCGGAAAGTATTCACAGGGCTTCACCTTTTCCACATTTTATGTGGAAAAAGTGAAAATTCATTATTTTCCTCAAAATTGTACAAACATTGTCATTAATGGGTAATGTGAGAGAAGTTTGCTTGAAATCTTTGCAAATTTTAAAAAAAGAAAAAAATCACATGTATGTATTCACATTCATGCCATGACACTCAAATCTGAGCTCAGGTGCATCCTGTTTCCACTGATCATCCTTAAGGCTGGGTTCACACTGGTACGACAAACGCTCCGACATTGTGAGCACATGTCGCATGACTTGTATAAATCAATGGTTCCCTATAAGAGCCGTCTTAACTGGTCTGACTTTGAAAAAGGTTCCTGCACTACTTTGGTCAGACTTTGATTTTACTTCAGCCCATTGAATATCATTGAAGTCAGATCAAAGTAAGACCATTGTCTTCACTGATCCGACTTTGACATGTGACTTGTGTTCTAAGGATCTTGAAGGAGAACCCCACACCAAGTTTGGAAAAAACAACAACATAGGGTTCCCCCTCCAAGACCTTACCAGACCCTTCAGTCTGGTATGGATTTTAATGGGAATCTCCACGCCAAAAAACAGTGTAGGGGTCCCCCCCAAAATCTATACAAGACCCTTATCCGAGCATGCAGCCCGACAAGTCAGAAAGTGGGTGGGGACAAGCGAGCACCTCCCTCCTTCTCCTAAACCACACCAGGCCACATGCCCTCAACATAGGTGGTGTGGGTGCTTTGGAATCTGGAAGCCCCCTTTAAAAAGGTAAGTAATGCCACACGGCAGACCTAGCATTACAGTGGGAGAATGCGTCGAGAGAAGATTGGAGAAAGAACAGAGGGAGAAGACAGCGGAGAACCATCAGAGGCAGAAGACAGCTGATAGAGGAGAACCAACAGCAGAAGATGTCCTCAGCGGAGGGAGACAAACCGATTGCTTGTCCCCACCACCTTTCCTGACTGGCCGGGCTGCTTGCTCGGATAAGAGTCTGGTATGGATTTTTGGGGGGCGAACACTATGTGCTGTGTTTTTTTTTTGTTTGTTTTTTGTAAGATTCATACCTGACACAAAGTGCCTGGTATTGTCGGGATCAAAGTCGGATCCCGTTCTTTGAATTCGGGTGGAAGTTGGACTTCAAGTCACAGGGCAAAGTCTGATCCAGAGTTGTACGACTGTTGTGTCGTACCAGTGTGAACCCAGCCTAAGATGTTTCTACATCTTGATTGGAGTCCACCCATAGTAAATTCTGTTGATTGGACATGATTTGGAAAGACACCTGTCTATATAAGGTCACACAGTTAACAGTGCCTAGCAGGGCCGCCATCAGGGGGGTACAGCCGATACAACCGTAAGGGGCCTGAGGGGCCCACCCGGGGCCATGTTGTGCACTATAGAAATGATCTTGCATTGAGCCATTTACTGCCACATCTGGCTACTATGTGCATGTGCACCCCTCGTGTGAGCTGCCTGTACTGTGCTCCTCTGTGTCAGCAACATGTCGGCTTTGTGAAAACGAGCTGGGACTAGGTAGGAAGATTTTCTTTACAAGTAGGGGTTGTGAAGGAAAGGGATGGGGCTGTTTGTGTACACTGTACAGGGAGGGGCCAGTTACACTATGTAACTTGTATGCCAATATGCCTCTTTAAATAGTTGTACCACGGTGCATCTTCACTTTGAGGAACTCCAGTACTGCCTACCCTCTTAGTTTACAGTATGTTACCTACCTCTGTTTTTTTTTTTTTTTTTTCAGTCAAAGAAAAAGTACTATGATACAGAACTTGAAATGCTAGAACGCCAACAGAAGCAGCAGATTGAGCACATGGAACAAATGCATGCCGTGCGCAGGAGAGATGAGACAAAGCGAATTCGCACAGAGCAAGAAAAGGAATATAACAGATTCCTTGAGCAGCTCAAGTTACGAAAGAAAGAGGTAACTGCCTGTTGTTTTGACATGTTTGTACATTTCAGATGTATCTGATAATGCATTTATCGTATTATCAGACACAATCACAACCATACAATCCTGTTCAGTAGCATTTGTCTTCTTTGTAAAGTATATGCCCCTTTCACATGGGGATGGATCCGCTCAGCGGAGTCTGCCAGCTTAGCGGGAGATCGTTCTGTTGATCTCCACTGAGCCGGCTGGTGACAGGTCCGTCTCTGCTCACTGAGCAGGGAGGGGCCTATCAGAGCCCTGCTAATTCCTATGGAGAGATCAGACGAAAATGGACAGCATGTCTGTTTTTATTAAATCTCATCCGATCCGCCAGACAGATGGCTGAACTAATCGCCATACAACTGTATTAAGTGGGTGTCGGCGGACACATCTCCAATGACCTCCGCCTGCCCTTAGGAGTCAATGGGTGGCCCGCCCGGATCTGCCTGAAAAATGGACAGGCGGGTCTATCGTGTAAAAGGTGCCTAAGAGTGGAAGTATTTTTAAGTAGCAATATGTGTTCATATGCTTATTAAGTAACTGGAATGTGTGTATTTTATTTATATGATTTTGTTTATGAAGAATTTTATGCCCTGCCCACTGGAAAAAAGTGACAGCAGAAAAATTGTGTGTGTTTTTTGTTTTGTTTTTTAACTTTTTTTTCTAAATATAGATCTGTTTGTCCCATGCATATATAAATTCACTTACTGTTAACTGACTTACTATTTCTGCTGGATGCCTGTCAAAGGATCCACTATTCTTTTGGTAAAATATAACTTTCTAGGTTAGCTTTAAACTTTCCTCCTGCTAGTTTGACCATATCTCCATGTTCTTGGTCTTCATCTCGTATGAAAAATACTGCCCTGCTGAAGCATATTCACATCCCTACAGTATTTTAAAGACTTCTGTTATGTCATCACTTACAAACCGATTAAACCGAACATGACCTAGTACACAGAGCCTTGTGGTACACAACTAGTGACTGTTGGTGTACCACAAGACTCTTACAGCCACGCTCTGATATGTATCCTTGGCCAAAAATGTATCCACTGAATCACCCACATTGAAGTCTAGCTTATACAACTTTTGATGATCACTGAAGCTTTTACAGTATTATGCATCTACTGTTAGGGCCCTTTCACACAGGCAGACCGTATATCCGCTTTTTAATCCATCTGTTTACGGATGAAAAAGGGACATACGGTACATTGATCCCTATGAGATAGCGGGTGTCAGCGGATGAACATCCGCTGACATCCGATCTCATCCGGGTCCGCAATCCTCCGATTCTGCAGACGGAGGAAAATCCTAGTTTTCCATCCGTCATCGGATTGGGTGAACACGGACAGACGGTCCGTGTGCATCCGGACCACCCTGCCATCCGCAGGCTCAGCGGGGATCAGCGGAGCGTTCCCTGCTGAGCAAGCGGAGGTTCACGGGGCGGATCATCACGGATCCGTCCCATGTGAAAGAGGCCTAACACGTACATATTTGTGAAGGTAAAGTAAACAAAAAAACAAGTGATCCTAAGGCAGTCACGGTATGAACAAACTTCTTTCCATAATACAAATCTAACTTAAAACCTGCCAGTACAATCCAGCATTGCTAAGCAAAATGTACTGCAAGCCTTATTATGATCCCTGCCATGATGCCTTCAGTTCACCAACTCCATGACTACACTTACTGCTTCTCTTGCCAGTTATATATGCCTGAGGACTTGTGACCCATGCTACTCCTCTAATGGTACCTTTGCATTGAGACTGTTGTAAGCTATTTATTGCTCCCTTTCTCAAATCACAGCTTTTTAGACATATACTGTAAAACGCTGTGTAAAAATTGACATTTACCTTTAGAAGTCTAATATAAAATTCCTTTGTACAGAACGTCCGCTTTGATACATTGACATGTTTTTTCCTGTCCCAATTGACTGGATTTTTTTTCTGTTCTTTACTGACATCAGCCAATTATCCATTGACATTTGAACATTCTTTGTCTGCAAACTAAAATAGTTTCCTGCGAAAAACTTGCCAAGTTTGTTGTCTGACTGAACTATTATGCCTCATACACACGATCGGAATTTCTGATAGAAAAAGTCAGAGAGAATTTTTTTCATCGAATATTCCGACCGTGTGTATGCCCTATCAGACTTTTTCCATCGGAAAACTATCTGCATGCTGATTTGAAAAGCGCTTACATTCATAAGTTTAACTTTTGCTTTTACTTACAATTACTGTTTTTTCACTTCCTGGTTGAGTGAGGTACTGGTGATGTAACCAGGACCTCACAAATGCATCATGGGAAGGCCGCATTACCAGTGCCTTCCCCCTCAAATGTGCAGTGTCACATGTTTCAAGAGGTAGACCCAAAGTTCCAGGAAGTTAAGGGAGACAGATTAATCTGCCCTTAGAGAAAAGGATAGAATAGAAAAATCAGGTATGCAAAGCAGAAATAGCCCACAATTTTTTATGGGACTTAGATTGCATTTACTAATTATTTCAAAAGTGCCTTTGTTGTGATTTTTAACAGTTTCTCTTTTAAGGCAGCATTAAACCCAAAATTCAAAATATTGCAATCATTAGCTATGGTGGACTCATCCGTTTTATTTGGCTTTTTTCCAGTCTGTTTTCACCTGGTGATCTGACCATTAAACACACCTCATGTATTAGAGTGCCTCTACTCTGGATGAATGAGCACACGGGGCACCTTTTGGACAGTGACATTGTCAGTCTGGGGGAGAGGGAGTGTTGGATGCACTAGCTGATTGAAATACATTAGCAAATTGAAGCCAAACTCCAGTTAAAACTTTATAAGCAGTTACAACAAACCGTTATTTTCATTGTGGGATGTAGGTTTTTACATAAAAGCTGATCCTTGTTAGTATCCCTGTCAGTGTTAAATGGTTTGTCTAATTTCTGTAATGAATACATTCTGCTGGAGAGCTTAATATTTAGAAAACCAGAATTGCTGACTGGATCACAAGGTGAAAATAGAAGTAAAGCCTGGAAAAGGGAAACAAAAACAAATGCAGCCATCACATTTAAAAATCCTAAGCTGCAAAATACACGTGTTCGCTATATTAGTATGAATCAATATATTTTTAAATTAATTATTGGGCTTTTGGCTGAACAAGTAAGTGAAATGTCCAGCTGTGGCATTTTCAATTGCAGCAGGGGGTCAGGGAGCTTTATGTCACAGCTTTACTTTTTTTATTTCTTTTTCTATTACCAGCGGCTTTTCAAGTACCATCTGCTTTATCTTACAGGTAAAGGCTGAAGTGGAAAAGCTTCCAAGACAACAACGGAGAGAAACCATGAGGCTAAAAATGGATGACTTTGCACAGAGGAAACAGTCAGAGGTAACAGCATGCTGCTCTCTTTCATAGATAATAGTGGCACGTGTTACCAGAAGGTTTGCATTCAGTAAAAAATGTCCACTAGCCCCAGAAGATTAATGCAGTACAGATTTTTCCTCAGTTCATGGTGGTTGTATCAATTTGCAAGCATTTCCATTGCTCCACGTATGCTGATCCTGAGGCTCTGTAGGACCAGGAGACCAAGACAAGTTCATCTTATTTCTACCCTGTTATTGTAGAGTACAAAACATATAATTGAAAAGATATAGTAAAGACCATTTGAGCAAGGTGCTCAGCTTACCTGTGGATAACACTGTTCTTTTGTTCTATAAAACAAGCACGGCTTGCTTATTCGGAGCTCACCGGCTGGTCCTGAATAACTGCCAAGTGCTCCTTGGAATACTTTCTGTACTGCTTTTGTATTCTTAGTGGGGAATGTAACATAAGATAGACACTGTACTCCTGTCATTTCACCAGTGTAAACACCTGCTGTTAGTAAGCTGGTTGGTCTTTCATATTACCTAAGTAAGTGTTGGCTTTGAATGCTGAGTTTTAGCTATGATTGCATTACAATTCACTTGTGTCATTTTTGAAGGAGCAACAATTCCTGAATAAGCAGAAAGAAGCCATGGCTCTGGCCATGAGTGCCATCACCCTAGAGAACAAGAAGGAGATTTACAGCAAAGAGAGGGAATTCCTGAACAAGAAACAACAACTTCTTAGAGGTAACGTAACACCTGAGAGGGGCCATTCTGCATCCTACTGAGGTGTACACTTCTGTGTTGTGAGTTCTCCTCCTTGGCTTTACCCCAGTGGAGGATTAGGCTTGGCGGAACTGACCTTCCTAGGACAAACTGCATAATACCTTAGTGTGTTTTTTATTTTTTTGTATACCTTTTTCTACCTTTTAATCAGCTATTAAACTAGGTGTGAAAATATGTGCCAAAACATCTATAAGATGAAATCTTTAATGCAAAAGGCACTACAATTTTATCTTGAGCATATGTAAAGCCTGGATCAGTCAAATGCCTCGTACATACGATCGGAATTTCCGATGGAAAAAGTCAGACCGTGTGTAAGCCCCATCCGACTTTTTCTGTCGGAAATTCCGACGGAGTTAGAAAGAGAACAAAGAGAAAAAATTTTTATCGGAAATTCCGTTCGTCTCTATGGAACGCAGATGGAGAAAAAAACATGCATGCTCGGAAACAATTTGACGCCTGTTCGGAAGTATTGAACTTTATTTTTCTAGGCTCGGCGTAGTGTTGTACGTCACCGCGTTCTTGAAGGTCTGAATTTGGTGTGTCCGTGTGTATGCAAGACAGCTTGAACGGAATTCCGTCGGAAAAACCCCTCAGAGTTTATTCTGACGGAAACTCCAATCGTGTGTACAGGGCATTTACAGTTTTATTTTTTTCATTGCACCAATGATCCAACATTAGTACAGCCATTGGCTGAGAGCGCCGATCGGGAGCCGGTCGACTACTGGTTTTCTAGCATTCTCATCCAACAGAAGCCAGCCAAATGGACACACACGGGCCGAATGTTGGACTATTTTTTTTTTTTGGAACCGGACTATCTCATGACTTTCGGGCCATGTGTACGGGGCTTAAGCCTAAGAACAAAAATGTAGTACTATATTGAAGTGTCAGTAACATATTCTTCCTATCCTTGGGTGGTAATACTCACACACCATACTTTATCTATGGAAAAGTAGTGCTGCCACCATAGGACAGGAATATAAACATCTTCTTAATAACCTAGAGAGGAGGGGATACTTGTAATCCTCAGCTGAGAACAATGTAATTATTAAGAATGCAGAATGGGCAGAGAACACAGGACACTGATAAAATTTCTGTCAGAATCATCAGGTAATTTATGCACATATGGATCAGACGCTTTCAATGGTATCCTAATCCTAAGTAGAATTTATACTAAATGCAACAATTAAAAGTTGAATCAAATATCAGTGCGAAACTCAATCTAAAATCTTAAAGTTCATTTACATAGTTACCGTAAACTTGCCGTCATATGCAACCAAAAGAATAAACCATAAATAAACAAAAAGGGTAAAAAAAATTATAAATAGGAGGCCTTCAGATATTCAAGTCTATATCCATCAAATATTAAAAGTAATGTACATTATTAATTTTTCATCCACTTGTGCTGGAATTACTATATCCTCTTTAAGCGGAGTTCCACCCAAAAGTGGAACTTTTAGGCACTCCTCACCCCCTTACATGCCACATTTGGCATGTCATTTTGTTTTGGGGGGGGGGGGCTTCGGTAGGAGTGGGACTTCCTGTTCCACTTCCTACTTCCACCTACGGGCCACTTAGGCGGCGACTCCTCTCCTCTTACCTTAGGCGGCCCCTCCCACTAGGCGACACGTGACAGGTCCCAGGAGATCACCTGTCCACTCCTAGAGCGCAGTGCGACTCGCGCATGTGCAGTGCGTGCCCGGCCGTGAAGCCAAAAGCTGTCACGGCCAGGTGCCCACAGTTTGGATGGTGGCGCAGGCGGAGAGGGGGGGAGAGGGGTGTCGCTCCGTGCAGCCGCATCGCTGGAGCGAGTAAGTGTCTGTTTGTTAAAAGTCAGCAGCTACTGTTTTTGTAGCTGCTGACTTTTAATAAACATAAAAAGGCTGGAACTCCGGTTTAATGAATATGTGTGTGCGTCTCTCCTAAATCGTGCACAAGCCATCACCAATGTGCCAATGCTTTCACCTTCTAGTTGAGGCGGCCCCTCCCACTAGGCAATCTCCTGGGACACGTGACAGGTCCCAGGAGATCACCTGTCCACTCCTAGAGCGCAGTGCGACTCGCGCATGTGCAGTGCGTGCCCGGCCGTGAAGCCAAAAGCTGTCACGGCCAGGTGCCCACAGTTTGGATGGTGGCGCAGGCGGAGGGGGGGGAAAGGGGTGCCGCTCCGTGCGGCCGCATCGCTGGAGCGAGTAAGTGTCTGTTTGTTAAAAGTCAGCAGCTACTGTTTTTGTAGCTGCTGACTTTTAATAAACATAAAAAGGCTGGAACTCCGGTTTAATGAATATATGTGTGCGTCTCTCCTAAATCGTGCACAAGCCATCACCAATGTGCCAATGCTCTCACCTTCTAGTTTGACACAATAATCATCGGGTCAAATACGTTTTTACTTTAAGCCACATCCGGTATACCAAAAATGTTGTTCACTCCCACTCCTACGGGAATGCTTCAATCCATCTTCATCCTCCAGGATCCCCCAATGTAAGTGTGCAGGGATCTCAAAAAATGATAGAACATATAGTGCTAGAAAATGGCGGCCCGATGACTTCTGGTTTGCGGCATGACGACATAGGCTGCCCCCTAAAATGTAATGGATGTTTTATAAAAACATTTGACTTCGGAGTCTCATACCAAAGGTATTTGCTGATCAAATTCTGGTCCCCTGTTCTGAAGCTGAGGAAAATGAGAAAAATAGCACTGGACCCATATGGTTATCTCACTGATGTAAATCGGGGGTCTCCAAACTTTCTAAATAAGGGGCCAGTTTACTGTCCTTCAGACTGTACCAAGTGGGAGTAAACCATGAAAACTCTGCCACTGTGCCATCCAATGCTGCCACTGTGCCATCCAATGCTGCCACTGTGCCATCCAATACTGCCACTCTGATTTTCCCCCCCACCCGCTCGCCATCTGTCCGGAACTTACCCTGTCTTGGTGGGGCAGCAGGTAATGGCGAGCGGTGTCTTTTTCATGCGTCTTCTCCCCTCCATGTGTCTTCTTCCGTCCTCCTCTTCTCCCGTCCTCTCCTATGATTGGATGTCTGATAGGCATCCAATCATAGCGCCTGACATTTCAGCCAATCAAGCGACCGGTAACAGACCCGGCAACCTGATTGGCTCAGAGGCGGGTCAATGTTGGCAAAGCGAATTCCTTCGGCATTGCTAACATTGAGCTAAGTGAGAAGGAACGCACAGCGTTGCGCCCTCTCCTCACTTTTTTGGATGCCTATTACAGCTAAAGGCTCTAATCGGGTGCTTCCAAAAAAAACCCCCACCGCTGTAATTCAGGTGCCCAGTGACCGAATCTATCTATGGTGATTAGAGAGAGACAGGAGAGGGGGTGGCGACGCACCGCCACTGACGCACATGAACTTTAATGGCATTCCAGTCTTAGTCCGTAGGGTTCAATATTGAGTTGGCCCACCCATTGCAGCTATAACAGCTCCAACTTTTCTGGGAAGGCTGTCCACAAGGTTTAGGAGTGTGTCTATGGAAATGTTTGACCATTCTTGTAGAAGTGCATTTCAGAGGTCAGGCACTGATGTGGATGAGAAGGCCTGGCTCGCAGTCTCTGCTCCAATTCATCCCAATGGTGTTCTATTGGATTGAGGTCGGGACTCATGTTCCTTCACCCAAACTCGCTCATCCAAGTCTTTATGGTCATTGCTTTGTGCACTGGTCCAAATCATTAGGTGGAGGGGGATTATGGTGTGGGGTTGTTTTTCAGGTGTTGGGATTGACCCCTCAGTTCCAGTGAAAGGAACTCTTGAGGCGTCGGCATACCAAGACATTTTGGACAATTTCATCCTCCCAACTTTGTGGGAACAGTTTGGGGATGGCGCCTTCCTGTTTCAACATGACTGTGCACAAAGCAAGGTCCAATATCACCGATAATGAATGTGAGGGAAAATTCCAAATTTTAAGCTGGCTCCAGAACAGGAATAGTGGGAATGCGGACACTTGTTCTGGTGAAGAGATGATTTCCCTCAGGAAAATTTCCCTAGTGGGACATACATGGCAAGAAAAAAAATCACACAAATATACTTTTGACTATTCATTAAAAAAAAAAAAAACTTTTGGCTTTAGTTATATTTTATGGTTTTGTTTTGTTTTGTTTTCTTAACCAGAGTTCTATTCTATTCTCTTAGACAGGGAAGCCTGCATTTGGGACTTGGAGGAGCGCCATCTACAGGAGAGACACCAGCTCAATAAGCAACAGCTGAAAGACCAGTACTTTTTACAGAGGCATGAATTGCTTAGAAAGCATGACAAGGTACAAAAACAGCTGGGGCTGGTCACTGGTAACTTTTTACATTAGTTTGGTGCAAAAAAGATTGCAGCTCAGTACTCGGTACTCCTCTAAATCAAAACGTATTCTGTATTGCCCATTGGGAAACACAGCTTGTTGAGATTTTATTAGAATAGGATCTTTGTGATGGGGGTTAAAGATCTATCTTTTGTACTAGTCTAGCCTGCATGCCTTTATACGTAGAGGCTCGGCCCTGTGTGAGCAGGATAGAAGGGAAGAAAAGGGGGCCCTTCTTGGTGCACTCAGTAGTAGTCAATGCACTATAGAAAATACTGAAGAGAACATTTTCTATGCAAGGGATCGTCACTAGTTAAACTTCAATGGTTAGACTGCCAAACCCTAACCTAAGCCTGCATTGTCCAGTGGTTATTGGCCATTGCTGTGTTTTTTAACCCCTGGCATGTCTAACTAACCATGTCTGTGTGTTCCTGAGACATTTGTGTAGATTTTCCTTTTTGATGGTAAGCCATCTTATTGTTAGTAGCAGTCTGGCTCTAATTGTAGGGACGATCAACCTGATGAAAACGGACCGATGGACCGTTTTCAGCAGACAAACCGATCGTGTGTGGGCCCCAGCGTTTTGTTTTCCATCGGTGAAAAAAAATAGAACATGTTTTAAAATTTTCCTATGGATAAAAAACTGATAGAAAAAAAACGATCGTCTGTGTGGAACTCCATCGGAGAAAAATCCACACATGCTCAGAATCAAGTCGACGTATGCTCGGAAGCATTAAACTTCATTTTTCTCAGCACGTCGTAGTGTTTTACGTCACCGTGTTGGACACAGTCAAATTTTTGACTGATGGTGTGTAGGCAAGACTGATGAAAGTCGGCTTCATCGAATATCCGACAAAAAAATCCATCGGATTAGATTCCATCAGATATCTGATCGTGTGTACAGGGTATAACAGTTCCTAGTTGGAACTCCCTGTGCCAGTGGGTATTTTTGATGCATCACTATCTCTATAGTTAGAGACACACACACACATACAGGTGTATCTCCTAAATTTTAATTTTATCAAAAAGTTTATTTATTTCAGGAATTCAATTCAAAAAGTGAAACTCGTATATTTTTTTATATAGGGGTACTGCACACAGAGTGATATATTTCAAACATTTCTTTCTTTTATTTTAATTTTAATGATTATGATTTACAGCTAGTGAAAACCCCAAATTCAGTATCACAGAGAATTGGAACATTAGACCAATAAAAAATGAAATGTTGGTTTATTGAAAAGTATGTACAGTATAGCCTGCACTCATTACTTGGTCAGGGCTCCTTTTGTATGAATTACTGCATGAATGCGGTATGGCATGGAGGTGATCAGCCTGTGGCACTTCTGAGAGGTGTTCTGGAAGCCCAAGTTGCTTTGATAGCGGCCTTCAGCTGGTCTGCATTGTTGGGTCTGGTGTCTTTCATCTTCCTCTTGACAATACCCCACAAATTCTCTATGGGGTGTAGGTCAGGCGAGTTTGCTGGCCAATCAAGCATAGTGATACCATGATCATTAAACCAGGTATTGGTACTTTTGGCAGTGTGGGCAGGTGCCAAGTCCTGCTGGAAAATGAAATCGGCATCTCCATAAAACTGGTCAGCAGAAGGAAGCATGAAGTGCTCTAGAATTTCCTGGTATAGGGCTGTGCTGACTTTGGACTTGATAAAACACAGTGGACCAACACCAGCAGAGGACATGGATCCCCAAATCAAACTCGCCTGATCTAAACCACATAGAGAATCTGTGTGGTATTGTCAAGAGGAAGATGAAAGACACCAGACCCAACAATGCAGACAAAATGAACGCTGCTACCAAAGCAACCTGGGCTTCCATAACACCTCAGCAGTGCCACAGGCTGATCACCTCAATGCCATTCTGCATTGATGAAGTAATTCATGCAAAAGGAGCCCCCAACCAAGTATTGAGTGCATACTATACTGTACATGAACATACTTTTCAGTAAGCCAAAATTTCTGTATTAAATTTTTTTTATTTTTTTTAGTCTTATGTAATATTATATTTATTGGTCTTATGTAATATTCTAATTTTCTGAGATACAGAATTTGGGGTTTTCACTAGCTGCAAGCCATAATCATCTAAATTAAAAGAAAGAAAAGCTTGAAATATATCGCGCTGTGTTTAACGCATCTACTGAAATATAGATTTCTTTAAAGGCATTATGTTTTCCAAAGCAAAAACTTGATATACACACTGCATTTATAAATGCTCTATCCTAAGCATTAGACGACAGCCCCCAATTTAGCGGTTTTAGCATGGATCAGATCAGATGTGGTTGCCTTAAATTACTTGAAATTGTCTTTTCATGATTTAGATGCAGACTTTTTCACAATGGCATATCTGGTGATATTCTGAAATAAAATGCAACTGTATCCTTGTTACAGGAGAAAGAACAGATGCAGAGGTACAACCAGCGCATGATGGAGCAGCTTCGATTACGGCAACAGCAGGAAAGGGCTCGACTACCAAAAGTGCAGAGAAGTGAAGGAAAGACCAGGATGGCCATGTACAAGAAAAGCCTTCATATCAGTTCTAGTTCTAGTGCTGCTGAGCAGAGAGAGAAAATTAAGCAGGTGGGTAGCATAGGTCTAGGCCTGCCTGTTGTGGATTTTTATTTTTATTTTTAAAGGTCCCTTCAAAAAGTGTGTGCGTGTGTCCATTTCTAATCTGTTCATGATACTCAAGGTAGTTTTTAGTCTGGAAAAAAGAAAAAGGTTATCTTAAGATGGTTGTAAACCTCTGACTCCCAAAATTAACAAAGCCTATCCTTCTATAGTGTGTAATTGCCTCAATCCAAAGAGCTGAGTACGATTTCTGTCAGAGGTCTGGTTCCTTAGATGTGCATGTTTCCCTATAGGATTGTGTAGAAGGGGGTCCCTTCCCTTTACTCGGGGCTCAGATTACACTCAGCTCTCCTCTCTGAGCTGTGCGCTGTTTGTGAGATCAGTTCGCTGCTTGCTGGAGCTGAGAAAAAGCCTTTGATTTGTGCGTTTTGGATAGCTATAGGGGACAGGGCTGCAGATTTACATGTACAACTTTATGTAGGGGGATTTGTTTAGTCTTTGTGTAAGGTTAGTCACTTCACTGGGTATATGTAAGGGTTTACAACCACTTTAATGTCTGTATCTTATATTCAAACTACATATACGCCTTCATTTACACCTTGTGTTCTGTAGCAATTGGTATGATAGCAAGGTGGTTTCCATAGTCTCATCACAATTATAAATTCTGTCAGATTTTCCCAGTTTACACCATTTTCTTTTTGACACTTTAGAAAATGTATAGCAGGCTGTAGATTTAAAGATGCTTCACAAATAACAATTTACAATTCATAAATTTACAATTTATGCATCATAAATAACTTTTAAAGGTCTATTTTCACTACTCAATGTGGTAATGCATGTCATCCTGTGTCAAGGCATGTCTCTCTTAAAGGCAACCCATTAGTTAATAAATGGTCTGGCTGGCAGCGCCACTTTAAATAGGAACTTCACCCCCATACAACTTTTAATTTTTAATTACCATTTTCATTTTTCAATGGGGTATCCTAAAAACATTCTCTGAATCCCAGCGAATCCAGAGTTGTGATCTGCCATTCTGCTGCTGCACACCAGCATTGCCATATTCTTCCTTGCATCATCGGGAGCCAGGTGTCTCTTCTGGGTTCTTTGAGTCGGCCCCTTATTGAGTTTCGGCATCGGCACGATTATGCCAAAGCTGTAACTTCCTGGGATAGGGGCATGTGGAGCAGGGACATGCCATGCTCTAGGCTCAGGGGAGGATAAAGACCAAGCAAGATGGACTGTAAAAAAGAGAAACATGTATATTTAAATGTTTTCTTACATTGAAGAGGGGAGGAATTCATTGGTTAAAAGTAAATTTCCACTTTAAAGCACTGAAAAACACCCCTGACCATTTCTTTTTTTTCTCAAGCTGTTCAATAAAGTTCATCTATGCATTGTATTCCACTATCATAAATTGGGTCACCATTCCAAATGGTAACACACTGCTGATCATGTGTCAATCTAAATTATGGTAATGTGTGTTTGCCCGTGTTACTACATCACATAGGTGTGCACAGGCCCTAAAACCGAAACTGTGAAGTAGAGTTAAAGTGGAGGTTCACCTTCAATAACAACTTCAGCTTATTCACACCAGCTCCGTATTTACATACACATTCCTGTATCCATAATTTTTAAAATGGTTCCAATACCTGTATTCAGTAGACAATGGCAGCCACTTCCTGGTATCCCTCCCGACGGAGTGGGCGTGGCTCTTTGTTTCTCGGCGCCCCAGTGTTTGCTGGGACAGGATTGCAATGTCTCCTGGGAGCACAGTGTCACGCTTCCCAGGAGACGATTCCTAACACAGAATGCCGAGATATCGCGAGATGTGATGGCAACCGTGTAGTGTTGACGGCGCCGCACGCCGTCAACACTACCTAAGCGTGGGATAGAGCATTCACAGAATCCAAGAAGTATTTGCTTGTGGGCTTCACAGTGCCCACAAGCAAGATGGAACCTCACAGGACAAATTTTTATAAATACTTATTTACGGCCGAATTCGCATGCAGATGCCTAGAAAATTCAGAGATGTGAGTACACTGTTAATAATGTTAATAGCGGTAGATGCACAGGTTAAAAAAAAACGATTTCCCGCGGAACCCCGGCTTAAAAGTGTAAATTTGGCTCTAGACTGATGGATACTAGAATGTAGTATCTGTGAAGTGATTCAGTCCCTTCCTGGTCCTTTTCCCCTAATAATAAACAGTGAGTCAGATAAATCGTTAAGCCAGTACCGTTCCTTTAAGCAAGCATGACTCCCACAGGCAGAGGCATGATGGGACTTGAACAGCTGGAGGGCCGCCAGTTTGAGACCCCTGCTTTAAGCTTTGCCTTTGTTAGATGCTAGTAGTGGACATAAATTAGATGCTAGTAGTGGACTACATGTTGTGAAGTTCATGTCTGGCAATACTAAGCAGACCAAATAGAAAAATATTCCACATAGACATTCTTGAACTTGGGCTGAAAAATAATGAAGCCTCAACACATGTGACTTCAAATACATTGGAGCTAGAAATGGACTGATGGGGCCTGGGGTCAAATTGTAAAAAGTTACTGTTGCCTCTAAACGTGCCAGAAATGCAGTATGACTTTTCAAGGTCTTCTTGATAAATTTATAAGGCTGTGTTTAATTTCAGACCAGATTAAAGTTTTTTTCCCCTTTCTAGTTCTCTATGCAAGAGGAGAGGAGACAGAAAGCAGAGAGAGCACAACAGCAACAGAAACACGAGCACCACCTACTGGAAATGCAGGCTCAGTGCGACAGCAATGCAAGGGAGCTGCAGCAGTTACAGGTGAAGACAACATAGAGAGTCTATCTGTATATGTGATGTTTCCTGGATGTTACAGACTATTTAGTATCATTTTATGTTTTTAATTGTAACAAAATCAATATAATGGCTTGCAGGTTTTTTTTCTGCATTAATATTATCATATAGATAGGTATTTGCAGAGCTATTGTAGCATGTTTAGGTAGCATGCAATTTTATGTTATTGCCTTTAAACATGCAGTGACTGTATTAGCAATTTTTTTTTTTTACTTTTAGGACAGAATCATTTTTTTTTACATTTTTTACATTTTTCATGAATAAGTTTTAAACCTCCTAGGCCCATAGTCTCTGTTTCAGTAGACTACACTGCAGTTTGGTTAATTTCTCAGCTCTGCAGCCTCACATTAATTGGTGACAGTGACTCCCAGCTATGATGCCGCCAAATTCTTCTCCTGTTGGTCCATCTTTGTTCCTGACATGTATTGCCATTCTTTGGGTTGCTTTTTAGAATGAGAAGTGTCACCTTCTAGTGGAGCATGAGACCCAGAAATTGAAGGCGGTTGATGACTCGCACATTCATATGCTGAGAGACTGGAGAGATAAGCTAAGACCTCGTAAAAAGGTACGTGCGTAACATTTTCACCTTGTATATTTTATTTCTATGTTTTTCCTGTCTTATCGTACTTATGATTAAAGCCGTTTAGGCACTGCTCCCCAGCAATACCTGTTTCTACTGCCTTACACTGTATTTCCTCTTTCCGGCTCGCAAGTCACTATGGGAGTATGAGCTAGCAGGAGGGACCACAGCTTGTGGTAGGTAGGGGGATTTGATATTAAACACACCTAATGAGTGCTGAATGCCTGCCACGGCAAGAGAGCAGCATAGAGTAAGCACTTGAAAAGGCAAGTATAGATGCTAATCTTTTACAGGCTGGGATTACTTTTAAAGTGCCAGTATTGAAAAAGGTTACTTTAGGTAAAAAATATAAAAATTAATGGGTTTTAATAAATATTTAGTACTTGGCGTGCCAGATTAGCAAAGAATGGTGTTCCTTTACCACCCTTCAAAATGGTGGCACAATTCTGCTACCTTCTAGTTATTAAAGGAGTCATGCTCACTCTCAGTTTAGAATTACCAGCTAAGAAAAGTCAATTTTCCATTATTGAATAGACAATATCAGACTTGAATTGTTGGTATTTGAAAGCAAGTAAACCAATGGCATTAGCAGTTGGTTCCCTTTGCTGCTGCAATAGAAAAGAATGGAGGTTAAATCCTCCAAAAACTTACCTCCTTGGAACACTAGAAATTCTGGATAAACCCTCTGCACACTGCTATACACTCTTTCTAGAAAACCTTGCACAAAAACAGGGATTTTTGGTTCACATACATTGCAGTACATGTTTAAACTGGCCAGCTGCATCAATGTAATCCCTCTCTGGCAAATCCCTACACCAGGGCCAACTTACTGAGTGGGTAGCCCTGGGAACTGCCCAGGTGCCCCATCAGGGCCGGTTCTGCTACTATAAATGACCTTGCAGAATGCGGCAGTCCAGCAGAGTTGTGGTGAGGTAAGCTGTCGTTTACAGCACAGGATTCTGAAGGAACAGCCCGGGTGACAATTAAAGATATTTAAAGTAACTTTAGGTAAGCCTTATTATAGCCTTTCTTATAGGTACAAGTCCAAGATTGGCATTTACAACCACTTGCTACTCAACCACTTTTGTTTTATTGAGGGTAAGCAGCACAAACAGGCCAGGTAGTGATTGCCTCCTGTAGGGGGGGCAGTGGCTGTAGGAGACCAGCCAGAAAAAAAAAAAACGTTCAAGGAAACAGACTATATTAAAAAGTCTATATCTCCTTGAATGAAATAAAATAAAATAAAAATTTGGCTTTACATTGTATTTTCTTTTTTTGCACTTAGCTTTGAGAAACTCCCACTATATGTTTATTATTAATCCCTTTTTTATACAGCATACCTAAACATGTATTTTACTAATGCATTTCTTACCTTCCTAGATGTTTTTATGGAGCCACTTTATACACAGGCCTATATGGACAGTTTGAAATTGTTCAGAATAGCTTGCAATTAGGGGACAAACTGAGGAACCGTTTGTTGTTTTTAAACACATTAACCACTAACATACCAGGCATTTTGCCACCCTTCCTGCCCAAGCCGATTTTTAGCTTTCAGCACTGCCCCATTTTAAATAACAATTGCGTGGTCATGCAACACTGTACCTAAACAAAATTTGTATCACTTTGTTCCCACAAATAGAGCTTTCTTTTTGTGGTCTTTCATCACCTCTGGGGTTTTTATTTTTTGCTAAACAATAAAAAAAATACGGCTTTCTTTGTTTCGGTTATTAAATTTTGTAAATAAGTTTTCTCCTTTACTGATGGGCACTAATGAGGTGGCACTGATGGGCACTCATTGGGCAGTGAATGGCCGCACTGATGGGCATTGAATGGCAGCTACAGTAGGTGTTTGTGATATTGTATTTTTAGCACGACGGCATCGCGCTGATTCTCGGCGACATGGTGCCGAGATCTCGCCGACATCTCGCACTCACTGGAATAGTGACAGCACATCCCAGCAAGCGCGTCATAGAAGCGACGGGAGATCCGACTTGGATTCCCGCCAATTTTAAATAAAAATCCGGCATGGGTTCCCCCCCCAGGAGCATACCGGGCCCTTAGGTCTGTTATGGGTTGCAAGGAGAGCCCCCCTACGCCGAAAAAAACGGCGTAGGAGGTCCCCCTACAATCCATACCAGACCCGTATCCAAAGCACGCTACCCGGCCAGGAAGGGAGTGGGGACGAGCGAGCGCCCCCCCCCCCCTCCTGAGCCGTACCAGGCTGCATGCCCTCAACATGGGGGGGTTGGGTGCTCTGGGGCAGGGGGGCGCACTGCGGCCCCCCCACCTCAGAGCACCCTGTCCCCATGTTGATGAGGACAGGGCCCCTTCCCGACAACCCTGGCTGTTGGTTGTCGGGGTATGCGGGCGGGAGGCTTATCGGAATCTGGGAGCCCCCTTTAATAAGGGGGCCCCCAAATACCGGCCCCCCACCCTAAGTGAATGGATATGGGGTACATCGTACCCCTAACCATTCACCTGTAGGAAAAATGTCAAAGTTAATAAACACACCACGCAAGGGTTTTTAAAATAATTTATTTTTCTGCTCCGGAGGCTCCCCCTGTCTTCTTTATTAGCTCTTTTACCAGGGGGAGCTTCTTCTTTGACGAAGAAAGAAGATACCTACCATGTGGGTAGGTATCACATGGGTAGGTACCAGTGCATGATGGGATTGTGAGGTCTATATAAATCCGATGCAAGCCGCGCACCCGTCATTGCAGCGAGGAAAGGCGACGTGTCAACATCGGGAGAAGAAGAGAAGTGAAGAACATGACGTCACAGCACGGAAGAAGAACTCACAGCACGGAAGGAGAAGAAGACGTACAGCACGGAAGAAGAAGGCACCGGACAGCGAGAGGAAGAACCGGGGTGCGCCGAGTCAACAGCGGAGAGCGGCGAACATAGAAGGAGACCCCCGGAGAGTTGAGAAGACCCCCCGGATAGCGGAGAAGACCCGTCGGGATAGCGGAAGAAGAAGCCCCCCCGGCGTTTTTAAAAGCGACCCCCCCCCGGCGGTGGAAGAGAACCAGACGGCGGCCCCCACCCACCCGAAGACGTCAAAGAAGAAGCTCCCCCTGGTAAAAGAGCTAATAAAGAAGACAGGGGGAGCCTCCGGAGCAGAAAAATAAATTATTTTAAAAACCCTTGTGTGGTGTGTTTATTAACTTTGACATTTTTCCTACAGGTGAATGGTTAGGGGTACGATGTACCCCATATCCATTCACTTAGGGTGGGGGGCCGGTATCTGGGGGCCCCCTTATTAAAGGGGGCTCCCAGATTCCGATAAGCCTCCCGCCCGCATACCCCGACAACCAACGGCCAGGGTTGTCGGGAAGGGGCCCTGTCCTCATCAACATGGGGACAGGGTGCTCTGAGGTGGGGGGGCCGCAGTGCGCCCCCCCTGCCCCAGAGCACCCAACCCCCCCATGTTGAGGGCATGCAGCCTGGTACGGCTCAGGAGGGGGGGGGGGCGCTCGCTCGTCCCCAATCCCTTCCTGGCCGGCCGGGTAGCGTGCTTTGGATACGGGTCTGGTATGGATTATAGGGGGACCTCCTACGCCGTTTTTTTCGGCGTAGGGGGGCTCTCCTTGCAACCCATAACAGACCTAAGGGCCCGGTATGCTCCTGAGGGGGGAACCCATGCCGGATTCTTATTTAAAATCCGGCGGGGACTTCCCCCTCAGGATTCATAACAAACGCCGCACACGTGTAGAATTGGCGGGAATCCAAGTCGGATCTCCCGTCGCTTCTATGACGGCTCGGTCTCCATTGCGGCAAGCCAGCTCGGCGCTGGCTCCCGCGATGGGGCTCGTAGGTGGTCAATCTCGCCGAGAAAGGGAGCGAGATTGACACAATCTCGCGTGCACCTACTGTAGTTCACATTGCATGACTCCGAATCAACTTTATTTAAAAACATTCTTCAAGTTCTGGTTCAGATATGTTGTGAAATGGTCATCCCACCGCAGGGGTGACTGTGATTGAATTTGGAAAAGTGTCAACTACAACTTCAAGTGCTGTATGTGCTCTGTGGTTTTACAACTTGCCAGTGAAAATGTGCTAGTTAACAAGACTTACAATTCAACACTGCCACAAATTTTTGGCAAGTTATCCTTGCTATCTGGGTTCCACCCGTTTTTAGGGTGGAACATGTAACATGTTCCCACTCCTGCAGCTGCTCCCTGAGTGTCCCATCTGCCAATGCAGCAGACAGCTTGTAGTTCTTAATGGGCTGAGAAATTCAAATTCCATTCTGAAAGAAAGCCTATATGGAGGTACGGGACAAAAGCCAGGAGATGTGTCTGCAGGAGCCCAGTGGATGACGGGTGCAACGCCAATTTATTTTTCCTAAAAGAAAATGTGTGCATTTATTATTTTTTTGCAAAAAGGTGAACTTAGCCCTTAGCCCAATTTGCCTGCAATAATTGAAATATGTTTTAACCACTTTGCGCCTGGGGCAATTTTTTGTAAAGAAAATTACTTGGAACTCTCAGCATTGTGCATTTTCAGAAACTGAGGCCCTGTAGAATAAAATGGTTGCAGTTGCATTTTTTCGCACAGTATTTGCACAGTTATTTATCAAATACAAATTTTCAGGAAACATACACTAAAATTAATGTTGGTACACACAAACACAATTTAATACCCAATTTTTTGGTAAATTATAAAATATTGGGTTGTGTCGAGTAAAGAGATACTAAACATGTCAAGACTCAAAATTGCACACACCTGTGAAATTCGTGTACTGGTTTAGGCTGGGTTCACACTTCTTGCAGGCGCGGCTCACAGCAGGGGTCCGGTGCATCTCTGTTATTCATTTCAGGGACAAATCGGGTCTGAACTTTTGCCTGAATTCGGACCTAAAACAGAGCCAAAGATAAACATGACACCTGTGCAATCCGCTTCGCAGTCGCCCCAGAGATGTGTGACCTGGCTCCATTGAGAGCTGGGCACACTCTCCTGTCATTCTAATTGGATGCGAACAACGGCTGTGAAATGAATAGGGAGGGATGTGTCACACCTCCACAGCAAAACCGCAGGTGACAGATCAGCGTGGGATCTGGTCACTTTAATAAAGGTATGTATACTGATTTCTTCTTTACAGGGTTAGACAGGTTAGTGTTAGATCATGGAAGTCTGTAGATGCAGGGATTTCTTTATCGTACATCACGGGACACAGAGCGGCATATTCATTACTATATGGGTTATATGGAGTACCTTCAGGTGATGGACACTGGCAATCTCAAACAGGAAGTGCCCCTCCCTATATAACCCCCTCCCATAGGAGGAGTACCTCAGTTTTTACGCCAGTGTCTTAGGTGTTGGTCATGGTTTAGCTTGCCTCCACATCCTTGGGATTAAGGTGGGCTAACCGGTTCTGTCCAAAGGCCTCAGCGCTAAAGTGGTCAGTAACCGGACCCCAAACCAATGGGGTATAGCCCATAATGCTTTCTTTTCAGAGAGCTGGACCCTGGGCCCAGAACTTAGAAACCTTTGGGGGCCTAATGTTTTCTGTTGCCAGAGTGCTATATGGGCCCAGGACAGTGGATCCTTCATAGGAACCCAGGGCCTGAAGGTCAATGCCCTTACGGAGATGGGGGAAGATTGGGCCTCTTGCTTTGCAAAGTCCTGCGGCATGGAGCAGGTAAGTGAGGGGAAACTTGCGGAACTTGGTTCTTAGCAGGTTTTTCTGGGGGGTTCACAGGGGACATGCCTATAGTTATGCGCTGCATCTGGCAAGTAAGTCACATGTCTTATAGATAGGATGGCTTTATGTGTTATTTCCCCATAAAAGGTGACCTCCCTGGTAGTATTTAAAAGCATTGAGAGGCTGTGTGTGTGTTCATGAGAGCTGTGCTTACCTGCAAGCCTCCAGGCGATTGCTGCATAGGTACTTCCTCCTAGCCTGGATGACAGGCAAACGCTGACCTCCTCGTGTGGCTCCCTTTCCCCCCACCCCACCCCCCCCCTGGCGGCGGGCGCGCGCGTGTCTCCGTGTTAAGGGCGCAATTTCGCGCCATTAGCTGAGGGGGGAAGGGCGGGCCAGTAGGTTTAAGGAAGGGGCGGCCCTTCCATTCGTTCCCAGCTCAGTGTATGCTGGAACTGAGGAGGAAGAGACCAGAGCGGCAGCACGGGGCGCCGAGGACACACAGTGGCCAAAAAGGAATACTACAGCCTTAAAGACTGTTCTGAAGCCTAGAGATAGGCTGTTCGCTTTTTCTCAGCAGTTTTTTCTTTGGCAATACTACTAAGGGGGACAGAATGTTTTTTCTCTCTTTGGTTTAAAAAAAAAAAAAAAAAAAAAAAAAAAAAGAAAACTTAAAAGTAGAGAAGGCATTGCTTGTCTCCCGAAAGGGTTTTGGGGTAATAATTTATTTATAAATTCCAAACACCGTTAAGTTAGCGGACGTACCTCGGTATTGTACCATGGCATCTGGTTCTGAGGGTACAAGAGGTGGGGATTCCCCCAGAGAGTCTGAGGTCTCGGACAAAGTTATGCCGCTGCTTTCCCGAGAGGGAGCCTTAGTGGGACCATCGGGATCTGGGGCTGGAGCTGGCACGGGTCAGTCCAACCCTAGGGTGGTCACGGACGGGGTACTGTCCACCTCCTTAAAGGAGATGGAAAAAAGAACAGAAAAAATGATAGCCAAGGCCATGCGGGGCAGAAAACGGAATAGATCTCCGTCGCCCGAGCGTGGACCCTCAGAGGAGGAGGTCCTTTCCGCAGGGGAATTGGACGACCTCTTGGACAAGGACCAAGCAGGTTCGGGGATCGAGGACCCGGATACGGAGGAGTCTGGGGCAGCCTCCCAAGGGGAGAGCTGGTGGGTTCAAGCCTTAACGGACTTGGTCCATAGAGCATTTAACTTGCCAGTACCAGATCTCCAAGTATCGACGGTTTCAGCTTTGGGCTCACTAAGAGCGCCTCAAAACAACGCAGTTTTTCCGATCCATCCTCTACTAGAGGAAGTTATGTTCCAAGATTGGACCAAGCCAGATAGAATCTTTTTACCACCTAAAAGATTCTCTGCCTTATATCCTATGGAAAATAAATTTTCCAAGAGATGGGCAACACCGGCGGTGGACGCAGCCATCTCATGTGTTAACAAATCTTTAACATGCCCTGTAGAAAACATACAGGTGTTCAAGGATCCGGTTGATAAACGCTTGGAAACGCTACTAAAAAACTCCTTCACCACTGCAGGGGCAGTAGTGCAGCCAGCTGTGGCTGCGATTGGGGTTGCACAAGCATTATCTGATCAAACTAAGCAGATGCTTAAACTTATTCCTGCCCAGCAGGCAGAGGAATTTTCGGATGTCCCTAGGGCCTTACGCTTTACGGTAGACGCAATTAAGGATTCTATCCAGCAAGCGTCACGTTTATCGCTATCCCTTATCCATATGAGAAGACTCTTATGGTTAAAGAGCTGGGAGGCAGAGCCCCCATGCAAGAAGCTCCTGGTAGGGTTCCCCTTCCATGGAGAACGACTCTTCGGAGAAGACCTGGATAAGTACATTCAGACCATTTCAAGCGGCAGAAGTACTCTTTTGCCCACCAAGAAGAAGTTTCGGGGGCCTGTGTTTAAACGACAGTACTCCCCTGGGCAGGGGCCCTCTAATACCAAACAGTATCGACGGCCTCCCGCAAGATCAAACTTTAACTTTAACAACAAATCGCAGGGACAGGCCGCTGGAGGCAAGAAGCAGTGGTTTCGCAAACCAGCAAAACCAGCCCCCAAGCCGACCTTATGAAGGGGCGCCCCCACCCACGAGGGTGGGGGGAAGGAGGAGTCAAGGGTCCCAAAAGATCCGGAGAAGGGAGCCGCATTAGTGGCGGCATTAAATCATCTACTCTCCCAGGAAGTAATAGTAGAGGTACCAGTCCTAGAACAAGGGCTAGGTTTCTACTCCAACCTATTCATCATCCCAAAGTCCAACGGAGATGTCAGGCCAATTTTGGACCTAAAGATGGTAAATGCATACCTAAAGGTCCGCTCGTTTCGGATGGAATCCGTGCGGTCAGCAGCTGCCACACTCCAGAAGGACGACTTCATGGCATCCATAGACATAAAGGATGCCTATCTTCATGTTCCAATTTATCAGCCACATCAAAGATTTCTACGCTTTATGGTGGCTTCGCGTCATTACCAATTCGTGGCGCTTCCTTTTGGGTTGGCTACGGCCCCCCGGGTGTTCACGAAGGTCCTAGCCCCAATCCTAGCCAAACTAAGGATCCAAGGGGTCACGATCCTAGCGTACCTGGACGACCTCCTAGTCATAGATCACTCGTCTCCTGGCCTGGAACGAGCAGTGGACCTCACGGTTCAATACCTCGAGAGGTTCGGCTGGGTCCTAAATCGAGAAAAGTCAGTATTCCAGCCCACAAGGCAGTTGGAATATCTCGGCATGAGGTTAGACACAGAACAACAAAGGGTGTTTCTACCTCTGATAAAGGTCAAAGCCATCAAGGAGTTAATCCTATTGGTTCTAAGCAAGAGAGAACCAACTATTCGCCTATGTATGCGGTTACTAGGCAAGATGGTGGCCACATTCGAGGCGGTACCATACGCCCAGAGCCACACTCGCATCCTGCAGGCAGCCATCCTGTCAGCATGGAGCAGGAGGCCACAGGCCTTGGATATCCCTTTGCCGCTCTCATCAAGAGTCCGACAAAGTCTGTGTTGGTGGTTAGACCCTCAGAATCTACTGAAGGGGAAGTCTTTCAGCCCAGTGGCTTGGAAGATAGTAACCACAGACGCCAGCCTGACAGGCTGGGGAGCAATTTTGGACGGTTGCACTCGCCAGGGTACTTGGGCAAAGCCAGAGAAGCAGTTGCCCATCAACATCTTGGAGCTCAGAGCTGCTCGACTAGCCCTCAGGGCTTGGACGTCCAAATTGCAGGGGTTCCCGGTGAGAATTCAATCAGACAATGCCACGGCCGTGGCATACATAAATCACCAAGGGGGAACCAAGAGTCAAGCCGCTCAGAGAGAGGTGAGCTTGATTCTCCTGTGGGCAGAGGCTCATGTGCCCTGCATATCGGCAATATTCATTCCAGGAGTGGACAACCTTCAGGCGGACTTCTTAAGTCGCCAGACTCTGTTGCCGGGGAATGGTCTCTACATCCACAGGTCTTTCAGACACTCTGCCAAAGATGGGGAGTGCCGGACGTGGATGTCATGGCATCGAGACTCAACAAGAAACTAGACAGGTTCATATCCCGCTCAAGGGATCCGATGGCCTGCGGAACCGATGCGCTGGTTTGCCCATGGTATCAGTTCAAACTTCTTTATGCATTTCCCCCACTCCAGTTACTACCCCGCCTGCTGCGCAGGATCAGGGTGGAGCACATACCAGTCATTCTGGTAGCTTCAGCATGGCCCAGAAGGGCATGGTATTCACTAATCCTGAAGATGGTAGTGGGAGACCCTTGGACTCTTCCTCTACGGCCAGACCTGCTATCGCAAGGTCCGATCCTCCACCCTGCCTTACGGCATCTAAATTTGACGGCCTGGAAGCTGAATCCCTGATTCTCAGGGGTAGAGGTCTGTCTCAGAAAGTAATCTCTACCCTAATCAGAGCCAGGAAACCGGTCTCTAGGGTGATTTATTACAGGGTCTGGAAGGCCTATGTAGGCTGGTGTGAGTCCAAAAGATGGCTTTCTCGCAAGTTTACCATCGATAGAGTATTAAGTTTTCTCCAGCTAGGAGTGGATAAAGGACTGGCATTAAGCACAATCAAAGGACAGATTTCAGCTTTGTCAGTGTGGTTTCAGCGGCCGCTGGCCACCCACTCGCTGGTTAAGACCTTCCTTCAAGGGGTCTTGCGTATTAATCCTCCAGTTAAATCCCCACTTTGCCCGTGGGATTTAAATCTTGTTCTGTCAAGTTTACAGAAACAACCTTTTGAGCCGTTGGCTGAAATTCCTTTGGTTTTACTGACAAGGAAGTTAGTATTTTTGGTTGCCATAGTTTCCGCCAGAAGAGTATCGGAACTGGCAGCCTTATCCTGTAAGGAACCATATCTTATTTTTCATAAGGACAAGGTCGTTCTCCGCCCTCATCCTTCCTTCCTACCAAAGGTTATATCCAGTTTTCATCTAAACCAGGATTTGGTATTACCATCCTTCTTTCCTAAACCTACTTCCAGAAAGGAAGGGTTGCTGCATACCTTGGATATTGTCAGGGCCATGAAGGCCTATCTTAAAGCTACAGAGAAGATCCGGAAAACAGATGTGTTGTTCATTTTACCGGATGGGCCCAAGAAGGGGCAGGCAGCTGCAAAATCCACCATCTCAAAGTGGATTAAACAGTTAATCACTCAGGCCTACGGCTTGAAGGGGTTGCCTCCTCCGTTATCATTAAGGGCTCATTCTACTAGGGCCATGGGCGCCTCCTGGGCAGCACACCACCAGATCTCTATGGCTCAAGTTTGCAAGGCGGCAACCTGGTCTTCTGTCCACACGTTTACAAAATTCTACCAGTTGGACGTAAGAAGGAATACTGATACAGCCTTTGGGCAGGCAGTGCTGCAGGCTGCAGTTTGAGACCCTCGGATTCCGGGGGCTCCCTTTTGAGTTAAATTTAAAATTTAAAATTATTTTTCTCAACTAAGTTGGATTTATTATGTTTTGAGTATATCTCTAAATTAAATCATTTTGTCTTGGGAAGATGTTCTCCCTCCCCTCATTGTAAGCATTGCTTTGGGACATCCCATATAGTAATGAATATGCCGCTCTGTGTCCCGTGATGTACGATAAAGAAAAAGAGATTTTTAATACAGCTTACCTGTAAAATCTTTTTCTTGGAGTACATCACGGGACACAGAGCTCCCACCCCTCTTTTGGGGACCATTTTGGGAGGCATACTGCTTGCTACAAAACTGAGGTACTCCTCCTATGGGAGGGGGTTATATAGGGAGGGGCACTTCCTGTTTGAGATTGCCAGTGTCCATCACCTGAAGGTACTCCATATAACCCATATAGTAATGAATATGCCGCTCTGTGTCCCGTGATGTACTCCAAGAAAAAGATTTTACAGGTAAGCTGTATTAAAAATCTCTTTTTTAGTGTTGGGGTGGACTTATCATTTAACCATGAATTGTGGTATAATTATTACTCTCACTCTGGTGTTCTTGGCAGTATCTCACATGTGGTACAATTGCTGTTTACATACATGTCCATGCTTGCATTTGAATGTATGCGGGGGGGGGGGGGCACTTTTTTACATTTTATTTTTATTATTTAAGATTTTTTTTTCACTTTTTAATATTTTTGGGGTTTTAACCACTTGAAGTCCAGGTTTTTTTAAAAAACATCCTAAGAAAGGTAAGAAGTTAATGTGTAAATGCACTGGTGGAGCTTGGGTACAGACTATCCATCCTTAGGATTGAATGGAGAGTGCACAGCCAGCCCTGGCTCAAAATATTATAACAAGCGGTGTGGCGCTTTGTTGGTGATATTACACTGGATCAGAGATAGGCGAGTATAAAGCCTGGTACATACGGGCCGAATATCTGCTGCTTCAACAGAAACTGTCCAACAATGTCCAGCTTCTGTCGAAGAGGCATGGCAGAAAGACATCTGCCGATTGGCATTGGGTCAGCGCTCTCAATCAATGGCTGTGAGCACTGACAGTCCCCCCCCCCCCCTCCCCCGTACAGCAAGCTCCTGCCAAGCTCCTCAGTTTTTCTTCTTTCAGCCCACTGGGTTGAATGAAAAAAATCTAAGTGTATCGGGCTTAAGCCTTGCCGAGAGCAGAGGACAGCTCAGTATTGGGGAAACTGCACCAAGGGGCGCCATTGCATTTCATCTGCTCCCTAAATATATTAGAGATTCCAGATGTTGCAATCACTTCTTTATAAATATTACTACTTGGTGAACATACATTTAGCAATTCTTCCAGTGTGTTGAGCTTATGTTGGATGTGAGTTGTGCATTATGTAAGGTACAGTGTGGTTTGTACTTATTATTAATTCACAAACAAGAATCCTTAGAAGTTTTTTAGCTTTTATTTTATTTCTCATCTGTGTGTTTTTTTTACTTTACACCAGGCACTGGAGGATGACTTGGAGCAGAAGAAGCAGGAACAGGAAATGTTTTTCCGCATGAGTGAAGTAGAAGTAGGACAATATGGATCAATCCAGAAACCTGCCAGGTTTTTTGCCTACAGTTCAGCTGAAGCTTCATAAAGTTTTGTTTAACTAAAGAGAACAATACAGACTGTAAAGTTCACCTGCAGACAAAGCTGGAGAAAGATTTCCAACAACTTAACCAACTACTCCTATTGGTGGTCCCAGCATATCTGTAAAGACAGGTGTAAGTTATCTGGAGGACATTATAAAATCTGAGGATCCTGTAAACCATAGGAAGAAGTCAGTGTTTATTATTGTACATATAAAGTTTTACTTGTGTCCTAAAAGGCCAAAAAACGTTACACCCTATGTAGGGTTGGTTTCAGGGACAAACCATTGTTTGGCTCTGTGTGCATAGTCTTTCTAAACAAAAAACAAAAAAAATCCAATGTGCTTCCATTTAAAAAAAATATATGAAAATCAAACTGTATACATACTGTCAATTTATTCCTCATCCATTGCTTGTATCTTCACCTAGATGATCTGTTTACCACAGTGCTAACTTTTGTGTCACTTCATAGTGTGTACATCACTCATATACCAACCATCATTACAGATTCTTCTTTTTTTGTATCTGCAGCACTTTTGTCTACATGGTAAACTCTCCATGTAATCTTACATGCCAAAAAATAGAACAGAAATCTTTTAAGAGACTCTTACTTTTCCAATCAGTGCAAACTATTCCCCATAGGCCTCTGCCTCCCCATAGCTCAGAGCGTAGGATCATAACCCCTGTGTAAGTTCCGTGTCGGAGCTTCCACATGGTTAACTTCCTCCTCCTGGACATGTTCAGGCCTGGTGAGTGGCAACTTAGGACCGGGCACTGCATCTTGGGATAAGGATCAGGGGGGAGGTGTTTCTTACAAGAGAACCCATCACTTTGCCCTACAAGGTTAAGTTAGTTAACTGACTCTCGTTAAGTTCAGAGAAGCCCTGTAGTTTAAATGCAGGCCAGAATATAATCTGCAGTATTTATATTTGGAGTTTCAAATCTTTTATGTGGTTTATTGTAGAAGAAGAAATGAATAACCCAAAGAAATCAGATTTCAGTTCACTTCAAGTTTTGTCATTGAAAATGGAATCCAGTCTTAATGCTATGGGTTATTGCTTTATTCCCTATCATATCTATTTTATTTAATTAAAGCATGACAAGGGACCAAGTGAAAAATATTTTCTTTAGCCATCTACCCAATTAATGTGCCTTCTAGATATTCGCATAAGGGTTTAATATATTTCATAGCTTTGTTTAGTGCATTATTGCTGGTTGAAATGTAGCAGACTGCTGGCCAGTCATTGGTGAAGGTCAAGTTAAAGAAGTGAGGGAGATCACTTATAACATATGGAGTAATGGATCAGTATAAATCTTGTATTTTGCAAGAGCTGACTGTTTATTTACCATGACGGTACAAAAAGTGAATATCGTCTATGATGTGGCATCCCAGAGCAACCAGATCAGATGACAGTTTGACAGGCTAGTGATAGAGCAATGCTGATAGGTTTCTCTGTTACCACTCTTAACACACCGCTCTTTGCCTTATTAAATATGCCTAAGGAATTTAGCAAGATGATAGTAATAACATGGTATACTACTTTGCTTTCTAATCATTTTTACACCCAATATATTTGACATTATGTAGCCAGAGACTAGCTCAGTTCATGTGAAAAATGTGTATTCCCCGATAGGGATAGAAGCTATTGACTGCAGCTGGGAACAGTTTGAGTCCTGCATGATGTGAATAAAGCCAAAAATCCATAACAACTAAAAAAAAAAAAAAGAAGCCCACTTTGCTAATTGCTGCTAACTCCTGGAATGCTGTGTTTCGGTTTATTTCAATTCTGGACCTGTATTGTAGAAAAATAAAATTCTCTCGATACTGGAAAGTAATTTTCATTTAAACGGCAAATTCTGCATGAAACTTGAATGCAGTTAAAATTATTTTCAGAAGAGTTTTCAGCTGGGGCAAAAACACTGTGCAATGTATATAAGAGAATCTAATAAAGTAACCAGAGAATAAATGTAAACTGAAAGTTCCTTTTTATGTGAGTGTGGTTTTATATATTTATTTTGTTAACGTATACCTGTCTCTTACGTGTGGTGAAGGAAGTAAATTCATGACAGCAGATGATCTGATAAGATTAATGCGTTTTGGTTGGGACATTATTATTTTTTTAATTCTTATCTCAAGCAGGTTAAATGGGTTGTAAACCCTTAAGGTTTTTTACCTTAATGCATTCTATGCATTAAGGTAACAAACCTTCTGTAGGAATCCTGTTCTCTGCTTCAAGGTTTCTACATTTCTTTGTGCCACATACAGTGGGTATAAAAAAGAAGCACCACCCTTTAAGGCTGAGTTCACACTGCAGCACATGGCGGCTCACAGCAGGGGTTCAGCGCGTCCCCATTCACAGTTTCAGATCTGGCTATAGCCCAAATTTTTGTTTGAATTCGGACCTGAAACAGACCAAAAGACACACAGAACTCCTGTGCAATGCGCACTGAAGCAGCTGTGGAGATGGGTGAAACGACTCCATAGAGAGCCAGCCACAATCTCCTGCTGTGCGAATTGGCTGCAGGGAAAAAATTAGCACATAGTGGTTGAAGGTGTAAACTTTGGGGATCTTTAGAGTTGAAAATGTATTTATTGGTTTCGTATAAACACATAAAAATAAAAGAATAATACAAAAGGAAACAATAATCAATGGTACATAAAAGTGACGATCGTGATCAAACACGTAATTTGAGTCAGCCCAATGGCTATCGCCCACAGCTTAACTCCTGATGTCTTATAGGAAGTAATGAACGTCATCGGTCGTCTTTAGGAGCAGAAAACGACTCCCATCAGGCGGGTGTCAATGTTTCCGATCAGATAACATATGAAGAATTCAAAGTAAAATAAAATAAAAAAAAAAAAGGAAAAGAGAGGAAACGAACGACCTAAAGAAGGTCATGGAAAGGGAAAAAGAGAAAAGGAAAGAAGAAAGAGCAGAAAAGAGCAGGAAACAGTAGGGGTAGGGCACGAGGGCTGCTGTGAAAACATTTGCTGGGTAGGGTCACAGGAGGGCAATGGGGAGGGACATCCGGAGGTATACGCCTCGATCAGCCCAGAAATAGGGTCATAGGTCAGGGCGGTCGTGCTGGGGGTGGCAGCATGTTAATGAGAGTATCAGAGGCGGAGAAGTGGAGCCAAGTCGATCACAGCATCTTGAATTTATCAAAGGAGTCATTGTCAAGGGCCAGCATCTCCTCCATTCTCATGGTATCATTCATGATTGAAACCCACCGTGACAAGGGGGGAGTGACAGTCGTTTTCCAAAATGAAGGAATGAGCTGTCTCGCTGAGGACATAAAGAAACGGAGAAGACTTTTCTTTTGAGACGAAACCGACCCAGGGAGAATGGAAAGGAGGGCGATCTTGGGGGAGGGTGTCAATGTGTCATCATAAATTTTATTATAACAAGTAAATACCTGAGTCCAGAAGGGGCGGATCCTCTCGCATTCCCACCAGATATGGAGATAGGTCCCTGTAGAAGAGGTGCATCGCCAACATGTGGCTGGAGTAGACGGGAACAATTTGTGTAACGTGAGGGGGTCCCTGTACCACCGTGACAAAACCTTATAGTTCTTTTCCTGGGAGTAGCAGGATATCGTTGATTTGTGAGTAAACAGAAACGAGGTCTGCCAGTCCGATCGGGATATGTCTTCTTTCAGATCTGCAGACCACTTCCCCGTGTAAGGAGGCAAATCACCATGTAGTAGAGCTTGAAGGAGACAGTATATGGTAGAGAGAAGGTGTCTGGGTGTTTCAGAGAGGGAGCACAGTCGTTCAAATTCAGTGTAGGGGCGGTGGATTTGGGAGGAACTGTGTAGACACTGTGCAAATGTAGAGAGGTGAAGGGTGGTAAGCCAGTCTATGGGACCCGTCGATGTGACCGGAGTCCCTCGCAGCGGGTCCACAAAAGAGTGTGCTTGTGGCCAGTCAGAACGCCTAAAGGGCCCTATTGTGGCCGCCCCTATGCCCTGGGGGAATATGGGGTTATCGAACAAAGGGGACAATGGGGAAGGGTCGGAGGACAAGGAGGTGCATAGACCCCTATGGACCCATAGTCTGAGAGAGGCAATCGTCAATGGCGAGAGGGACGGCAAGCGGGAAAAATTGGACCCATATCCCCAGAGAAGGGCCCGTAGATCCACGGGTGTTAGGTCTTGTTCGATGGCGACAGAAGCCTTTAGGAAAGGGCGGGGGAACCATTCCAGAATGCGTGCCACATGAGTGGCTTTGTAATAAGTCTCAAAGTCGGGTAGACCTGCTCCACCCTGTAACTTCGGGAGTGTGAGTAACTTGTATCTCACTCTGGGCATCCCCCTATTCCACAGAAATCTGATAGCTAGTGAGCGTAGGGCCGCAAAAAAGGTTTTAGGGACTAAAACAGGGATCGTCTGAAAGAGGTATAATAATTTGGGGAGGGTGTCCATTTTAAGGGTGTTGATCCTTCCAAACCACGGTAAGGGGGAACCTCCCCATCCCTCCAAGTCCTTCCGGATGCGAGAAAGTAAAGGGATATAGTTCAGGGAGAACAGGTTGGAAAGGTTGGAGGGTATTGTAACCCCCAAGTAGGACACTCCCTTCGCCTTCCATTGGAATGAGTAGTTAGACCGTAGGGAGGACATCACAGGAGCAGGGAGAGAAATGTTGAGAGCTTCAGTCTTGGAGACGTTAAGCTTAAAGTTACTAAAAGACCCAAACCTTTGAAATTCATGGAAAAGGGATGGTAGAGAGGTATGGGGGTGTTGCACATAAACCAGGAGGTCATCAGCATATAGGGACAGCTTATGGTGAGCGGAGGGTGTTTGTATACCCTGGATGGAGGCGTTCTGCCGGATAGCACAGGCCAAGTGTTCTATAACAATAACGAATAATAGAGGGGAGAGGGGGCAACCCTGCCGGGTGCCATTAGCAATGTCAAACGGCTCAGAGGTTGTGCCGTTTACCAGAACCGAGGCAGACGGCCGGGAGTACAAGGACAGCACTTTAGAGATAAAGGTAGAACCTAGCCCCAATTGTTCCAGTGAGAGTTGAAGAAACTCCCAATTGACCCTGTCGAACGCCTTTTCGGCGTCGAAGGAAAGGAGGCAGGCTTTCAGGCTTGTACGTTGGACAAGGGATATAAGGTGAATCGTTTTAGTGGTGTTGTCTCGCGCCTCGCGGCCCGGGACAAATCCCACTTGGTCATTATGAATCACGTTCGGGAGGAGAGGAGACAAGCGATTGGCCAACACCTTGGCGAACAGTTTGAGGTCAATATTGAGCAAGGATATCGGCCGATAGCTGGTACATTGGGAAGGATCTTTGCCTGGCTTAGGGATCACAGAGATGTTGGCGGATAGGAGATCTCTTGAAGGCAGATGGAGATCGTCTATGGCGTTAAAAGCCTTAGCTAAAAGTGGCGCCAGTTGGAGAGCAAAGGTTTTGTAAAAGCGGGGGGTATAACCATCTGGGCCTGGACACTTGCCTATTTTCAAGACTTTAATGGCACCTAGGAATTCGGTCACTGCCAGGGGTTTGTCTAGTTCCAGGGAGTTTAGTTTGGGGATAGTAGGCAATGCTGTTTCCCTAATGTAGTCTTGCATGGTGTCAGTAGAATGGGTGGTGCGGGCGAGTGGGGTTGTGGGGGAGAGGTTGTACAGCCGGGAGTAGTAATCCCTGAAGGCAGAGGAGATGCCTTTCGTATTAAACGTCTTGGTTTGATCAGGGCAGGTAATGAAGGGGATGGAGCCTCGGGGCGGTCTGGGATGGAGGATCTTTGCCAGGTGTTTGCTACATTTGTTGGCTAGAGAATAATAATGATTACGCGCTCTGTCCCGAGCTATCAAGGAATGTGTATCTAAGAGTTGCAGTAGATCTCTACGCGCGTTTGAGAGTCGTACGAACACGGCGGGATCCAAGTCCCGTTTGTGGAGGGATTCGAGGTCCGCTATGGTGGAGAGGAGACGGCGTATGTCATCCGTTCTCATCCGCTTGAGACGGGAACCGTGCTGTATGAGCACTCCCCGGATCACACATTTCAGGGCATCCCATTGGATAAGGGGGGAAGTAGAGTCAGAGGAATGATCAGCGATGAAGTTCCGAATGGTTGTGGAGATGTCTGCCACACAGACGGTGTCCCTCAGTAGATTGTCATTGAGCCTCCAGTGCATACCGACGCGAGATGTTGGAGGGCGGGCTAAGGTCAGATAGATCGGGGCATGGTCAGACCATAGTAGGTGGCCTAGGGAGGCCTGGAGGGGAGTATCTAACAAAGACTGTGATATCAGGAAGTGGTCTAGCCTGCTGTAAGAGTTGTGAGCTGCAGAGTAGTGACTGTAGTCTCTCTCTGTGGGATGCTGGATACGCCAAACATCCACCAGATGAGACGCATGTAGTAGGGATTTGATGCGTGTCAAAGAGGAGAAGGAAACAGGAGACTTACCCGAGGAAGTGTCTGCAGATGGGGACATAGCGAAGTTGAAGTCTCCACCGACGATAAGACAGGGACCCCCAAACGAGGATAATCTGGTGAGAATGGATGAGAGGAACCGAGCCTGGTCCACGTTAGGTACATAGATGTTGGCCACTGTAAAGAGAAAGTCATTTAGTCTCAGCTTAAGAAAAATAAAACGGCCAGCTACATCAATAAAGGAATCTAAGATCTCAGGTTTGAAGGACTTATGAAAACCAATGGACACCCCCTTGGATTTGGCCTGAGGGTTAGTACTGTGAAACCATTGCGTATAGTATTTATTGCGTAGGGCCGGAATAGAGCCCGTACGGAAATGTGTTTCTTGGAGCAAAAGAATATTTGAGCGCATTTTGTGAAAGTGATATAAAATCTGGCTCCGCTTCTCCGGCTTGTTGAACCCCCGACAATTAAAGGATGCTAAAGCAATAGGGGTCACCTTAGCCATGAGAGTGGATGGTAAGTATCAATATTGTCCCAGAAATCAGCAGCCCTCGATCGAACCAGCAAAGTTGAGAGAGGCACAGGGAGAAAGAAAGGGGGGGGGGAGAAAGGAAGAGGGGAAGTGAGTAGAGGTAGCAAGAAAAAGAGGGGCAAAAGAGAGCAGTAAAGAGCAAAAGAACCCATAATGCAGGAAGGTGAATTACTATATCTCGACCACCATACTCCAAACCACAAATAGGAGGTAAAAACAATAAGCAAAGGGAATCTTGGTTCAGAGGATGAGGTGATCGACAAACTATTCTTAGAAAAAAAAAGGTTCGAAAAAACAAAAACAAAAAAGGCCACTAGGTGGCACCAAAGAACCATAGGTAAGGAAAAAAAAAAGACCCTTACCACTTGACATACGACAGTATATCACTCAGTGTCCAATATGGCACTGAGAAAAAAAAAAACCCCTTAAGGGGGGGTGCGAGGGAAGACCCACAAAGCAGAGTAATCCCTAGGTCCCCCAGCTCCACGGAGTGTGAGAGAAAAAAAAAAAAAAACAATAATAATAATAATAATTATAGAATAGGTTAAAACTAACAAGCATGCAGTACAACATGTAATGATGGCAAATAACAATGACACGTAACAAATTGCAGGGAACAATCAATCGCATGAATAATGCCACACATCTCGGGGTGAACAAAACATAACAGGCCCCCAACATCAGGCAGTCCAGCAGATCAAAAACTTGTCCCACAAATATAGCGATGGTGATAAAAAAAAAGAGAGGAAAGAGAGAAAAAAAAAAAGGGGGGGGGGAAAAATCAGGAATCCAGCTTATGCTTAGCCATCAGCAGTACAGGGGGGTTCCCTGTAAGAGTGGGAAATCAGTGCGGAAAAGCAGGACATCTCAGTCATTGGGGCCCTGCCGGGGCATGGATCCGGAGCGTTGAGGCGTATGCTTGGGGTTGCGTTTGCGGCCCTGTTTCTGCCATTGAGGTGCAAAGGGGAGGCCCGGCGTAGTAGGAGTGAATGGCCAATCTGGGAGAGAGACCTGCGGAAGCGCCAGTGTGCTGAGGAAGGAAGGCAGATCTCCTAAGGTGCGGAATATGGCGGTTTTGCCCTCGTGGTGTACTCGGAGATGGAAGGGGAATCGCCATTGGTACTTTATCTGTTTAGCTTGCAGTAGCTGTGTAAGCGGCTTCAGAGCTTTCCTCATCGTCAGAGTCTGACGAGACAGATCCGGGAGAAGCATCACAGGGGCATCGTTGAAGAGGATAGTGGTCTGTGAGCTGGCCGCTCTCATGATTTCCTCCTTGATCTTGTAGAAGTGAACTCGGCATAATGTGTCCCGTATAAAAGAGGGGTCAGGGGTCCGGGGCCCCGAGGTTCTGTGCACACGGTCTAATTCAATGGGGTCATCTTTGGGGCGCTGCAGCAATTGGTTGAAAATCGCCGTCACAGCCGTGGGCAGATTTTTGGGGTCAACCGTTTCGGGGATCCCGCGAATGCGTATATTATTGCGACGATTTCTATTTTCGATGTCGTCTTGTTGGTAAGCGAGTTGCTGCAGCATGACAGTGTGGGTATTGAGTATTTGATCATGAGCCTGTACAGTGTTGCTGAGGCTATCAGTGGTGTTATCTATGTCCTCAAAGCGGGCACCCATATCTTTCTTAAGGTCAGAGATCTCCTTTTTGTGCGCTTTTTCTATTCTGTGGACACAATTTTCAAAGTCAGATTTAGTGGGCAGGGTCCTGATGTAACTGTGAAGGGACCTCATCTGGGCCTCCATGTCCCAGCAATCTCCTGAGCCCAGGGATACATTAGACCTGCTCCTGGTGAGCATGGAGGGAAACAGATTGTCCTCAGGGAGCGGGAGATGGCTATGGGAGCTCACCTGCGTGTGGATTGAGGACTCAGAGCGGGCTGGAGACGGCGGGGCCGGCGCCATCTTGGATTCTGGGCGGCGGAGTGCAGCGGCCCGAGATCTGGCGAATAATTCCTCGAGATCGCCGCTTTGTGTATTTCCACGGGTGCCCCTCGGTGCCCGCTGCTTGTCTTTCCCCATATGCGGCGGTGAAGGCGGATTCCTGCGATCCTTGCGGTCCGTGGAGCCGAGGGACCGGGGAGCTGCGAGCAGACACGTCCTACAGCTCCATGCGTCAGGCCACGCCCCCCAACTTTGGGGATCTTTAAGCTCCGTGAGACAAGTGCGTAAAACCGTGTCAGTAAAGCAAAGGGTCTTTATTGGTGACCAAACAAAACAAAATAAAGCTTTTCTTCAGCATCCAAAACGTCCCAACAAAAGTCCTGCTTGTTTCCAGCATAAATTAGGAAAAAGTCTTTCTTCAGAAAAACAACCAAAAGAAAGGCACATACGTTTTTAGTAAGAAGTCCTCCAGACCTTCCCTGCAGACACAGCTTCACTTCCAAACTACTCAAAAGTCCTCTCTGAGCAGCTAGCAGACTTCCATCTTGTCCTCACAGGTGTACTCTCCCAACTCACTCACTCACTCCAGCATCACTTCCTGCTTTAATGGGTGGTTGTCTGTGAGATTTTAACCCCTTGTGCGCTGGCTTCCAGGGTTTAGGATTGGAGGCTCCATCCCACCCAAATAACACTTTGGAGCCTCAAATTCCAGGCCCCAAACTACTTTATTAACCACTTACCCCCCGGACCATATTGCTGCCCAAAGACCAGAGTACTTTTTGCGATTCGGGACTGCGTCGCTTTAACAGACAATTGCGCGGTCGTGCGACGTGGCTCCCAAACAAAATTGGCGTCCTTTTTTTCCCACAAATAGAGCTTTCTTTTGGTGGTATTTGATCACCTCTGCGTTTTTTATTTTTTGCGCTATAAACAAAAATAGAACGACAATTTTGAAAAAAATGAATATTTTTTACTTTTTGCTGTAATAAATATCCCCCAAAAATATATAAAAAAACATTTTTTTCCTCAGTTTAGGCCGATACGTATTCTTCTACATATTTTTCGTAAAAAAAATCGCAATAAGCGTTTATTGATTGGTTTGCGCAAAAGTTATAGCGTTTACAAAATAGGGGGTATTTTTATGGCATTTTTATTAATATTTTTTTTACTAGTAATGGCGGCGATCAGCGATTTTTTTTTCGGTATTGCGACATTATGGCGCACACTTCGGACATTTTTGACACATTTTTGGGACCATTGGCATTTTTATAGCGATCAGTGCTATAAAAATGCATTAGATTACTATAAAAATGCCACTGGCAGTGAAGGGGTTAACACTAGGGGGCGGGGAAGGGGTTAAGTATGCCTGGGTGTGTTCTTACTGTGGGGGGGGGGGGGTGGCCTCACTAGGGGAAACACTGATTTTCTGTTCATACATTGTATGAACAGAAAATCAGCATTTCCCCTGCTGACAGGAACGAGAGCTGTGTGTTTACACACACAGCTCCCGTTCCCCGCTCTGTACCGAGCGATCGCGTGTGCCCGGCGGCGATCGCGCCCGCCGGGCACACGCACGGGAGTCAGGGGCGAGCGGGGGGCGCGCGCGCGCGCCTCCGGCGGCGCGCGTGCGCCCCTAGTGGCGGCTAAAAGGTAGGACGTCCATTTACGTGGTCTCGCCTAGGAGAGCCACCTTGTGGACGTATAATGACGGTGCGGCGACGGCAAGTGGTTAAGATAGAGAAGACTGCGAGCCAGTCCTCTCTGAATTAGCGCCTGCCTGGAACTTTTCACCCACTTTTGGGTGACCCCCTGAACCTTCTACCTCTATTTAAATGGACCACAGTCCAAACAGTGGCGCCGTATAGCACCCGTCCAGGACCCACCCCCGGTGTCCTGTACAAAGGATAAAAAGATGAATATCCTTACATGGCTTAGTCAGAGCCCAGACTTAAATCCCATTGAAAAGCTGTGGAATGACTTGTAGACTGCAGCCCACAAACGGTCACCATCAAATATAACTAAACTTGAGCAGTTCGGCAAAGAAGAATGGGCAAATATTGCAAAGTCTAGATGTGCAAAGTTAGTAGAGACATATCCCAACAGAATAAAGGCTGTGATTAAAGTAAAAGGTGGTTCAACAAAATTCTGACACAAGGGGGTGATCCTTTTTTCCAACTAGTAAATGCAGATAGATAAAACAAAACGTTATTCATTTCAGGCTGCAAAGCAACAAAATGTGATTATTTTATTGTTATGAAGTGGGTGATAATTTTCTATACCCACTGAATGTAGGGCTCATTCACACCATCATTCCTTTGGAATGGCAATCCAACCTCCACAGCGCACTGTAGCACACACAATGATCTGTGCAGTGTGTTTCACTGCAAAAAAAAAAATATGCTGCCTGCGCTATTTTTGTCCATTGCATTACATAGTGTGAATGTAGAGTCTCGGCTTCTTTTATATTATGAAGAATGGAAACATGAAGACTCTAACTCAACTTTCTTTTTATTGGAAACATCCCGAGCAGACCCTGACATAAAATGTGAATATTCAGTGTCAGTCACCGCAGATGCACAAGAGGATATAGTCGAAGACAATGGGCATGATAAGAGATGGTCAGAGTTTGTAGACATAATTCAGGAGCTGGTCAGAGACTGCTGGCTTGTGAACATGCTATTGGAGTTTTTGGAGACTAGTCATACTCATACGACTGGAGACCTATTGCATGAATCTGCTAGAAATCACTGCTATAATAGGGCAATAGGGAAGCACAGATTAATGTCTGCCAGGGGCCCCTAGGGCAGCACAGAAAGTGTCAAAGTGCTGCATGTTGGGCACCAGGACTATAAATGCTGCAGAGATGTCAAAGCTTGAAGTTGGACCAGGGAGATCTCCATTAGAATATGTAAGAGAGGGTACAAAGCCTATGATTTTATACACTTTTTCTGTGCTTTTTTTCTTTATCGGTTGTGTTACATTTCCAATCATTACGTTTTTAACTCTCCCAGTATAACATCACTGGATGCAACCTCAATTCTGACATTCCAGTAAGTGTCTCCTGTAGTTGCAAAAAGCTGTTGTAAAAGTCAGTGTATATCCTTGACCACTTGGTGGCGTAAGAGTGTCATCAAAGAGTTATTTAAATTGTGAAAGGACAAGCACTTTTAAACACAAGAAAACAGTTCTGTATATTACAACAGAAGGAAAATTGAAATAAAATGTTTGGAATGTGTATCTTCCTTGAACTGGGTGTGTTATTAATGGGGGTCATAGTGTTTTACAAGGCAGAACCTCAATTACGTAGCAAAATATGTTCACTCTAGCTCTCAAATGACCAATTAATCCAGAACAGTTCATCTTTGTGCTCTGTCCCTATTGTCTCCACACAAATCTGAATGATTGACTGTAGGTCCCTTTGCACAGTCCCCTATTGTAACAAAAAAACTTTTCCATTTTTCTTGAAGAGACGGTTAACCTTTTGGCTTTCAACTAATTCAAACCTTTGTGACCCAAGACCTAGTATATATGTTCTTTCACTCCATGAAGATGAAACGTAAAATGACTTGTATATAAAAGGCACTCCTGGCTCCTCCCTACTTCCAAATGCCCCCTAGAAGCTGCTTGCTTTGGCGGCACCCGTGTGGGCTCGATCTCAAGCCAAGTTCTGTGTGTCCATTGACGCACACAGCACATCTTAGTCCTGCTCTCTCCTCACAGGCTGTGATTGACTTGACAGCAGCAGGAGCCAGTCTCTTTTGCCTCATGTCCAGTGCAGCTAGAGACAAAGTAGCTCCGCTGCTCTTGGCGCAGTGATAGATCGAGATGAGGCTCAGGTAGGTATTTATGGAAGACTGGGAGGAGCTAAACACAGAAGGTTTTTTCTTTTTAATGCAGAGATTGCATCAAAGGGGGTTGTAAAGGTTTGTCTTTTATTTTCTAAATAGGTTCCTTTAAGCTAGTGCATTGTTGGTTCACTTACCTTTTCCTTCGATTTCCCTTCTAAATGTTTTTTTTCTTTGTTTGAATTTCTCACTTCCTGTTCCTCCTCAGTAAGGTGTTCAGTAAGCTGTTGATGGTGGAAAGCTTACTGAGGAGAAACAGGAAGTGAGAAATTCAAACAAAGAAAAAAAACATTTAGAAGGGAAATCGAAGGAAAAGGTAAGTGAACCAACAATACAATAGCTTAAAGGAACCCATTTAGAAAATAAACGAACCTTTACAACCCTTTAATGTAAAAAAAACCTTCTACCTGTACAACCATTTAAAAAGCCAATGACCTAGCCTGTATTGGCCTATGTGATCTCAATCTATAAGCTATGCAACACAGTTTAACCTACACCAAAACAGCCATTAATTACTTTTGTACTAATGTAGTTGTTTACTACTCCCACTGGCAACTGACCTATTGATTTGCTTAAACATTTATTATTTATAGTTAATTATAATGGTATACCCACGCTATGGTCATGTGTTGAATTCTAACAGTGTTAACCAAATAATAAATGATAAAATGAATCAATGTGAATTATGGAGCTGCTGCTGTAGTATTAGGTTAATATAACTTTATTGGATCGATATAGAGAAAAAACAAGATGCTGCTCCTATACTAAATACATACATTTCTGTGCTCTCCCCACTCTATCAATAAATACATCAATTCAAACATATGAAATATATTACTGTGTCTGCTATTTCATAAAGTGTCTATATATGCATATAAAGTAATCAATGTGACAAGTGCCAGTGCAACAATCTTAATTCATAAAGTCCATAAGTGAAAATCAAAGTGCTGGTGCAGTTGAATCTTTCAATTTGCAGAGTCCACACCGCAGTGCTCCCTGCCTGTACTCCCCACTCACTGACAATGTCAGAATGGCTTGTTGGTATCCTATGGTTTGTATGGCTTCTCACTATACTTAACTCCCCTGGTATTAAAGTGTTACTAAACCCACAACAGTAAAATCAGTCTGTATATGCAATAACGTATGCTTGTTATACTCACTGTGGAACCTAAGGGGTTAATACTCTGCATTGTGTAAAAAGGCTGTTTGATCCTGTCTTCTCTGATCTTCTTCTCTTTCTACTGTCCCCAATATATGTCCTTATAATACAGAGTCAGGAGACAGGCTGCACATGCTCAGTGTGGTGTGTATTGCTAGAGAGTTTTTTTGTTTGTTTTTTGCCCTTGTGATCAGCACAGGGCCAATCAGTTCTGTCCAGATAGAGGGGCAAGTGTCCTGCATCCTGAAAGGCCAGTCAGTGCAGAGTAAAAACTCCTACAAGCTTTAACCAGACAGTGATAGAAGTCACAAGATTGCTATATACTGCTGATGAAAAAAGATATTTAGCAGTTTTTATTTACTAAAAGAATTGCATTTTCATATTCATATCCACTTCACCTCTCTCACAATTTTAAAATTTAAAAAAAAAGTCATACCTTGCAGGTTTTACCATCATATGCAGATAAAAGCTCTTGCCTTTTGATCTGCAGGTGAATGGAACAGGGTAGATACAAAAGTAATGACCAAAAAACACTACAGCCCTGACACTGTGCCTATCCTATAGTGATAAAATGTCATATACCAAGTAAAAAAATAAGTATTGAAAGATACTTATTCCCAGAGGCATAAGAATAAAAATGTCAATTGGTCGGAAATGGCTGACACTGTGGGGTTGGCAAGGCTGCTTTCATGTCTGGGCTGGAGATCCACAATCTGTAAAATAGGAAGGGAAGAAAGCGCCAAACTGACATAGTGTAGCACAATTTTCTTAAGTAAAATACCATATAAAACAAATAGAACTTAAAAGCGGGTGAGGGGGAGAGAGAGCATGATAGTCTGCAGTGGATTGTAATGAGCTGGAAGCTGTGTGGTAGTCCTTGGTGGAGAAGAAAGATGGCTGTGGTGGGGAGCAAGATGAGCCTTGAGTCTGTGTAGGGCAGGGGTGTCAAACTGGCGGCCCTCCAGCTGTTCCGAAACTACAAGTCCCATCATGCCTCTGCCTGTGGGAGTCATGCTTGTAACTCTTAGCCTTGCAATGCCTCATGGGACTTGTAGTTTTGCAACAGCTGGAGGGCCGCCAGTTTGACACCCCTGGTGTAGGGAGACCAGTGTCTGGCTGCCCTGTGTGGCTGTGATGGTATATCCAGAAATCTAATGTCCGCCAAAAGCTGATATGAGTCCAACCGCTGTGTGAGCCAATCAGGACGCGTTTTGGAAGCTTAACCATGCCTCCTTCATCAGCCTAGTGCTACACTATACCGGTTTGGCGCTTTCTTCCCTACTCTTTCTAGATACAAAAGTAACAATGTTACTTTGTATCTCTTTTATCTCCACCTGTAAAGTGTTTCTAAACACTGTGTCAGAAGGTCTGTTTTTGGCTGCAGCAAATGCCTCATGCACACTGGACATTTTTCGAACACATTTGCTCCTGGCAGCAGCATTTTGGCAGAAAAACGCATTTAGATGTGGCAAGCGTTTGGGGCGTTAATTCATTTTATTGGCAATAGTAGTTTTTATCTGGCCTGCAAAATTAAATCGCTCTCAAGCACTAAACACGCCCAGGTGCTAAACACGTTTAGACACGTTTATGTGTGTTTAGGCGCGTCAAGCGTTTTTCCTGCCAAAATACTACTGCTCCTGGATGTACTGGCTGTGTTTTTTTTTTTCTACCTCCTAAAGGTCCTTTCTTTCTAAATGTCTATGTGTTCATGGACACATAGGCTAATATGCAGGGGAATTTAGAGGCAAAAAAATAACCCAGATGTCCCTAATAGCCACGATAAAAACATGTGCATAGGATACATTAAGGTGAAAAAACACAAGGGTTTACAACCCCTTTTAAGCTTGTTCACTTTAGTTTTGACAATAAAACCTGGAAGCTGCTTGGTTTCTATGCAGATTCTGTGTGCACCAGTTTTAATAAATCACCACCTTGGTGTCAAAACATGTGCATCTATAATCTAAAAGAGATTGCGCTAATTTGAGCTGCATGGGATGTGTGCTATGAAGGCCTTTTTGCTGTCCAAAATGAATACATAAAAATAGGCATGACTACAGTTTGCCATTGAACGTATAGGCAAAGACCAGGCATTTGGAAACCATTTACTGTGGGCTGATGAATAAAAGATAGTGTTTGGTGTTTTTTAGGAGAAAATTCTCATACCAATTGTGAAGCATAGTGGTGGAAATGTAATCTGAAATGATGCAGAATTTATAGATGATTGCAAACTGACGAGGCCCTGAAGCAGTAAAGCAACTTCAAAGTGTGCCTGATGAGAATGGGAGGCCATCTGTCTGAAAGCTAAACCAAAATTGGATCTTTAAAAATGCTAATCATGAAAGCACAATTGCAGATGGTACTACTCAAGGTGGACTTGTGGCCTCACTGTCAAAAGGTTCTATCTAGCAATACAAAAATGTTTTTGACCTTCACTAGAGCCTTTGTTCTTTCAATAAACTTTATTCAACGTGTACAATACATTCATGGTGATGCTGTCCACTAGACCCTGCTTCTCCCTTGTATGTGTTTTACCCCAGAGGGGGCTTAAAGCATAGAGATTAAAGGGTTTGTAAAGGAACACATTTTTTTATCTTTATAGCTTCCTTTACCTTAATGCAGTGCTGTTTTCATGTCCTCATTGTTGGTTTTTGCTCTCAAGTTTCTGTAATTCTTCTCTGATCTCCACACTTCCTGGTTGTCTGTTTCCTGATGACCACAGTTCTGGGAGCTTTCTCTCTGTGGTCACTAATCAAGGAGGTGTGATTATTGTGTGTCTAGTTTTTAGTTTCGTTTTCCAAACCATCACTGCTCTGTGGCTCTGTAAGGCAGAGAGGCAGGAAACGACATGCAAAAACTACAGGTACATTATATGATTGATTTTTAATCGTTTTTAAAAGGAATCAGTTAACTATTATGTCTCTATACCCTGTAAACAGTCATTTCAGCAAAAAAAAATGTTTTATTTACAACCCCTTTAAGCCCCTTCCATGATGAAATGTCATAGGTCAGTGTCTATTATGATCTGAAGCACACTAGCAAATCGACCAGAAAAAGGCTCAAAAAGGAGGACTGGCCCTGATTTGAATCTTGAAGTGTTGACGGATTTAAAATGCATTGTTAATGTTAGAAAAAACACAAACATCCTCCAACTGAAGTAATTTTGCATGGAGGCATCTCAGGCATGGTCAAAAATGTCACTGACTTACTATCATAGACTGGTAGGCAGTTATTTTAAATGCCTACAAGAAGTAATTTCCGCCAGTCATCTTCTACCAGTCGGTCTTCCAGACCCTTCACTTTTTTCCATTTGCTCTGTCTGGAGGAACCTAGCAAGCTTACTTTTGGAGAGATATTAGCCCTCCTGTAATCCCTCGCCCTATACCAGTGGGATGTCTGCTGCTTTTTCTTTGTTGCATGGGATAGTGTCTCTTCTAGTCATGGCCATCAGTCAGTAGCATGTGGCGGTTACTGGCGGTGCAGTTGCAGATTGTGCACAATGCTTGTGCCAGGACTTCTGGGTCCTCTGTTAGCTTGATAACACTGGCCATCAGTTCCAGCCAGAGTGATGTCAGTTTCCTGGGTGCCAGGGGCTAGTGGTTCCAATCCTCTTCTTTGGCACAAGGGAAAAGGGAGATGCTTGCTTCTGATGTTTTTGTTGTGGTTTTAACTGAGCAGTGACTGGGAGAATGCCAAATATGTGTAATATGGTGGAGGATGGACCTCTCGCTGCAATCACCGACTCTGATAGAATCAGCCTCTATTACCACCAGCATTACACAAGTATAAAGGAGGTTGCTGTACTTGCGTATTTTTATGTGTATTTAGCTTGCTCATCCCTCCTTTGTCCCCTGTTGGGGTTGGGCTTAGGTTGATGGTTTTCCATTCTGGGAGTGTTGCTGCAATATCTGGTGGTATGGGTTCTGATAGAACACAACTGATTTTCTTTTTTTATTCTTTCTAATTTTTTCATACAGTGAAAAATAAACCAGTTAAAGAGAAAAAAATCCATAATAAAACCCATCAGCGTTCATTGAACATAGCTCACACATGGCAGTTAACCAACCACTGTACAAGACACATAAGAATTAAAATTCAGCATCACCCTGTAAGTACAGTACCAGTGGTCTTAAATATGGTAGTACATTTGGTCCCATTTGGTAAGGTACTTTCGGGGGTGTGGAGTTAGGTGGGTTAGACCAGATAAAATATGCCTTTGAGAGGCCATGTGGGATCACCTCCTTAGATAAGCACAGTTTTTCAAACTCAGACTCGAGTCCGGAGAGATTACACTTTTCCCCAGTTATGGCTCACAAAGTTCTGTAGTTGCATCACTTTCCACAAAGAGAGAGGGAGCTCATACATGTGCTTGAATTTTGGACAAGGATCACCAACTGCCCTCCCTGCAAAAGTGCAATACCTGAAACCGCATTCTTGTGGATTGGAAAGGAATGACCTGTTATTTAATCCTGGGGAAAAACGCAGGTGAGAAATTACAGAAGTCTGTTCCAAGGGAGTCGTATACGACAAGAATGTTTATTTAACCTCATCAGAGGTAACGTAACCTAAATAGTCGGATTGGTAAACAGGTGCACTGGGATGGGATTCCTCTATGTAAGCAGTCGGAAAAGCACTGTTCAGAGTGGGCCCCCCTTTTCCCAGTCTTCGGAGTCCACCTATCCAAAAACTGAGGCATATGCATTGCTTGGTGGTATTTGTGTACATCAGGTAAACCAATGCCACCCAAGGACTTGGGTCTTGTCAAAAATTAATGGTTAAATCTGTGAACTTTACAATCGGCATGTGAGCATCAGATTTGGACCATGGAGCAATCAAAGAAAAGATCTTTGAGTAGTTGACTTGGCCTCCAATTTCTACATATCCTCGATCCAATTGAGCACCTTTGACATGTGCTTCAAAAGCAAGTCTGATCCATGGAGGCCCCACCTTACAACTTACAGGTCTTAAAGGATCTACTGATGGCTTGGTGCCCGATACCACAGCATACTTTTAGAGGTCTAGTGGAATCCATCTTTTGATGGGTCAGGGCTGTTTTGGTGGCAAAAAGGGGACATACTCAATAATAGGTGGGCGGTCATCATGTTTTGACTTGTGTATGTCTAAAATTCTGTCAAACTTCTGATTCTTGTAGGCCTCAAAAATCCTAAAGGAAATCCACCCAAGAAAGTGTGCTGTCTGCGGATCTAAGCTGGAAATCGCATGGTCTATGCCTTTATACTGGTCTTGCATTTGAGGGCTGCATAAAGAAGAACCTTCAACAGCCTACTAACTTCAGTCAGACAGAAATTGTTGTCACCCCTAGCTCCAAAGTCAAAAGTCTCGGGGTCATCTTCGACACCTTCATGACAATGGACGCACAAATAGGGTCAGTAGTCAGCGGAGCGCACCATCTGTTGCGCCTACTACGCAGACTTATTCCATTTATCCCCAAAGAAGACGTAGCAGTCGTGGTGGGAACAATCGTGAATTCCAGACTGGACTATGCTAACGCCCTGTACCTCGGACTCCCAAAGTACCAAATCTCCCGTCTGCAAGTCGTTCAGAATACGGCCGCTAGACTGGTGACTGGGAAAAAAAAATGGGAATCAATCTCACCTTCGTTGAGAACCCTTCACTGGCTGCCAGTAAAAGACAGAATTGCATTTAAAGCACTCTGCCTGACACATAAGTGCATCCATGGGAAGGCTCCGCAATATCTTTGCGACAAGATAGAACCTCACAATTCGAATCGCGTTCTGCGATCCACCGACCAAAATCTGGTCAGGGTACCAAAAACAAATACAAGTCCAAAGGAGAAAGAAGGTTTGCTTTTCAGGGTCCTAGACTATGGAACGCTTTACCAACCAGCATTCGGTTGGAGGAAAACCACCTGACTTTCAGAAGACAGATCAAAACTCTGCTCTTTTGATGTCATGAGACACGAACAACTAGCGCCCAGAAGCGATTCAGTTCGCATGCGCCGCGCTTTATACGTTTTTCATTCATTCATTCATTCAACGTTCCACTCATTCAGATCTTTTATAGCAACATGAGACCCTCTACTTTTCCTTCATTGCCAAAGTCTCCTGATCCTGTGTCATCAACTGCAGTTTTGTAAAGGATGGCTAAGAGGAACACTCTCAGTGACCCTTCTAAATCTCAGTTGTATTTTTCTAGTAAGGAAAACAACCGGTGTGGGGGTTCTTCCAGAAATTCTAGATCTAGGTTCTCTGTAAAATGTAAAAAAAATCTCCTGAATTTGGTAATTTGGGAGGAAAAGATTCAGCTCTCTACAGAATCTCTGGAAGAACTTCTAAACCGGTTGTTTTCCTCACTAGAAAAATACAACTGAGAAATAGAATGGTCACTGAGAGTGTGCTTCTCACCCCTTCTTTACACAAGGCCTTATCTGGAGTATAACCAGAAAGGAAGCCTTTAAAAAAAAAAAAAAAAACACTAGGGGGCACGTGTGCCGCCGACGGCGCATGTACGCACCTGGCGCGTTACTGAGGACCCGGTGCCCGGCGGCCGCCGGGCACCCACGTTTGCTCAGTAACTGAGCAGGAAAGTGGATCTGTGTGTGTAAACAGGGCCGAACGTGTGTACAGGGCATAACAGTTTTTTTGGTAGCGTTTGAAGCAGTCTCTGACAATCAGGTGCTTTTTTTCTGTAAGTTTCACTAGTTGTACCAGTAAATTTAGAGGCTGCAATGTCCAATCAAAGGTACACTAGTGAAGAGGCCCTCATGTTTCTGAGCATGACAGATGAGAGTGAAGGAGAAGTCACCCATCTGTCAGATACAGGCTCAGTATTCGAACAGGTAGACAGCAGCGGCACCCTGACAGATGGCTCTGACGACTGAGTAATGGACCCTGCTAAGGTCAGGCATACCCGACCCCGTTCTTTCTTTGCTGTTGTTGAGGTACAAGAACCGCAGGGCTCTCGTATGGAGCAGACAGCCAGTACTAGTGCCACTCATCCTTCTGGTGAACTGGCAAGCACCAGCTGCCTAGTACATCCTGGTCGTACATCCAGCACTGCAGTAACACTTAGTGATGTGGCGAGTCCTATAAGTGCAGTTCAAGCTGGTGAGGTGGCTCTCACATGTAATGTCCCGATGCCACCAAGAAGACAAAGACAGGCCCATCAAGCCTAAAGTGCCCTTCCTGCTGCATTTGCCAATCTGAATTGGGAGCTCACCACTTCTGCAGCACCTGTACTTCCCCATTCACTGGCCAACCCGGAATTCAGGTGGAAACGGTTGATTTTACATCACTTGATTTTAATTAACTGTTTTTCACGGAAGATCTATATAGATCTATTGTGGACCAAAGCAATTTGTATGCTTGTCAATTCATTGCCGCTAATCCCCAGTTGGCCCTTGCCAGAGACCTATTATGTTTTCCAAATTTAAGATCTTCCTGGGCCTATCCCTCCTCATGGTCATAACTATAAAGAGTGAGTTGCGGTCATATTGGTCCACTGACCCAATTCACCATTTGCCCGTGTTCTCTGCCTCCATGACCAGGACACAATACGAGCGGTTCATGAATTTTTTTTGACAATGAACTCGGTAGTCCTCGGGGTGACCCTGAATACGATCAGCTCTACAAAATTTGGCCCCTCGTAAACCACTTCAACCAACAGTTTTCAGCCTTGTCCTGATCAAGCTGTCTGCGTTGATGAGTGCCTGATTAGGTTTTCTGGCTGTTTGTCATTCAAACAGTACCTTCTCAGCAAACGTGTCATATATGGGGTCAAAATGTATAAGCTCTGTGACAGGGCAACAGGCTATACATATATTTTTATGGTTTACAAGGAAAAAGATAGTCATGTGGAGCTGGAGAACTGCCCAATCTACATAGGGAGCGCTGGTAAGATTGTGTGGGACTTGATGTCACCCTTATTCGGAAAGGGGTACCACTTGTACGTGGACAATTACATGAGCGTGACACTTTTTGATCATGGAATTGACGCATTTGGCAACGTGTGATCTATTCGCTGGGGTTTAACCCAGCGGCTTGTAGATTCCTGTCTTAGGATGGGGGAGAGAGCCTGCTTGAGATGTAATAATTTGCTCGCAGTGAAGTGGAGGGATAATTGGAATGTTTTTGTTCTGTCCTCCCTTCACACACACACGACAGTCCAAATTCCTATGTTGACTGGTGTTGTGGAGATTTGCCCCTAACATTAGGGGCGAATTGCCCCCATGCTTTGGCATATATTTTTTTTACTCTTTTTTGGCACAGATTGTTGTTTTATTGAGTTAATGTTTTATTGTTACCATTGTTTGCTTTTCTGGTATGCCATTCTGCTGCGGCACTGATTTAATTATCTTGACAGCAACAACGTTTGCTCTCACGATACGTAAATCAGCGCCTTCAGCACTGTAGGCGGTGATTTCACCACCACAGTTAAAAAAAACTGTGCATGTATGCCCATCATTAGAAGTGGGTGGATGCAGGGCGGTATTCTAATGATGGGCATAACCACAAAAAATATTGTTTTTTTTTCGTTCAGCTCACAGGTTGCATGAAAAAAAAGAACATTACAATATATGCCCAACAAGGACCAGCGACGTACTGGTATGTTGCTGGACTTTAAGTGGTTATACCAGAATGATTCCTGCAGTTATAGATATCATCTTGGAATTGTTCTTTTCAGCCAGCGGTCGGCTTTCATGTAAAATAAATCCTAGCGGCTAATTAGCTGCTAGACTGCTTTTACAAGCAGTGGAAAGAAACGTCCCCAACTCTTCTCAATGGGAGAATGCAGCCGGTGGTTCTGCCGGCTGACCATAGAGTTGATCGAAGACCAGAATGGCTCCAATCATCTCTATGGCCTAAAAAAAACGGCAGCTATGAGCATTACATGACTTCGGTTTCGCCGGATATAAACAGTGCCATTGGGAAAGCATCTTATCACACTGATCTTATTGTGGTCAGATGCTTTGAGGGCAGAGGAGAGATCTAGAGTCTATTAGACCCCAATTTAAAAAGAGTCATCTATCTTGGTATCCAACTACCAGTGAAACTAACTGACCTATACTCCAAGAACTTCCTCTCCATCCTTAAAACTATACAACAAGATCTACACAACAGGAACAAGGGAACCTTCTTGTGGTTCGGGAGAGCAGTGATTGTAAAAATTAATATCCTCCCCAGACTCCTCTAGATTTTATAGACTATACCGATCAAACTACCTTTATCATTTTTCGCTACATACAGTTATGCCTAAAATTCATCTGGACCTCCAAACACCCACGCGTGAGCTGGGACAAGTTAGTAGCTCCTACACTGAAGGGAGGTATAGGCCTCCCTGACATGCATAAATACTATTGGTCGTGCCATCTGGCCAGAATAGTTGACACCTGCACACTAAGACTAAAGCATGGATCAGACTCGAGGAGGCATTCTCCCTACTGCCAATCCACCAGCTACCATGGATCAGCCCTCCTGGAACCCCAAATGAAAGTAGAGCCCACCCCCTAATTGGCCCTACTTTGCAGATCTTTCGGGCAATATGTAAAAGATTAAATATAGCATCATCACCCGGGCCCCTAACCCCAATCGACCGAAAACCAGACTTTTTCCCAGGGATCACAAACTCTGACACCCTAATAAGGACATCCCCTTCTTAAAATTCCTACAGATTAGGCATTTCCTATATATCTCCCAACCACACTCCAATTGGTGCAGAAACCATACACCTTTTAAAGCAATATGCACTAGATCTGAACCCCAAAGACACGTTATATTAGATGTACTGTACTGCATACTGTTTGCAGATAATAATCCCAAAGACAATGTGACTAGCCAAAAGTGGGAAAGGGAACTTGCAACAGATCTCTCACAGGAAGAGTGGGAACGTATTTTTACCCATATACACAAGGGGTCCTTAAATGTCTCCACACAGGAAAACAGATTTAAAATATACTACAGGTGGTACAGGACCCCTGATGGAATCCATAAATTCCACCCCAGCATATCTCTTCTCTCCCATATAACAACCTACACCCCAGATTTCACACCAGCCCAATATCTACTCCACCATACATCTTTACCCCAGTCTGCCTACAAAAGATCTCTGACCCTACACCTCATCAACGCAGCAAAACTTTGTATACCCATACACTGGAAGGATAGTTCTCCCCCAGCATCTCAGAATGGTTCCAAAGAATTGGGAGAATAGCCGAAATGGAAGACCTGATGCAACAGACGAGGGCATCCCCAATGGAATTCCACAAAACATGGGCCTGCTGGATTCATTTGAAGGAATCCGCAGAATACCACAAGATATCAGCCACAACTCCATAGCTTGACCTGGGGACAGATACTCTGCACCAGACAAATACGCCGGACAACTGTTTAAAGACACCCCCCACACACACACACTGTACACCTCTCTTCCTTTACCTGTCTTCCCCATAACAAAAACTAAGGTTCTCAGATGGACACATCGACTGGACTAGTTAGAAACTCACTCAAACTCCAAACCTCGACTAACAAAGGAGCATAGCCATTGTACCTAATCCCCGAGGTTGAATTTGGTTTATTTGTAGTATTCAAGACACTAGGAGTCTCAATTACCCCAACTGGAAAAAACTGCGAGACAACAGGCAGAGGCCTGGCCGGGAGCACCACCACCCACACACAGTTTGTTCCCAATAGGGGTGTGTGGGTGTCTTGGTGACCAACCTGGTTTCCCTACAAACTTCTAGTGGAGTCCCACAATTGTCTCAACAGTATTAACTGTCATGCTAACCTAGATCCAAGGACTTCTATAGTTATATGTATTAGCTGGTTTATATGACTAATGATATGGCTCTCTTTAGTCTGTATACACCTCATTGGTAAAATTGTACCTCAAATGCAAATTGTTATACTTTTCAATGTTTAATCTCATGTTCTATGCAGAAACCTCAATAAAAACATGGGAAAAAAAAGAGTACCTGTCATTACCTATTGTTATAATAGGGGAAATTTACATTCCCTGTGATAACAATAAAAATGATAAAATTATAAATGAAAGCAACAGTGTAAAAAAAATAAAAATAAAACGCAAGCGTTGCTCTCGTGTTATATGTAAACAGCACCATGCATGTGAGGTATCCTGTAAAGGCTTTTAATAATGCATGTAGTTTGTCGCCGCTACACGATTGTGCACAATTTTAACTGGTTGCCGACAAGCCGCCGTCGTTTTACGGTCGGCTCCCCCTGCACGAGACCCCGTAGCTATACGTCGGCTTTCGCGCAGACCACTAGGGGCGCGTGCGCGCCCCCTGCTTGCCCCCGACTCCCGTGCGCGTGCCCGGCGGGTGCGATTGCCGCCCGGCACACGCGATCGTTCGTTACAGAGCGAGGACCGGGAGCTGTGTGTGTAGAGAGAGAAATGCTAATCTTCTGTTCATACAATGTATAAACAGAAGATCAGTCATTTCCCCATGTCAGTCCACCCCCCCTACAGTTAGAACACACCCAGGGAACATACTTAACCCCTTCCCCGCCCCCTAGTGTTAACCCCTTCACTGCAAGTGGCATTTTTATAGTAATCCAATGCATTTTTATAGCACTGGTCGCTATAAAAATTCCAATGGTCCCAAAAATGTGTCAAAAGTGTCCGCCATAATGTCGCAGTACTGAAAAAAAATCGCTGATCACCGCCATTACTAGTAAAAAAAAAAATATTAATAAAAATGCCATAAAAATACCCCCTATTCAATAAACGCTTATTGCGATTTGTTTTTACGAAAAATATGTAGAAGAATACGTATCGGCCTAAACTGATGGAAAAAAAATAGTTTTTTTATATATATTTTCGGGGTATATTTATTATAGCAAAAAGTAAAAAATATAAATTTTTCTCAAAATTGTCGCTCTATTTTTGTTTATAGCGCAAAAACTAAAAACCGCAGAGGTGATCAAATACCACCAAAAGAAAGCTCTATTTGTGGGAAAAAAAGGACGCCAATTTTGTTTGGGAGCCACGTTGCACGACCGCGCAATTATCAGTTAAAGCGACGCAGTGCTGAATCACAAAAAGTGCTCTGGTCTTTGACCAGCAATATGGTCCGGGGGTTAAGTGGTTAAAGCATGTCATGTCTGGTATCCATGTACTCAGAATAAGATCTTCTTTTTTATTTTACCAAACATTTGGGTAATATAGTGTGTTTTAGTGCATTAAATTTCAAAAGGTGTGTTTTTTCCAAAAATAATGCATTTGAAAAATCGCTGCTCAAATACTATGTGAAAAAAAATGCAACACCCACCATTTTAATCTGTATGTTCAGAGTAATTTTCTATCAACATCAACATCTATCAACATCAACAAAGTGTCGGAAGGGCTTTGTCTTCAAGTGGTTAGAAGAGTGGGGGACGTTTTGGCAGTGTAGCCACGTACAGGACCCCGAAAACCAAGCACTGCCTTCAGGCTTTGTAATGGCATAAAATGGTGATTTCACTCCTCACTACCTATCACAGTTTCGGAGGCCCTGAGATGTCAAGATAGCACAACCCCCCCCCCCCCCTTCCATATGACCCCATTTTGGAAAGTAGACACTCCAAGGTATTTGCTCTCATTTGTGTTGGAAAATAAACAAAGGAAAGGAAACTTTGTAACAAAAAGCAAAATGTGCAAAATACTCAACATGCCTCTCAGCAAACAGCTTGGAGTGTCTACTTTCCAAAATGGGGTAATTTGAGGGGGGGTTGTGCTATCTGGCCTCCAAAACTGTGATGGGTAGTGAGGAGTGAAATCAAGAATTTACGCCCTTAGAAAGCCTGAAGGCGGTGATTGGTTTTTGGGGTCCCGTACGTGACTAGACTGCCAAAAGAGAAGAAGGGGAGAAGGAGCAGAATGTATGTTGGGGTGTAACTTAACATATAACCATTGCATGTTTGAGCAATATATCATTTAGCAAAACTTTGTAAAAACATAAAGAAAAAAATATTTTAACTTTTCAGAAACTTGTGGCATAATATAAACTATTCCATGGACTCAACATGCCCCTCAGTGCTATCTGGGCATTTCATGGCCTCAGAAACTGTGTTAAAGCGGTGGTTCACCCTCCTTAACATCATTATATCATTAAATTCGGCATCGTAGCGCAAGCTACAGTATGCCGGTCTTAAATTTTTAATCCCCGTACTCACTGTGCTATGGATCATTGAAGATTCCGACTCCCGCGGGGAATGGGCGTGCCTATGGAGAGGGAGGATGATTGACGGCCGGCTCTGGCACGTCACGCTCCCCGAAGACAGCCGGAGTAGGTCTCGGCTCTTCACGGCGCCTGCGCACAGGCTATGCGCAGGCGCCGTGAAGAGCCAAGCCTATTTCGGCTATTTCCGGAGAAGCGTGACGTGCCAGGGCCGGCCGTCAATCACCTTCTCTCACCATAGGAACGCCCATTCCCCGGAATCTTCAATGATCCATAGCACAGTGAGTACGGGGATAAAAAATATAAGACCGGCATACTGTAGCTCGCGCTACGATGCCGAATGTAATGGTAGAATAAAAAAAAAAAATTTTTTTTTTTTTTAATAGGGTGAACCCCCGCTTTAAGTAGTGAGCAGTGAAATAAAAAATGTACACCCTTAGAAAGCCTAAAGGCGATGCTTGGTTTTCGGGGCCCAGTACGTGACTAGGCTCCCAAAAAGTCACACTCATGTGGTATCCCCATACTCAGGAGAAGCAACAGAATATATGTTTGGGTGTAATTTTACATATGCCCATGGCAAGTTAGAGCAATATATAATTTTGTGATAACTTTGTGTAATTAAAAAAAAAAAAATTTAATTTTCCGAACACTTGTGACAAAAAAAGTAATATTTAATGTGCTCAACAGGCTTCTCAGCAAATTCCTTGGGGTGTCATTTGGGGGGTTTTGTACTGCCCTGCAATTTTAGCACCTCAAGAAATGAGATAGGCAGTCATAAACTAAAAGCTGCATAAATTCCAGAAAACGTACCCTAGTTTGTAGAGGCTATAACTTTTGCGCAAACCAATTGATAAACGCTTATTAAATTTTTTTTTTCTTCTACCCAAAACATGTGGCTGAATGCCTTTTGGCCTAAATTAGTTTACTGTATTTTTTTGTATAGCTAAAAGTAAAAATTGTCATTTATTTTTTCCAAAATGTTCTGTCTTTTTTCATTTACCGTATTTATCGGCGTATACCGCGCACTTTTTTGCCCTGAAAATCAGGGCAAAATCGCGGGTGCGCGATATACGCCGATACCCGCTTTCCCGCGCCGAGTTTGAATACTGCGCCGGCATATACCGAGCGCAGTACACTCATGTATAGTCGGGCAGTCTCGGCTCCTCTCTCGCTGACGTCCTGGACGTACAGGACGTGAGCGCGAGTGGAGCCGAGACTGCCCGACTATACACGAGTGTACTGCGTTCGGTATATGCCGGCGCAGTATTCAAACTCGGTGCGGGAAACGAGCGAGGAGGACGCTGCAGAAGGACACCGGACCCGACGAAGAGGACACCCGAAGCCGCAGACGGACAACGGACCCGCCGATGGACGCCGCGCAAGACACCAATCTGTAAGTACAAAAATCTTTTTTCCACAGGAATTTCGGGGCAACTTTAGGGGTGCGTGCTATACGCGGGAGCGCGCTATACCCCAATAAATACGGTATATCACAAAAAATAAAAACCGCATAGGTGATCAAATACCACCAAAAGAAAGCTCTATTTGTGGGAAAAAAGGACCCAAATTTTGTTTGGGTACAGCATTGCTTGATCACGCAATTACCAGTTAAAGCAGTGCAGTGCCAAATTTTGCTTTGATCAGGAAGGGGTTAAAACCTTCCGGGGCTGAAGTGGTTATAACAAAAGCAATGTGAGTTGTTGATACATATGTTTCTCTAACTGTAATTTAATGACCCAGTGTTTTAATCACTTTCCGCCTGTGCTATAGCCAAAAGACCGCTACAGCATGGACTCATTTTGCCGGAAGGCAGTCATATCACATCCTCATGTGATTGTTCAGTTGATCGGACTCAGTTGATCACAGATCGGGGTAAAGGGCCAATCACAGTGAACCTTTACCACATGATCAGCTGTGTCCAATGACATCTGATCACAATGTAAAACAAGCCAGTTATCGGCTTTCCTTTCCTCACGCTGACAGAGGCAATAACTGGCTTGTGTTAAAGGGGCATCTACACTGATAAGCAGGGCATTGCTTATCAGTGCAGTCCCATCTGTTTCACCTATAAGTGCAGCCCATCAGCACACATCAGTGAAGGAGAAAAATTACCTGTTTGTAAAATTTAATAACAAACTATGAAAAAATCTTGGGAGTTTTTTTTCCCCGAAATTTTGGGACGAGAGCCTTCCGATTACATACAGCGAGAATCTCCTGTTTACTCGGCAGCCTCTGTAATAGGAAGTCCTGTCTCCTGGGCCGGCATTGGACCATTGTTCTGTCTATCATAGAAGTCGGTCCTTTTGTATTAAAGAGGCCGCAGAGTAAACAAGAGATTCTCGCTGTATGTAATCGGACGGTGCTCGTCCCGCCCCCCTTCCCTTCCAAGGTGAGTCTGCAGATTGACGCTGATCAGGCTGCAGATGGGCAATGATCAAGCTGCATTGATGGGCAATTGTGAGGCTGCAGATGGGCATTGGTGAGGCTGCAGATTGGCACCGATCAAAGTGTCGTTTAAAGTTTGCCACAAGCCACCTGGGAGACACACCAAACATGTGGAAGAAGGTGCTCTGGTCAGATAAAAAAACAAAATCAAACTTTTTGGCAACAATGCAAAACTTTATGTTTGGCGTAAAAGCAACACAGCTCATCACCCTGAACACACCATCCCCACTGTCAAACATGGTGGTGGCAGCATCATGGTTTGGGCCTGCTTTTCTTCAGCAGGGACAGGGAAGATGGTTAAAATTGATGGGAAGATGGATGGAGCCAAATACAGGACCATTCTGGAAGAAAACCTGATGGAGTCTGCAAAAGACCTGAGACTGGGACGGAGATTTGTCTTCCAACAAGACAATGATCCAAAACATAAAGCAAAATCTACAATAGAATGGTTCACAAATAAACATATCCAGGTGTTAGAATGGCCAAGTCAAAGTCCAGACCTGAATCCAATCGAGAATCTGTGGAAAGAACTGAAAACTGCTGTTCACAAACGCTCTCCATCCAACCTCACTGAGCTCAAGCTGTTTTGCAAGGAGGAATGGGCAAAAATTTCAGTCTCTCGATGTGCAAAACTGATAGAGACATACCCCAAGCGACTTACAGCTGTAATCGCAGCAAAAGGTGGCGCTACAAAGTATTAACTTAAGGGGGCTGAATAATTTTGCACGCCCAATTTTTCAGTTTTTTATTTGTTAAAGTTTGAAATATCCAATAAATTTTGTTCCACTTCATGATTGTGTCCCACTTGTTGATTCTTCAAAAAAAATTACAGTTTTATATCTTTATGTTTGAAGCCTGAAATGTGGCAAAAGGTCGTAAAGTTCAAGGGGGCCGAATACTTTCGCAAGGCACTGTACATGCTATGTGTTAGAAATATCTTATACATGGACAACTTTGTGTTAAAAAAATGTGTTTACATTTTTTTCATCTTTTTCAAAAACTTGTGAAAAAAATGACATGTTCAAAAGACTCATTATGCTTTGTGCAGCTACATCTCCCTGCAGGCCATTAGTATGTCTGGAAGGACAACAAGGAGAGGAAGACAGTCATGAGCCGATAAAAGATGGCAGCAGGCTCTGCATCTAGAGGCAAGAGTGCTGGTCGTGGACACAGTGCATTCTCATCAGCATGTGGCCGTGGGACATGCTTGTCCTTTTTTTCGGCAGCTGGCCGTGTTGACCCGCAACATGCCGAAGACTTGGTAGAGTGGATGACCAAGCTGTCCTCATCCTCTCTCACCCAGGCTCAGGGTACTTTGTCTGGCAAAGCAGCTGCCAACACGGCCTCTTCCCTCTGCTCAATGGCATCAGTCACTTCTTCCCTAGCCCCACCATGTCCTCCTGAGGAGTCCCCCGAACTGTTTCACCACAGTGTTGGGTACATGCTGCAGGAGGATGCGCAGCGTTTTGAAGGCTCTGATGATGGTACCCAGCTAGAGGAGGGGAGCAACGTGAGCCCAGAGAGAGGGGGTGCCCAAGAAGGACAGCAATATGGCAGTCATGTTCCCTCAGCTGCAGCATACTGCCAGGTTTGCTCCAGTGATGAGGAAGGAGGAGATGATGAGGTCACTGACTCCACATGGGTGCCTAATAGGAGTGAGGAGGAGGCGGCAGCGGCACATCTCCAACAAGACAAGATGCCCTCCAGGGGCCAGCTTAAGGGCAGCACACAGACTGCATGACACCGCAGAGCTCCGCATGACACCGCATGTCTCTCCGCGTTTTTCCAAAAAAATTGGTGTGGGCTTTTTTGAGACGAGCGCATCAGATCGCACCGCTGCTATTTGCAACATATGTCTCAAGCATATCTCGCCTGGCCAAAACATCACCCGTTTGGGAACCACATGCTTGACCAGACATATGTCAACCTGCCATGCAGTTCATTGGCAGGCGTACCTAAAAGACCTACACCAAAGAACAAAGCGGACCTCTCCTTGCTCCTCATCAGCTGGGATTTCCAACCCCACTATACCTTCAGTCCTCTCTGAAACCTGCACTGAGAGGAATGAAGGTGTAGAATTAGGTATGTCACAGCCAAGTACTTGCGGGCAATCTGCTATCGGTACACCGTCCGATTGTACCAGGCAAATTTCCCTGCCCCAGCTGCTGCAGCGCCAAAAGAAGTTTGCTCCCAGTCTTCCACATGCCCAGCGGTTGAATGCTAGCTTGGCTAAATTGCTAGCACTTCAACTGCTGCCTTTTCAGTTGGTAGACTCTTTGAGTTTGTGGAATGTGCGGTACCTCAGTGGCAGGTTCCCGAATACCACTTTTTCTCACGGAAGGCCATTCCGGCTCTCTACCGGCATGTGGAAGGCAATGTCCATACCTCGCTGGACAGGGCGGTCAGGTGCATATTACCGCTGACTCATGGTCGAGCAGGCATGGACAGGGACGTTGCGTGACTCCGCTGGCAGCTAGGAAGGACCCAGGACAAGGTACAGTAGTGTTGGAGGTTGTTCCGCACCACGCCTCCAAAATGCTACTACTGGTGATTGTGGCAAACCTGCTTTGTCCTCGGAACCAGTGGTGCTCCGTAGGCGTTCAAGGGGCTACGCAATTACACGAAAAAATCCCATGCGGTGCTTGAGCTGGTGTGCTTGGGGGACAGGAGCCACACTGGGGCAGAGGTTCTGTCAGCTCTGCAGGGGCAGGCTCAGAGGTGGTTGACGCCACGCTAGCTTAAGCCAGGAATGGTGGTTTGCGACAATGGCACCAACCTCCTCTCCCCCCTTCCAACAGGGACAACTGACCCATGTGCCCTGTTTAGCTCACGTCCTTAACTTGGTGGTGCAGTGGTTCTTGGGCAGGATACCCGGGCTTACAGGATGTCCTGAAGCAAGCCAGGAAACTCTGTGTGCATTTCCGCCGGTCATATAATGCCAGTGCTCGGCTGGCTGACCTCCAAAAGGAATACAACCTGCCCAAGAACCGCCTAATCTGTGACCAGGTGGAACTCTACGTTGGCCATGCTGTAGTGGCTGCACACTCAGCAGAGGGCCATCAATAAGTATTTGTGCCAATATGGCACCAGGACAGGGTCAGGGGAGCTTGTTTTTTTCCCCACGCCAGTGGGTCATGATCAGGGATGCATGCACTGTCCTGTCACCATTTGAGGAGGCCACGAGGATGGTGAGCGGTGACAATGCATGCATCAGTGACACTGTCCCTCTTACCCACCTGTTGGAGCACTACCTGTGTGGAATAATGGACAGGTCACTTGAGGCAGAACAGAGGGAGGAAGAGGAGGACTTCCTTAACTCTCAAGGCCCCCTTTATCCAGACAGTGTTCCTGCTGGCCCGCCTATCACACAGGAAGAGGACGAGGAGGAAGAGGAGGATTGTCTCAGCGTGGAGGTGGAGCCTAACACTCAGCATCAGCAGCAGTCCCAAGAAACCCATGGACTTGTACGTGGCTGGGAGGAGGTAGCTGGGGATCATGTTGTCCTAAGTGACCCAGAGGGCTCCGGACCAAATGCCTCAGCAAACCTACGCTGCATGGCCTCTCTGATCCTGCAAAGCCTGCGGAAGGATCCTCGTATTCGCGGTATCAAGGAGAGGGATCATTACTGGCTGGCAACCCTCCTTGATCAACGTTACAAGGGTAAGGTTGCGGACCTTATCTTTCCGTCGCTGAGGGAGCAGAGGATGAAACATCTTCGGGAGGCCTTGCAGAAAGGTCTGTGCTAAGCGTTCCCAGAGACTGGGAGGTTACAAAATCCTGTTCCTGGACAACGTGTTGCTGAGGCTTCGGTCAGTCAAAGAAGGAGCGGTGGAGAAGGTGGCCGTCTGACCGGATGGATCACTGGTCAAAGCTTGCACAGTATGCAATTGAGCTACTGGCTTGTCCTGCATCCAGCATTCTTTCGGAACGCACATTCAGTGCTGCTGGAGGGTTTGTAACCGATCACAGGGTGCGCCTGTCCACCGACTTGGTAGATCGACTGACCTTCATAAAAATGAATCAGTCTTGGATCACCACCAGCTACCAAGCACCTGATGCTGATGTAACCAAATATTGTTTTTTTTTTAATTTAAGATCCCTTCAAGACTGCCTATATTGATGCTGAGTGACTATCCTGTTATGCTGATTGACTATCCTCGTCCTCCTCAATGATTATGCTGATAGCTTGTAATAATTTTTTTGTGGCTAAGGCCCAATTTTTCTGCCCCTGTTTAACAGGGGCGTGTAATTAAAATTTTTGATGTAGTACCTTGCAGCAGGGCTCATTCCTGCGCTCCAACTAGAGTATCTGTGAGGGGTTGCTGTGTTGTGGTACCAGTGCCTAAGGCCCAATTTTTCTGCCCCTGTTCAACAGGGGCATGTAATTACAATTCTTGATCTAATATTTCACAGCAGGGCCCATTCCTGCGCTCAGCAAGAGTAACTGTGAGGGCTTACAGTGTTGTGGCAACACCACCACCAAAGGCCCAATTTTTCTGCCCCTGTTCAACAGGTTCATGTAATTGCAATTCTTGATATTAAATTTCACAGCAGGGCCTGTTCCAGCGCCCACCAAGAGTAACTGAGGACTTAGTGTTGTGGCACCACCACCACCACCACCACCAAAGGCCCAATTTTTCTACCACTGTTCAACAATAGCATGTAATTACAATTCTTGATATAATAGTTCACAGCAGGGGGCGTTCCAGTGCCCACCAAAAATAACTGTGAGGGCTTACAGTGTTGTGGCAACACCAACACCTAAGGACCAAATTTCTGAGTATATACGGCAGGCCCCAACTTTCAAACATCCAACTTTCAAACGACTCCTACTTGCAAACAGGAGGAGACAACAGGAAATGAAAGGAAATCTACCCCTAGGAAGGGAAATTCTCTCCTGTAAGAGTTAATATGGGAAAAAGGTGTCTCCTCTCCACTGATGCTTTATCACCAATCCTTGTTTCACTAAAAAACCCAAATTTTCAAAAAAAAAATTGTAATTGGGACAGAAAGTGAGGTGCACAACAGGTGCACAGACAGCAAAACAAATGTTACAGGGGTGATAATAACCCTTCCCTATGTTTCCCAAAAATCTTAAAGTGGATGTAACAATGTAGAGAATAAGATTTCCTATCATCTGTGCCCAGTCTTGCCACACATAGTTAATCCAGCTCTGAGCAATCCACTTTTATTGTTCAGTGAAAATGAACAGACTTCCAGATAAAAACCTGTCTAAATAAAAAGTCCTTTCCGTCCCCTTGCTTCGAGTGACAGGGTTTTTACATATCTCGTGCACTAGCTTGGACACATGCACATTCCTGGATGTTTATCATAATATGGGGGGTGATCCACAGTTCATTGTGAGAGGTAATGTATGTCACTCGAAGCAAGGGGACGGAAAGGACTTTTTATTTAGACAGGTTTTTATCTGGAAGTCTGTTAATTTTCACTGAACAATAAAAGAGGATTGCTCAGAGCTGGATTAACTCTGTGTGGCAAGACTGGGCACAGATGATAGGAAATCTTATTCTCTACATTGTGACACTTTAAAAATAGATTTTTTTTTTTAGATACACTTTAAAAATGTACCAGTTCAAAATTACAAACAGATTCTACTTAACAACAAACCTACATATTTTACTTAACAAACCTACAGTCCCTGTCTTGTTTGCACCGTCTGTATACTGCTGTTCAGAGTATATAGGGTCTGGCAGTGGCGTCACTAGGGTTGGTGTCACCTGGTGCGGTAAAATATGGTGTCACCTCCCCCCCCCCCCCCCAATAACATTTTTCAAATATTTTTTACCCTACTGTTTGCTTTCTGTTCTCCTTTCTTCCCCTTTTCTCTCTCTCCCTATCCATCTTTCTTGTTCGTTCTATCCCTTCTTCTTTCTCTCCATTTTTCTTTGTCCCCTCCCCCCACCTCTCTTTCTCCAGGACCGGAATTCACATCTCGGGAGCCTATAGGCCAGGGGCGTACCTAGAGCATTTGGCACCCGGGGCGGATCCAATATCTGGCACCCCCCCCCACGTTAAAATGTAAAAACACCCCACTGTGCCCCCTGCATACCTCTGCATCCTTCAATATCTTTTTGTTACTACTGTGTACCCCCTCTCCACAACTGGACCACTTTACATTGCACAGCACCCTGCATCACTGGACCCCTTTACATTAAACAGCCCCCTGCATCACTGGAACCCTTTACATTACACAGCCCCCTGCATCACTGGACCCCTTTACATTACACAGCCCCCTGCATCACTGGACCCCTTTACATTACACAGCCCCCTGCATCACTGGACCCCTTTACATCTCACAGCCCCCTTCACCTCTGGACCCTTTTACATTACACAGCACCCTGCACCTCTGGACCTCTTTACATTACACAGCCCCCTGCATCACTGGACCCCTTTACATCACATAGCCCCCTGCACCTCTGGACCCCTTTACATTACACAGCACCCTGCACCTCTGGACCCCTTTACATTACACAGCACCCTGCATTACTGGACCCCTTTTACATTACACAGCCGCCTGCACCTCTGCACCCCTTTACATCACATAGCCCCCTGCACCTCTGGACCCTTTTACACTACACAGCCCTCTGCACCCCTTTACATTACACAGCACCCTGTATCACTGCACCCTTTTTACATTACACAGCCACCTGCACCTCTGAACCCCTGCATGTTACACAGACCCCCCTTCAGTGCAGACACCCCCCCCTTAGTGCAACCCCCCCTCAGTGCAAAGCCCCCTTAGTGAAAACCCCCTCAGTGCAAACACCCCCTTAGTACATCCCCCCCACCCCTTCAGTGAAATCCCCCCAGGTGCAAACACCCCCCCTCCCCATTCAGTACCTCGGATCATCGCAGGCAGCGCCACGGCACATGGACAGAAGGTCCCCTCGGCCTCTCCCCCTCTGTACACACAAACAGAGAGGAGGGGGCTGTGCCTGTGTGCCGACCCCCGCTAACAGCCCGTGGATGGTGCTGCAGGGTCACCCCGCAACCCCCCCTCCTCTTGTACCGCGGCGCTCATCGCTGCAGTCGCGGGGGGGGGGGGGAGCCGCCCCCCCCCCACATGTCAGCTAAAAAAATATATATATATATATATATTTATTTATTTTTTAAATCGGGATGGTGTCACCCGGGGCGGACCGCACCCCCCTAGCAACGCCTCTGGGGGCCTCATGCCTTTCCTTTTTTTTTATTTGGGTACGGGGTTCCCCTTAAAGCGGGAGTTCACCCATAAAACAATTTTTTCAAAGAATCCCCTTAGATGGATGCTCATTTTGTCTAGGGGAATCGGCTAGTTGTTTTAACCACTTCGTTACTAAGCCTGTTTTTCAGATTCAGTGTTTACGAGACTAAAACAGTTTTTTTTGCTAGAATATTACTTAAAACCCCCAAACATTATATATATATTTTTTTCTAACACCCTAGAGAATAAAATGGCAGTCATAGCAATACTTTTTGTCACACCGTATTTGCGCAGCGGTCTTACAAGCGCACTTTTTTTGGAAAAAATTCACTTTTTTAAATTAAAAAATAACACAACAATAAATTTGGCCCAATTTTTTTATATATTGTGAAAGATAATGTTACGCCGAGTAAAATGATACCCAACATGTCACGCTTAAAAATTGCGCCCGCTCGTGGCATGGCGTCAAACTTTTACCCTTAAAAATCTTGATAGGCGACGTTTAAAAAATTCTACAGGTTGCATTTTTTGAGTTACGGAGTAGGCCTAAGGCTAAAATTATTGCTCTCGCTCTAACGATCGCGGCGATACCTCACTTGTGTGGTTTGAATACCGTTTTCATATGTCGGCGCTACTCGCGTATACGTTCGCTTCTACGCGCGAGCTCGTCGGGACGGGGCGCTTTAAAAAAATTTTTTTTTGCTTTTCGCATTTATTTTTTACTTATTTTACAATTTTTAACACTGAAATAAAAAAAATAAAAAAAATTATCACTTTTATTCCTATTACAAGGAATGTAAACATCCCTTGTAATAGAAAAAAGCATGACAGGTCCTCTTAAATATGAGATCTGGGGTCAAAAAGACCTCAGATCTCATATTTGGGCTTAAATGCAAAAAAAATAAAAAAAAATTGGAAATGTCATTTTTTCAAATGACAAAAAAAAAAAAATGTCTCTTTAAGAGGCTGGGCGGGACTGACGTTTTGACGTCACTTCCGCCCAGCAGAGCTATGGGGGACGGGCGAAGGAGATTTTTCCTTCAGTCTCGTCCCCGCTCAGCTGCCGGATGGTCGCGATCACCTCCGCCGCTACCGACGGCTCCGGTAAGCGGCGGAGGGCGCGGGACAGCGGTGGGAGGGGGGGGCCCCTCTCCCGCCACCGATAACGGCGATCTTGCGGCGAATCCGCCGCGGAGACCGCCGTTATCGTGTACAGAACCGTCGGCACTAAAGATGGATACCTCAGTTGTGGCAGCAGCTGCTGCCGTTACTGAGATATCCATCTTTAAAAACAGGACGTATTTTGACAATGGGCTGGAAAGCAAGTGGTTAAAATATGAGCTGTACTTACCGTTTTCGAGATGCATCTTCTCCGTCGCTTCCGGGTATAGGTCTTCTTGATTGACAGGCTTCCGACGGTCGCATCCATCACGTCACTAGTAGCCGAAAGAAGCCGAACGTCGGTGCGGCTCAATACTGCGCCTGCGCACCGACGTTCGGCTTCTTTCGGAAAATCGTGACGCGATGGATGCGATCGTCGGAAGCCTCTCGGAAGACTGTCAATCAAAATAGGAACGCCCAGTCCCGCAGCCCATACCCGGAAGCGGCGGAGAAGATGCATCTCGTAAATGGTAAGTATAGCTCATATTTTAAAACAACTAGCCGATTCCCCTAGACAAAATGAGCATGAAGCTAAGGGAAAAAATTGTTATGTACGGGTGAACCCCCGCTTTAATATCCATACAAGGCCCAAAGGGCTGGTAATGACCTGGCATTTTTCTCAATGATTTTCAATTCATCCATATTGCAGGGACCAGACATTACATTAAAGCTGCAAGCAGTTTTACATGACTTTTTCCTATATGAATGTCAATTTGTGCAGGGACAGTTCTAAACACTGGAAACACGTGCCACTTCACAAGCATACTATAGACACCCAGCAGGTACGATATTTAAAGGAATATTTCACTTTTTTTTTTACTTTAATCATTAACTGACAATTGCGCGGTCGTGCGACGTGGCTCCCAAACAAAATTGGCGTCCTTTTTTCCCCCCACAAATAGAGCTTTCTTTTGGTGGTATTTGATCACCTCTGCGGTTTTTATTTTTTGCGCTATAATCAAAAATATAGCGACAATTTTGAAAAAAATGCAATATTTTTAACTTTTTTCTATAATAAATATCCCCCAAAAATATATAAAAAAAACTTATTTTTTTCCCTCAGTTTAGGCTGATACGTATTCTTCTACCTATTTTTGGTAAAAAAAAAATCGCAATAAGTGTTTTTTTTTTACTACTAATGGTGGCGATTAGCGATTTTTTTCATGACTGCGACATTATGGCGGACACATCGGACAATTTTGACACATTCTTGGGACCATTGTCATTTTCACAGCAAAAAAGGCTATAAAAATGCATTGTTTACTGTGAAAATGACAATTGCAGTTTGGGAGTTAACCACTAGGGGCGCTGAAGGGGTTAAGTGTGACCTCATATGTGTTTCTTTTTTTATCTTTTTTTTTTTTTTTTTAAAGTGTATTTTGTGCGTGTACTCGAGAGAGGAGCCGGACTGCAGGAGTTGGGAGTAGGCAGGCCTCCCCCAGAGGCAATCTGCCATCTTTCTCCATGCCCCGGGTGGCAATGGCGGGTGTGTGAGGGAGTCCTCCCACACAGCCCGCCCTACCTGCTCCGCTTTGAAGCCCAACGGGGCAGAGGGACTCCCTATAAGGGAGTGAGAGGATTAGCCCGCTCAACCAGCCCCATTAGTCCTTCGCCTCTCTTTTAGAGACCGCGTGGTCAAAGTGCGTGTGTTAACCCAATTTAGAGTGCGTGTGTAGGTGTGGTGGTTTTTGTGGGAGGGGGGTGGGCGTACTAAGCACAGGCTTACCTTGCATAGCGCACCCACCGGGAGCCGGGCTGAGACCACCAAACTCAATTCACATGAAGCCGAGACCGGGATCTGAACCTCTAGCTGCAGAGGTGAATGGCTTGTCAGCACAGTGCCAATCGCGTTGAGCCACCCTCATATGTGTTTCTAACGTCATTGATCGCCTTTCCCTATATCAGGGAACAGACGATCAATGACAGCGCCACAGTGAAGAACGGGGAAGCTGTGTTTACACACAGCTCTCCCCATTCTTCAGCTCCGGGGACCAATCGCGGGACTCCGGCAGCTATCTGGTCCCACGGCTGGGCACTTAAAGAGGACGTACAGGTACGTGCTTGTGCCCAGCCGTGTCATTCTGCCGACGTATATGTGCAGGAGGCGGTCCTTAAGTGGTTAAAATCACTGCTCCCGAAAAAACAGGCGTTTTTAAAACTTTTTTTTTTGCATTGATACATGTCCCCTAGGGCAGGACCCGGGTCCCCAGACCCTTTTTAGGAAAATAACTTGCATATTAGCCTTTAAAATGAGCACTTTTGATTTCGAACGTTCGAGTCCCATAGACTTTAATGGGGTTCTAAAGTTTGCGCGAACTTTCAGTCCGTTTGCAGGTTCTGGTGCCGGGGGGGTGTTCGGCTCACCCCTACCCATAACCAGCGATCCTATGACAAGAGCACACATACACTGATAATTAGGGCTCTGATCGTCAGTGCAGCCTCAATAGTTCCCATCAGATGCAGCCTCATCAGTGCCCATCAGATACAGCCTACTCAGTGCCCATCAAATGTAGCCTCAATAGTGCCCATCAAATGTAGCCTCAATAGTGCCCATCAGATGCAGCCTCAACAGTGCCCATCAGTGCAGCCTAATCAGTGTCCGTCAGTGAAGAAGAACAATTTCTTATTTTTAAAACCTTATAACATAAATGTTTTTTGTTTTATCCAATTTTTTTCTGGCTTTTTTGTTTGTTTAGCAAAAAACAAAAATAGAACAGTGGTGATTAAATAACACCATAAGAAAGCTCTATCAGTTTAAAAAAAAATATGGAAATGTTATGTGGGACAGCATTTCATGACTGCGCAACTGTCATTCAAGTTTCCACAGTGCTGAAAGCTTAAAATGGACCTGGGCAGTAATGGGATGAAAGTGCCTGGTAATGAAGTGGTTAATAAGAATTCTAATGCCGCCACCATATCAAAGGACTGGTCAGCTACCATATATTTAAGTGGAATTCCAGGCTAGAATAAACAAAACTTTAAAACTGCTCCCACTCTCCTTCTAACACCTATACCAGATTGATAGAGATCTACTTGAACAACACTGATGAAGTCAATGATCACTGGACACAGTGTTGGCGTAATTTTTTTTATCAAATATTTTTACTTGGAACAAAAATAAGTATTATAAGAGAGTGCAGGGTTTAGGAGTGTAGTATGCAGAGAATGCAGGGTTCACCAGTGCATTACGCTCAGAATGCAGGGATCAGGAGTGGGCTGCGTTCAGATAGCAGGATTTAGGAGTGCATTACGCTCAAAATGCAGGGCTTAGGAGTGCGTTGCGGTCAGAATGCAGGGATCAGGGGTATATTACACTAGCCTGTCTGTATACCCTAGCCTCGCTGTATACCCTAACTTTGCTGTATACACTAGCCTCTCTGTATTCACTAGGCTGTCTGTATCCACTAGTCTCTCTGTTTCTACTATACTGGCTGTATACCCTAGCCGTTATGTATACACTAGTCTCTCTATATACTCTAGTCTCTCTGTATCCACTATACTGGCTGTATACCCTAGCCTTTATGTATACACTAGTCTCTCTATATGACCTAGCCTCTCTGTATCCACTATACTGGCTGTATACCCTAGCCGTTATGTATACACTAGTCTCTCTATATACTCTAGCCTCTCTGTATCCACTATACTGGCTGTATACACTAGCCTGTCTGTATACACTAGTCTCTCTATATACCCTAGCCTCTCTGTATACACTAGCCTCTCTGTATATCCTAGCCAATCTGTTTATCACAATCCGCACCTGGTGGCAGCTCTCTGGGGACCCTGATGTAAGGGTGGCACTCTCTGGGGACCCTTATGTAAGAATGAGGCTCTCTGGGGATCCTTATGTTTAAGGGAGGCTCTCTGGGGACTTTGATGTAAGGGGAGGCTCTCTGGGGACCATGATGTAAGGGGGAGGCTCGCTGGGGACCCTTATGTTAGGGGAGGCTCTCTGGGGACCCTTATGTAAGGGGATGCTCTCTGAGGACCCTTATGTAGGGGGATGCTCTCTGAGGACCCTGATGTAAGGGGGAGGATCTCTGGGGACCCTGATGTAAGGGCAGCACTCTCTGGGGACCCCTATGTAAGGGGGAGCCTCTCTGGGGACCCTTATGTTAAGGGGAGGCTCTCTGGGTCCCTATTGAAAGGGGGAGGCCCTCTGGGGACCCTTATGTTAGGGGGAGGCCCTCTGGGGACCCTGGTGTAATGATACAATATAATGTAATGCATATATATGCAGGGAGAAGGGAAGGGGCCCATAGTATAGTAAAGTACCCTGCAGGGAGAAGGGAAGGGGTCCATAGTAAAATAAGTGCCCTGCAGGGAGAAGGGTAGGGGCCCATAGTATAGTAAAGTACCCTGCAGGGAGAAGGGTAGGGGCCCATAGTATAGTAAAGTACCCTGCAGGGAGAAGGGTAGGGGCCCATAGTATAGTAAGTACCCTGCAGGGAGAAGGGTAGGGGCCCATAGTATAGTAAAGTACCCTGCAGGGAGAAGGGTAGGGGCCCATAGTATAGTAAAGTACCCTGCAGGGAGAAGGGTAGGGGCCCATAGTATAGTAAAGTACCCTGCAGGGAGAAGGGTAGGGGCCCATAGTATAGTAAAGTACCCTGCAGGGAGAAGGGTAGGGGCCCATAGTATAGTAAAGTACCCTGCAGGGAGAAGGGTAGGGGCCCATAGTATAGTAAAGTACCCTGCAGGGAGAAGGGTAGGGGTCCATAGTATAGTAAGTACCCTGCAGGGAGAAGGGTAGGGGCCCATAGTATAGTAAAGTACCCTGCAGGGAGAAGTGAAGGGGCCCATAGTATAGTAAAGTACCCTGCAGGGAGATGTGAAGGGGCCCATAGTATAGTAAAGTACCCTGCAGGGAGATGTGAAGGGGCCCATAGTATAGTAAAGTACCCTGCAGGGAGATGTGAAGGGGCCCATAGTATAGTAAAGTACCCTGCAGGGAGATGTGAAGGGGCCCATAGTATAGTAAAGTACCCTGCAGGGAGAAGGGAAGGGGCCCATAGTATAGTAAAGTACCCTGCAGGGAGAAGGGAAGGGGCCCATAGTATAGTAAAGTACCCTGCAGGGAGAAGGGAAGGGGTCCATAGTATAGTAAAGTACCCTGCAGGGAGAAGGGTAGGGGTCCATAGTATAGTAAGTACCCTGCAGGGAGAAGGGTAGGGGCCCATAGTATAGTAAGTACCCTCCAGGGAGAAGGGTAGGGGCCCATAGTATAGTAAAGTACCCTGCAGTGAGAAGGGAAGGGGCCCATAGTATAGTAAAGTACCCTGCAGGGAGAAGGGAAGGGGTCCATAGTATAGTAAGTACCCTGCAGGGAGAAGGGTAGGGGCCCATAGTATAGTAAAGTACCCTGCAGGGAGAAGGGGCCCATAGTATAGTAAGTACCCTGCAGGGAGAAGGGAAGGGGCCCATAGTATAGTAAAGTACCCTACAGGAAGAAGGTTAGGGGCCCATAGTATAGTAAAGTACCCTGCAGTGAGAAGGGAAGGGGCCCATAGTATAGTAAAGTACCCTGCAGGGAGAAGGGAAGGGGTCCATAGTATAGTAAGTACCCTGCAGGGAGAAGGGAAGGGGTCCATAGTATAGTAAGTACCCTGCAGGGAGAAGGGTAGGGGCCCATAGTATAGTAAAGTACCCTGCAGGGAGAAGTGAAGGGGCCCATAGTATAGTAAAGTACCCTGCAGGGAGATGTGAAGGGGCCCATAGTATAGTAAAGTACCCTGCAGGGAGATGTGAAGGGGCCCATAGTATAGTAAAGTACCCTGCAGGGAGATGTGAAGGGGCCCATAGTATAGTAAAGTACCCTGCAGGGAGATGTGAAGGGGCCCATAGTATAGTAAAGTACCCTGCAGGGAGAAGGGAAGGGGCCCATAGTATAGTAAAGTACCCTGCAGGGAGAAGGGAAGGGGCCCATAGTATAGTAAAGTACCCTGCAGGGAGAAGGGAAGGGGTCCATAGTATAGTAAAGTACCCTGCAGGGAGAAGGGTAGGGGTCCATAGTATAGTAAGTACCCTGCAGGGAGAAGGGTAGGGGCCCATAGTATAGTAAAGTACCCTGCAGGGAGAAGGGGCCCATAGTATAGTAAAGTACCCTGCAGGGAGAAGGGAAGGGGCCCATAGTATAGTAAAGTACCCTACAGGAAGAAGGTTAGGGGCCCATAGTATAGTAAAGTACCCTGCAGTGAGAAGGGAAGGGGCCCATAGTATAGTAAAGTACCCTGCAGGGAGAAGGGAAGGGGCCCATAGTATAGTAAAGTACCCTGCAGGGAGAAGGGAAGGGGTCCATAGTATAGTAAAGTACCCTGCAGGGAGAAGGGAAGGGGTCCATAGTATAGTAAAGTACCCTGCAGGGAGATGTGAAGGGGCCCATAGTATAGTAAAGTACCCTGCAGGGAGATGTGAAGGGGCCCATAGTATAGTAAAGTACCCTGCAGGGAGATGTGAAGGGGCCCATAGTATAGTAAAGTACCCTGCAGGGAGATGTGAAGGGGCCCATAGTATAGTAAAGTACCCTGCAGGGAGAAGGGAAGGGGCCCATAGTATAGTAAAGTACCCTGCAGGGAGAAGGGAAGGGGCCCATAGTATAGTAAAGTACCCTGCAGGGAGAAGGGAAGGGGTCCATAGTATAGTAAAGTACCCTGCAGGGAGAAGGGTAGGGGTCCATAGTATAGTAAGTACCCTGCAGGGAGAAGGGTAGGGGCCCATAGTATAGTAAAGTACCCTGCAGGGAGAAGGGGCCCATAGTATAGTAAAGTACCCTGCAGGGAGAAGGGAAGGGGCCCATAGTATAGTAAAGTACCCTACAGGAAGAAGGTTAGGGGCCCATAGTATAGTAAAGTACCCTGCAGTGAGAAGGGAAGGGGCCCATAGTATAGTAAAGTACCCTGCAGTGAGAAGGGAAGGGGCCCATAGTATAGTAAAGTACCCTGCAGGGAGAAGGGAAGGGGCCCATAGTATAGTAAAGTACCCTGCAGGGAGAAGGGAAGGGGTCCATAGTATAGTAAGTACCCTGCAGGGAGAAGGGTAGGGGCCCATAGTATAGTAAAGTACCCTGCAGGGAGAAGGGGCCCATAGTATAGTAAGTACCCTGTAGGGAGAGACTTGGTTCTCTAGTGTCCTGAGGCAGAGTGTGTGGAAATGAGGAAGCCCACCATCCATAGAGGAGCACATGACACCCGCTGACTCACACACGGCTCCGTACTGTGGTGTAGTAACCGGGATGTAGCCAAGCTCCGGAGGGCCGTCCTGCTGGGAGTGGGCGGTCCTATAGAGGAGAGGGGAGGGATGAGGTGAAGTGGGAAGAAAGAAAGGCACATCAGGAGAGCAGCTGGAACTGTGATCCTGGCTCCTGTGCCGCTCTACAAGCCACTCATTATCGGGAGCAGCGCCGGGCGGACTGGAGGGTGGAAGCTTCTGGACCACACACACACAGATAGGTGTTATCTCCTGACTCGCTGTAGAAGGAGCCCGGCGGAGCCATGTCCAGGAAAAGCATCGTCCAAGTGAATGTGCAGGACGTTCAGAAGAGACGCAGCCCCAACAAGCACTATGTGAGTGTTGTCTGTATATAGGATGCTCCTAGGGGAGGGGGAGGGGGGGACTGGCCTCACCCTGCACCCCAGACAGTGCTGGAATGTGGGCTCTGCCAATCAGGACAGGCTGTGGGGGTTTGGGAAGCATGCTCCAGCCTAGACCACAGACATTTCCTGGGGAGAGCCATCAATCAATGGGGAGAGCTGAGCCAGGCATACATAGGAAGGTTGCTGTGACTGGTCAGTACTGGGTGCTTACTATAGACAGCATCCCACTCCTCACATATTACTCCCAGTCTTTGTGCTCATCCACACTGCCTGCATGCTGGATCATCTGATTTTACAGTGCAGCTGTCTGCTGAGATGCACCGTTTTCTTATTTTTTTTTTATCATATAAACTTTATTTCAGTGTCACAAAGTGACACTTCATTCATTTCTGTGTAATATACGGTGCCATGCAGGGTGCTGCAGTAGAATACCACAGTGTACCATTTCTCAAGCCCTGGCCAGGTTACCTCTGTAAACTACAGAATACCTTCCTGATAGTGTTATGGAGATCAGGAGAGGGGGATGTGTTCTGTAGTCCTGTCCTAGGGTGACAACGCTGTCCGTAGATACAGGAAATGTGCTAAAGGCAGGATCAGCAGGTAGAAAAAAGACGTACAGTATATGTAAACCCAACATTTGATATTCCCGATATGTGCCTGCTGTACCATGTACTGGTATGAAAAAGCATCCTGTTCTCTTTGTATTGCTTCCATTGCGCGAAATCCCTGGTGTTTTCCGGCCCATCTCTCTGTGTTCCTACGAAAAACTGACCACGCTAGGCATGAGCCCACAGTGTGGTCTGTTCTCTAGCTGTGCTGAAAACTCAGCCTGTTCTCCAATGATCAGACTAGTGATGCTGGCACACCTCCCCCCTGCACAGTCATTCACTGGGAGGAACAAGTGTGCTGTTGAGGAAAGCCCGTTACCAGCGATCCTGTGACAGAGCACACTTGCACTGATAATTAGGGCTCTGATCATCAGTGCAGCCTCATTAGTACAGCCTCAATAGTGTCCATCAGTGCAGCCTTAATAATGCCCATCGGTGTCCATCAGTGCAGCCTTAATAATGCCCATCAGTGCAGCCTTAATAATGCCCATCAGTGCAGCCTTAATAATGCCCATCAGTGCAGCCTTAATAATGCCCATCAGTGTCCATCAGTGCAGCCTTAATAATGCCCATCAGTGTCCATCAGTGCAGCCTCAATAGTGTCCATCAATGAAGAAGAAAAATTACCTATTTTCAAAATCTTAGAACAAAACATTAAAACTGCTCCCACTCCCCTTCTAACACCTATATCAGGGGTAGGCAACCTTAGATTGATGGAGATCTACTTGAACAACACTGATGAAGTTAAAGATCACCGGTCACAATGTGTCCCCCCACATTTTTTTTTTGATAAAATATTTTTACAAGAGAGTGCAGGGTTTAGGAGTGCGTTATGCAGGGTTCACCAGTGCATTACGCTCAGAATTCAGGGATCAGGAGTGGGCTGCATTCAGAATTCATAGATCAGGGGTGGGCTGCGCTCAGAATGCAGGGATCAGGAGTGGGCTGCGCTCAGAATGCAGGGATCAGGAGTGCGCTGCGCTCAGAATGCAGGGATCAGGAGTGCGCTGCGCTCAGAATGCAGGGATCAGGAGTGCGCTGCGCTCAGAATGCAGGGATCAGGAGTGCGCTGCGGTCAGAATGCAGGGATCAGGAGTGCGCTGCGGTCAGAATGCAGGGATCAGAAGTGCGCTGCGGTCAGAATGCAGGGATCAGGAGTGCGCTTCTGTCACAATGCAGGGGTCAGGAGTGGGCTGTGCTCAGAATGCAGAGTTTAGAAGTGCGCTGCAGTCAGAATGCAGAGTTTAGGAGTGCGTTGCGCTCAGAAAGCAGGGATCAGGAGTGCCTTGCGCTCAGAAAGCAGGGATTGGGAGTGCGTTGTGCTCAGAAAGCAGGGATCAGGAGTGGGCTGCGCTCAGAATGTAGGGATCAAGGAGTGCGTTGCGCTCAGAATGTAGGGATCAGGAGTGCGTTGCGCTCAGAATGTAGGGATCAGGAGTGCGTTGCGCTCAGAATGCTGGGATTGGGGGGAGGTGGGGGTGATGTGTAGGGTGGTATAGCAGTAACCTCTGCCACCCCATAGCACAGCGTCCTACCTGTTGCCACAGCGGAGACTGGGAGGCAGCTGTTCTGGATAGAGAGTGGTAGCTCCCATCCTGAGCTGTGCTTTCTCCCGGTCTCCGCTGTTCACTGATCACAGCAGCGGAGGAGGATAAAGGCAGGAGGGAGAGAGACCAGGACATGGTGCGGCGGAGCCATGGAGGAGGCTGGGAGGGGAGTGGACCGCGATCGACTGGTTGCCGACCCCCGACCTATACTAAGCACCCTGTTGAAGGGAGATGCTTATACTTCCATATTCTCAGGACACACTGGTCCAGTCACATGATTGGCTGGCTTTAGGGGAGAGTAAGGACAGCAAACAATGGATTCCCCATAGAATGGGCTATGTCACTGCTCAGGTAGTCCGTCGGTTGCCAGCACTCGCTCCTCTCCCCTGGAGCCGGCCACTGGGGATATCACATGACTGGAACGGAACGCCCTGGGGATTGATATGTATAAGCTTCTACAGGGTTTTTTTGGTTTATGACTCTTCGGATTGTATGCTGAGCTATACCGTGGTTATCTTGACGGCTAAGGTATTGGGAGACCAGACTTCCCACAGGCCCTATTAGACTGATGCAAAACAGTCTTTTCATCTGGTAAGCAGGCAATCTTATCCTTCCTCACGGGTGTATTGGTGACAGCTTACCTCACATCAATCAAGAGTCTTTCACATTGTCTGCACAATCCACTTCTCTTTCACAAGGAAAATTACTGGATAGAGTCATATGAACTTTGTTTCGTGGCTTTTTAAGACTTTTTCTTCATATATCCATCTGCATTTTTATGTTTTTTCCTATTCTGGCTAAATTTTCAGTTTATTCCAGAATGACTTTTTTTGTTTATTATTAATTTATATGAGCACAATATCATTCACTAGCGCTGCACTGTTTTTTTCTTCTTTTCTACAGGGTAGTCAGTATAGGAATTAGAAAGGGTGTGAGGGCTGGTTAGAGCCTAATTAGTAATATCCTTGAATTTCATTCAGTTTTTTTGCTCTTAGGTTTAGATACACTTTGTTCGATAATTTGCGTGTTATGTGAAGTTTGGCAACTAACCACCAACCAAAACAATGCCAACTATTGGTGGTAGCGGTGGTGTGATATATGGCAAACCAATGTTAGGCCTAAGTGCAGAAAGGAGATGATGAATACTCCGGCTTGTATTACTTGGTATAGATGGAGCCGTTTCCTTCCAGGCACTGGAGACACAGAAGTAGGACTGCCTGTTCTTGCCAATGTACAAAAACTCATCTTCTTAATTGCAACCTAGAACTGCGTCTGACTTGGCAAAGCGTTTTCCCTGATGTATGTGGATGTGCTCTGCTTAGCTGTAAGATAAAGGAGTGTCACCTAGTGACAGGGCAAGCATGGCAGTGCTGCTTCTTGGCCAGTCACTGAAATGTCTTTTATTGATGTGCTCAGTGCATTAGTCTGCTGCCTCTGTAACCGGCCCTAATGATTTATGTTTCAGAGAACGCCCCTTCCATTTGAATGCAGATCAATAATGTAGTAGTGCCCTGCTGGGGTGTGTTTTTCTGTATATAGTATTCAACATGTTTTTTGTTACATTCTGGATATTTGCATGTGAATATTGCTGTTTAATATATAAACAAATCCTGATCAGTGTTTATTTTCCAAAGCTGTTCTTTGCTGACCTCACTTTACATCCTTGTTACTAAAAGTTTCCTCTGAGCATTGTGGGCATTTAGCTGCTTGAGTCAGCAGATGTTTTGCTGATTTTGGAAATATTTCATTTCGTACTCAATAGTATCCTCTGCTTAGGAAACAAGGCATTGGTAGGAAAGGTCTTCATTTACTGTTCTGTGGATGTAAAGTGCATTGTTCTTGTAGTACTTGACACAGTCCATAGCTGTGCTTTTCTTTTGTTTAGAGGTTCTGTAAGGCAGTGGTCATCAACTCCTGTCCTCAGGGCCCACTAACAGGCCAGGTTTTATGTATTACCTTGTTGGAGATACAGACTAGAATGCTGAAATCACTGAGCAGCAAGTGATATCACCTGTGTTATCTTGCAAACCTGGCCTGTTCGTGGGCCCTGAGGACAGGGTTGATGATCACTGCTGTAAGGCTTCATTCAGTGTAGCAGCTTTCTGTAAGGGCCCTTTCACACTCACAGTGCGTCCGCGTCAGCACTAAATAGGGGTGCAACGGATCAAAAAAATCACGGATCGGATCGATCCTCGGATTAGGAGTCACAGATCGGATCGATCCTCGGATCAGCAAAAAAAAAAAAAAAAGACAAATCTTGTTACACCCACCTAATCACTATCCACCCCCCTCCACCCTGGTGTACAGACATGCTCCCCAGGTGAAGGTGTAGCTCCTACCTGCAGGTGCAGAGCTCACCGACGCTGTCTCCACATGTCTGCAGGCAGTTCCGGGTCTGTAGTGAGCGCGCTGAGGCGTGTCGCGCTGTGCTCTGACAAGCACACGGGGGTGGAGCAAGATGGCCGCCACTCCGGAGCTAGGCCTAACCAGGGGACTTTCCTACGGCCGAGGCTCCGGAGCGCTCCGCGGATCGGGTGGTGTGCCGATCCGAACTGGGTGACCCGTTCAGATCACGGATCGGTGACGATCCGTTGCACCCCTAGCACTAAAGCGCTGCTAGTTTTACTTTACTGTCATTTTAGAGGCACTTTTTGGCCGCTAGCAGGGAGCTTTTAACCCCAGCTAGCGGCCGAATAAAGGGTTCAAAGCACCCCAAAAATGCTGCTTGAGGGTCTTTTTTTGTATGCCCTGTCAGTACAGCGCCCCAGTGTGAAAGCACTCAGGCTTTCACACTGGCACTGCAGATGAGGCATTTTTCAGACACTTTACAGGCACTATTTTTAAAGCGCCTGAAAAATGCCTCCAGTGTGAAAGGGGTCTAGTAAAGACTGGCCACTGCTGCTCCCTCTCCTTGTGCAGGATGACTGGTCTTGTCTCCGCCCCCTCCTGTAGTTTTCTGCAGACAGCCTGTAAAGCAGTGGTTCTCAACCTTCTAGTGCCGTGACCCCTTGATAAAATTTCCCAAGTTGTGGGGTCCCCTAACAGTAAAATTATTTCATAGCATGGGTTGTCGGCACCCAAGGCAAGACAAGTAATTTGTGTCTCCGACTTTGTGACCTATGCTGAAATCAGGAGATAGGGTCTCCTCTAGCCCCTCCCACTTCATTCTTTACCAGTCAGCTGACCTCTAGTCTCTGCCCCCCAGCCATGCCATGAACTGAGTGGGTGGCTGTGAAGAGGCTGAGTGGGTGGCCGCGGGCTCCAGGGACAGCCCTGCTGGGCGGCTGCAAAAAGGCTAGGAGAGCGGTGTGGGCTTCAGGAACAGCCCAGGATTCGGTGACCCCTGGCAAATCGTCATTTGACCCCCGAGGGGGTCCCGACCCCCAGGTTGAGAACCACTGCTGTAAAGGGAGCAGCTGCTGGGCTCCTCCCACAACTGTTCTCTGCACAAGCTATGTACAGCACAGTGATGATGCCATTGTTACTTTTACAAGGTAATATTTGGGTTTTCAAAAGGAATTTGGTGCACACAAAATGGGTTTATATTGTTTGCAGCTATTAGGGAATATATTTTAACCTCTTGGCGCCCACAGCACGTGAGTATGTGGCCTCAGCAGGTGGACCTTGTCGCCAAGCGGCTGCATATATATTTGTGTGCAATATTGCCCTGCGCACTCCTGGCACAGTTATCAGCGGCTAACAGAAAGCTCCCGATCACTGCTTGCAATCGAGGGGTTTTTCCGATCATGTGACCTCCATTATGGCTGTCACATGATCATAAACCCGCCCTTCATCCTGTATCTTAAACCCCTTAAAGGGATGGGAAGCCCCGGGCCAAGGGGTTCTTTAACCTTTTTAAGAAATCTTTTGCTGAGAGAAATGAACATTTCTTGGCCAACAGAAGACTTCAGCTAGTAAAAATATGATTTCTGCAGATCCCTTGCGAGTCAATGGCTCAAAAAGTATTGATGCCTTTTGATCAGCACAACAGCCAGGCAATTCACAATTTCAAAATGAAAGCTCAGCAATGGCAACCTACATATTTTGAGTCAGGGATTCCCTCCATAAAGACCCATACACACGATCAGAAAATCGGAAAAATAATACCGCTTTCTAAGCGATTGTAAGATCATGAGCGCTAGTACATAGCTTTCGTCCAAAAAGGGACAAACATGAAAAATGTTCTCGTACGGTACCAGATTGTACGATCTTTTTTTTGTTTAATCAATACCGTTTTTGTCCAAGCATATATACAATATATACATTACATCACTTCCGAATTTTTATTTTGTCGTACAAGATTTTTCGTACTTTAGTAACCTCTTAATTAGAAAGAGGATGATAATTTGCCTGATAATCTTATCATGTGTACTAGGCTTTAGTCAGGAGAAATAATATAAAACCAACTGATAAAGAAATATAAAGTGAAAAGCTCAGTAATATAGGTTGATAAAAATCAGTCTATTGATACTGTCCCAGCGCTACTATGGGTATTGACTAATGCGATTCTGGTAAACCCCAAAAAACGCCAGTCATCAAATTAAATGTGGAGCAGTATAGCAGCTATTATATACAGAGTAAAACTTATTAAAAATATGCCTATGTCTTCAATGATCTATTACATTAAAAGTATAAACATTAACAGCGCTTGATTCAAGCTAAACTTGCTAGAATATAAATGTGTTACCACATCCTGCTCAAAATTGGTTTCTTATTGGAGTGACACTTGTATGAACCACCACTACCATGCACTTCAAAAATAAAATAAAATCCCAACCTCCAAGGGTTAAAACCCTCTCAATAGTCCTTATTAAAATTGAATTAATCGTGACAAAAACAAGATGCAAGATGAATTAAAATTAAATAGAATTGCGTCTATAGTCCTTTAAAACATGTTAGTTAATTTCACTCTGCAGCTCTTAGAACTTGCAGCAACTCTTGACAGTCCTAAATCCAAAAACCAGGCTAAATCTTTCAAAGATAATGCTGTAATGGCTGTGCTGTTGCATGCATTGACACGTAGGGATCCCCCTTAAAACCTCACTCACCAGATGGATGTCAAAACAGGCATGGAATGCTGGCTCTATGGCTGGAATGTATGATGGTTCAGCTGGATCTCTCCCCTTCCTTCTGCTGCCGTCTGGTGGGTTCAGGTAGTGCTCAGATGGATGCAATCATGAAATGACATAAAGAGACTCCACATAGTGTATAACTGTTTATTAACAAAAGGTGAAGAACTCTTCAATGTTGTGCTTACATTTAAAACTTTCAAATATGGCGCTTGTGTCACAATCTAAATGCTAGCTGGCTCTCACTCTCTGATGCTGCCTGGGGATTCCTCCTCCTGACGCCGTGAGTCCCGGGAAAGCCGCTCGCCTGATTGGACAGTCGGATCACGTGGCCACGCCCTGACGCGTTTCGTGATTGGATGTCACGTCTTCAGAGGGCGTGGCCACGTATCGTGAGTCGACTATATTTATAGCGCCGAGTGTTTCGCTTCGTCCGCCCTCCGCATGACGTCAGCTGTACTCTCGATGTATCGAAAGGGGGCTCCATGTGTCAGCTACAACCGCTGATAGGACATAGTAAATAAACTGTCCACAGCTGTTTGGTCACGCTGCACGGTCATCCATTATCTAACTGCAATGGACTCCCTGCGCCCCCTGTGGTCACATAACATAATGTTGGTGTTTGACCCCTCATCAGATATGCATTGCTACCACCAATACGAGTATAATCTCAGCAGGCTAATATTATTAGGTACCTTGTATGACCCATCAATGTACTCTAAAGCAATGCTTTATCCGATAGGGATCCTGACACCTAAGTTATCTGAATATATGTAATAAATAACAGAAACGGCAATATATGCTATTGCGCCTCTACTTATGCAAAATAAAACACATCCTTATAACATAAAGAGCATGCATAAATATGAATAAATATAACTATATCTGTATAAATACATTCTATTAGCAATCCCAAATAAATATTAAAAATAGTTAAAATGCATCCTATAAAACTATAAAATCCTGATGCTGCTATAAAAGAAGGACTTATAATGTTAGTAGCTAGATGTGGCTATGCTATCAGTACTAGCCCATTATTTATATTTATCTCTTTATGGGCTACTATACTGGTTAGTATTAGCTGTTAATCTGCCTTTATCATGTTAGTTCTCTTGCTGAGGTTATGGGGGATTATAACCTGCGTTTTAAGATGATATATAGTTAAAAGCATAATAAAATAAATATATTTTTTTAAAAAAATCTAAATTATTATCCATAATAAATGCCTAGATGCTAGAACTCTATTTCTGCTTAGTACTTAATGATTGCTTATAAAGCAGTTGAGGTCTAGTTCTATATTTAACCCTTTTGGGCTCAAAGTGTCAGTAAGAAATATCCACTTCGTTTCAGACTTGGAAATTTCCCGCACCATGTTGGCCCCTCTCCACTTACGTTGAATTTTCTCCACTCCCCAGAATTTTAAACCTATGGGATCCTGATCATGTTTTTTGAGAAAATGTAACGACACACTGTGATCCTCGTAACCGATCTTAATGTTGTAGATATGTTCCGATACTCTTTTTCCTAAGGTGCGTTTAGTGCGTCCTATGTACATGAGGCCACATGGGCACTCCAAAGCATAAACGACATGCGTGGATGCACACGTTATACATTCATTAATCTGGAACTGTCTTCCATTAGCTGTTGATGTAAAACTCGTTAGACCTCGTAAGTGGGTAGACACCTGTTGACATGCTTTGCATCGGCGGCATGCATGGAAACCCTTCTGGTCCCAGAACATCTGTAGTGGTTTTGGTTGGTCAAGTACCTTCTTCACCACCTGATCTCCAAACGAGGGAGTCTTCCTGTAAATGAAGGTAGGTGTTTCTGGTAATGTTGGTTTGAGTATCTTGTCCATGGTTAGAATGTTCCAGTGTTTCCGGAAGATGTTTTCTACTTCCTTATACTGTTCATGGTATTGGGAAATAAAGCCCCACTCATGCTTCTGATTGGGGGTTTTTTCTTTTGGTAGTAGTAACGTTTCTTGAGAACTTTTCCCTACGTCCTTTCTAATATGTTCTAATGAGTCATGGTTATAACCCTTCTCAATAAAACGCTTGGCTAAAATGGACGATTGTATCTCATAATCTTGTTCATGTGTGCAGTTACGGCGTATACGTAAAAATTGGCCTTTTGGAATATTCCTCAGCCAATGAGGATGGTGTCCACTTTGCACAGGTATATAACTATTCCTGTCTGTGCTTTTGAAGAAAGCTTTGGTGGTTAATTTTTCCTCCTCCTTCATTACCGTTACATCCAGATAGTGTATTTGTTCTGTATCCCAATTAAATTCTAATTTGATATTATTAGTGTTGGTATTAAGCCATATTGCAAATTCTTTTAAAGATTCTTCAGGCCCCTGCCACACCATGAATAAATCGTCTATATATCTCGTATAGAAAATTAGCTCCTTGCGTCTGTTTTTATATATCCATTTGTCCTCCCATTCACTCATAAAGAGGTTCGCTAGGCTGGGAGCGAACTTAGCTCCCATTGCGACACCAGTTTTTTGACTGTAAAATTCTCCTCCATACCAGAAGTAATTTTTTGATAAGCAAAATTCAAGTATCATTTTCAAAAATTTCTTTTGGATATATGGTACCTCCTCTCGTTGGCATAGAGCCCAATTGAGTGCCAGTAATGCGTCATCATGTTGAATATTTGTGTATAACGCTGAAACGTCAGCCGTTACTAAAAAGATGTCTGTATTCTTAGATATATTCACTTCTCCCAATTTTCGTATGAAACTGGTGGTATCTTTTAAGTAGGCTTGGGTGTTCTGTACACTGGTCTGTAGGAAATGGTCTAAATATTGTCCTACTCGAGAGGTAACGGATTCGATACCATTAACGATTGGCCTTGCTGGGGGAATCACTGCATTTTTGTGGATTTTTGGCACCGTATAGATTGTTGGAATACGGTTATAACTTGGACATAAAAAACTTTTTTCTTTCTGGGTTATCACTCGCATGTAGTAGCCATAATCCACTAAATTTCGTAGGCATATTCTATACTCTTTAGTGGGGTCCTTTGGAAGGTGTTTGTACGTAGTGTCATCATTAAGCATTTCTTGGAGTTGTGTGTGGTAAAAGGATTTGTCCATTATTACCACTCCGCCTCCTTTGTCCGCCGGGCGTATAATCACCTCTTTCCTGGCTTCCAACGCCTTAATACCTTCTCTTATGTACTTAGGATTAAGGCTATTCTTAATGGGTAATTCTTCCAAGTCCCTTAAAACCACTTGTTTGAAAACTTCTATCTGGTGGTTGGCTTGCTGTTGAGGATTAAAGAGGGACCTATTTTTTAATCCACTGTCTATTCCTATGGTGTCTTTGGGTTTTGTTTTATAAGGCATGCCTGTATTAGATAGAAAATATCTTTTCATGTTCATTTTTCTTATAAATTTGTGTATGTCTATATACATATCAAATTTGTTCAATGGTTTTGTAGAAGAACATTTTAGGCCTGCATTAAGTATGTTCGTTTCTTTTTGAGATAAAGTGATAGTGGAGAGATTGTATATACCACTCACTCTGTTTGTCTGGGCCTCTTTCTGGTGGACCCTTCGCCCCGATCTACATCCTCTGCGTGTTGCATGTTTGGCTGTCTGGCAGGGCTGTGATATTCTTGCCATTGGGGAGGGTTCCACCATTCCTGCGAGGTATTCTGGGTCTGTGGTTGTTGCGGGCGACCCCTCCAAGGTCTGCTGCCTCGTCCTCTGCCTCTGCCTGTACCCCTCTTGCCCCTCCCTAAAAAAGGAACCTGGCGTGGGGAAGATCCATTATTCATATTGTCCCTATTACCTTGTAGTGGATCAAATCTATTATATGTAATAGATCATTGAAGACATAGGCATATTTTTAATAAGTTTTACTCTGTATATAATAGCTGCTATACTGCTCCACATTTAATTTGATGACTGGCGTTTTTTGGGGTTTACCAGAATCGCATTAGTCAATACCCATAGTAGCGCTGGGACAGTATCAATAGACTGATTTTTATCAACCTATATTACTGAGCTTTTCACTTTATATCTTTCCATTAACCCTTAGCGAACATGGACTCTATTAATTTCCTCAGTAATCGCCTCCTTAATATGGATTCCATCTTCACCAATGATGGAGGAGGGGATGATGATGTGGATTTTAATAATTTATTGAGCACTTTAAGTAATACTCTGGAGAAACAGGTACGTACCTGGTGGGATATAGCCACATTTGAGTATTACTTGAAAGAAAACATCATTATGCGCAGTTTGAGATGGGAAGTCAGCCCTCAGGATGGCTTAGACGATGCAGACTCCACCTCAGAGTGGCTGGACTTCTTCAATGGGGTGGGTTTCAAACTGCAGCAACTGGTGTTGAGACGCAAAAAAAGAAAAATGATTTTGCTGGAAAAAAAGATCTCTGAGCTAAAAGAGAAATTAGACCCCATTAAAGGTACTACTTTAGCCACTAATTTTGATAATGAAATCAAGAAAAAATTAGAAAAGGTGGATAAAGAAACGCAAAAGAAAAAAATCAAAAAATATAGACGGGACTATAATGATTTCAATAAAGGGGAGGTTTATTTATGGCAGAGCGCCACCAACAGTTTAATCCCGGTAAATATACCCCCCACTGAACAATCACAGAGGGGGACTATCCCTTTAAACTTAAGCAGACCTTCTTTTGGGCAGCCTGAAAAACCAATAACACAAGGGATACAGAAGCAACCACCTAAACCACAAAGAGGGAGAGGAAACAACAGAACAACCCAGAGGGGTAAGGATCAAGGACTTTTGAACTATACCCAATATGGTAACCAATATGACACCCAAACTTATGGGGCATATGCAGCCAATACATATAATAGATTTGATCCACTACAAGGTAATAGGGACAATATGAATAATGGATCTTCCCCACGCCAGGTTCCTTTTTTAGGGAGGGGCAAGAGGGGTACAGGCAGAGGCAGAGGACGAGGCAGCAGACCTTGGAGGGGTCGCCCGCAACAACCACAGACCCAGAATACCTCGCAGGAATGGTGGAACCCTCCCCAATGGCAAGAATATCACAGCCCTGCCAGACAGCCAAACATGCAACACGCAGAGGATGTAGATCGGGGCGAAGGGTCCACCAGAAAGAGGCCCAGACAAACAGAGTGAGTGGTATATACAATCTCTCCACTATCACTTTATCTCAAAAAGAAACGAACATACTTAATGCAGGCCTAAAATGTTCTTCTACAAAACCATTGAACAAATTTGATATGTATATAGACATACACAAATTTATAAGAAAAATGAACATGAAAAGATATTTTCTATCTAATACAGGCATGCCTTATAAAACAAAACCCAAAGACACCATAGGAATAGACAGTGGATTAAAAAATAGGTCCCTCTTTAATCCTCAACAGCAAGCCAACCACCAGATAGAAGTTTTCAAACAAGTGGTTTTAAGGGACTTGGAAGAATTACCCATTAAGAATAGCCTTAATCCTAAGTACATAAGAGAAGGTATTAAGGCGTTGGAAGCCAGGAAAGAGGTGATTATACGCCCGGCGGACAAAGGAGGCGGAGTGGTAATAATGGACAAATCCTTTTACCACACACAACTCCAAGAAATGCTTAATGATGACACTACGTACAAACACCTTCCAAAGGACCCCACTAAAGAGTATAGAATATGCCTACGAAATTTAGTGGATTATGGCTACTACATGCGAGTGATAACCCAGAAAGAAAAAAGTTTTTTATGTCCAAGTTATAACCGTATTCCAACAATCTATACGGTGCCAAAAATCCACAAAAATGCAGTGATTCCCCCAGCAAGGCCAATCGTTAATGGTATCGAATCCGTTACCTCTCGAGTAGGACAATATTTAGACCATTTCCTACAGACCAGTGTACAGAACACCCAAGCCTACTTAAAAGATACCACCAGTTTCATACGAAAATTGGGAGAAGTGAATATATCTAAGAATACAGACATCTTTTTAGTAACGGCTGACGTTTCAGCGTTATACACAAATATTCAACATGATGACGCATTACTGGCACTCAATTGGGCTCTATGCCAACGAGAGGAGGTACCATATATCCAAAAGAAATTTTTGAAAATGATACTTGAATTTTGCTTATCAAAAAATTACTTCTGGTATGGAGGAGAATTTTACAGTCAAAAAACTGGTGTCGCAATGGGAGCTAAGTTCGCTCCCAGCCTAGCGAACCTCTTTATGAGTGAATGGGAGGACAAATGGATATATAAAAACAGACGCAAGGAGCTAATTTTCTATACGAGATATATAGACGATTTATTCATGGTGTGGCAGGGGCCTGAAGAATCTTTAAAAGAATTTGCAATATGGCTTAATACCAACACTAATAATATCAAATTAGAATTTAATTGGGATACAGAACAAATACACTATCTGGATGTAACGGTAATGAAGGAGGAGGAAAAATTAACCACCAAAGCTTTCTTCAAAAGCACAGACAGGAATAGTTATATACCTGTGCAAAGTGGACACCATCCTCATTGGCTGAGGAATATTCCAAAAGGCCAATTTTTACGTATACGCCGTAACTGCACACATGAACAAGATTATGAGATACAATCGTCCATTTTAGCCAAGCGTTTTATTGAGAAGGGTTATAACCATGACTCATTAGAACATATTAGAAAGGACGTAGGGAAAAGTTCTCAAGAAACGTTACTACTACCAAAAGAAAAAACCCCCAATCAGAAGCATGAGTGGGGCTTTATTTCCCAATACCATGAACAGTATAAGGAAGTAGAAAACATCTTCCGGAAACACTGGAACATTCTAACCATGGACAAGATACTCAAACCAACATTACCAGAAACACCTACCTTCATTTACAGGAAGACTCCCTCGTTTGGAGATCAGGTGGTGAAGAAGGTACTTGACCAACCAAAACCACTACAGATGTTCTGGGACCAGAAGGGTTTCCATGCATGCCGCCGATGCAAAGCATGTCAACAGGTGTCTACCCACTTACGAGGTCTAACGAGTTTTACATCAACAGCTAATGGAAGACAGTTCCAGATTAATGAATGTATAACGTGTGCATCCACGCATGTCGTTTATGCTTTGGAGTGCCCATGTGGCCTCATGTACATAGGACGCACTAAACGCACCTTAGGAAAAAGAGTATCGGAACATATCTACAACATTAAGATCGGTTACGAGGATCACAGTGTGTCGTTACATTTTCTCAAAAAACATGATCAGGATCCCATAGGTTTAAAATTCTGGGGAGTGGAGAAAATTCAACGTAAGTGGAGAGGGGCCAACATGGTGCGGGAAATTTCCAAGTCTGAAACGAAGTGGATATTTCTTACTGACACTTTGAGCCCAAAAGGGTTAAATATAGAACTAGACCTCAACTGCTTTATAAGCAATCATTAAGTACTAAGCAGAAATAGAGTTCTAGCATCTAGGCATTTATTATGGATAATAATTTAGATTTTTTTAAAAAAATATATTTATTTTATTATGCTTTTAACTATATATCATCTTAAAACGCAGGTTATAATCCCCCATAACCTCAGCAAGAGAACTAACATGATAAAGGCAGATTAACAGCTAATACTAACCAGTATAGTAGCCCATAAAGAGATAAATATAAATAATGGGCTAGTACTGATAGCATAGCCACATCTAGCTACTAACATTATAAGTCCTTCTTTTATAGCAGCATCAGGATTTTATAGTTTTATAGGATGCATTTTAACTATTTTTAATATTTATTTGGGATTGCTAATAGAATGTATTTATACAGATATAGTTATATTTATTCATATTTATGCATGCTCTTTATGTTATAAGGATGTGTTTTATTTTGCATAAGTAGAGGCGCAATAGCATATATTGCCGTTTCTGTTATTTATTACATATATTCAGATAACTTAGGTGTCAGGATCCCTATCGGATAAAGCATTGCTTTAGAGTACATTGATGGGTCATACAAGGTACCTAATAATATTAGCCTGCTGAGATTATACTCGTATTGGTGGTAGCAATGCATATCTGATGAGGGGTCAAACACCAACATTATGTTATGTGACCACAGGGGGCGCAGGGAGTCCATTGCAGTTAGATAATGGATGACCGTGCAGCGTGACCAAACAGCTGTGGACAGTTTATTTACTATGTCCTATCAGCGGTTGTAGCTGACACATGGAGCCCCCTTTCGATACATCGAGAGTACAGCTGACGTCATGCGGAGGGCGGACGAAGCGAAACACTCGGCGCTATAAATATAGTCGACTCACGATACGTGGCCACGCCCTCTGAAGACGTGACATCCAATCACGAAACGCGTCAGGGCGTGGCCACGTGATCCGACTGTCCAATCAGGCGAGCGGCTTTCCCGGGACTCACGGCGTCAGGAGGAGGAATCCCCAGGCAGCATCAGAGAGTGAGAGCCAGCTAGCATTTAGATTGTGACACAAGCGCCATATTTGAAAGTTTTAAATGTAAGCACAACATTGAAGAGTTCTTCACCTTTTGTTAATAAACAGTTATACACTATGTGGAGTCTCTTTATGTCATTTCATGATTGCATCCATCTGAGCACTACCTGAACCCACCAGACGGCAGCAGAAGGAAGGGGAGAGATCCAGCTGAACCATCATACATTCCAGCCATAGAGCCAGCATTCCATGCCTGTTTTGACATCCATCTGGTGAGTGAGGTTTTAAGGGGGATCCCTACGTGTCAATGCATGCAACAGCACAGCCATTACAGCATTATCTTTGAAAGATTTAGCCTGGTTTTTGGATTTAGGACTGTCAAGAGTTGCTGCAAGTTCTAAGAGCTGCAGAGTGAAATTAACTAACATGTTTTAAAGGACTATAGACGCAATTCTATTTAATTTTAATTCATCTTGCATCTTGTTTTTGTCACGATTAATTCAATTTTAATAAGGACTATTGAGAGGGTTTTAACCCTTGGAGGTTGGGATTTTATTTTATTTTTGAAGTGCATGGTAGTGGTGGTTCATACAAGTGTCACTCCAATAAGAAACCAATTTTGAGCAGGATGTGGTAACACATTTATATTCTAGCAAGTTTAGCTTGAATCAAGCGCTGTTAATGTTTATACTTTTAATGTAATAGATCATTGAAGACATAGGCATATTTTTAATATGATAAAGAAATATGTTGTCTAGAAATGCCACATTGTGTTAATCGTTTGCAGTGCTTTTTTCCTGTAACAGCTGGCCTTGAAATTCAGATGTGTAGGTCACAGAGCAAGATAACCTCTTGTAAATCCTCTACTTGGATTATATATTCAGAGAATGTCAAGCCTAAACACTTGGGGGTAGATTCAGGTAGGGAGCGCGTATTTGTGTGCGGGCGTAATGTATACTATTTACGTTACGCCTCCGCAACTTTGACAGGCAAGTGCAGTATTCTCAAAGCAAAGTTGCGGCGGCGTAGCGTAAATAGGCCGGTGTAAGCCCGCCTAATTCAAATGTGGAAGATGTGGGCGTGTTTTATGTAAATTTATTGTGACCCTACGTAAATGACGCTTTTTTCCGAACGGCGCATGCGCCGTCCGTGAAAGTATGCCAGTGTGCATGCTCCAAATTAACCCGCAAAAAGCCAATGCTTTCGACGTGAACGTAAATTACGCCCAGCCCTATTCGCGAACGACTTACGCAAATGACGTAATCAATGGAAAATTCTACGCTGACCCGACGTCCATACTTAACATTGGCTGCGCCTCAAATAGCAGGGGTAACTTTACGCCGGAAAAAGCCCAACGTAAACGGCGTATCTGTACTGCGACAGCCGGGCGTACGTTCGTGAATAGGCGTATCTAGCTGATTTACATATTCTAGGCGTAAATCAGCGTACAGGCCCCTAGCGGCCAGCGTAAATATGCATCTAAGATACGACGGCGTAGGAGACTTGCGCTGGTCGTATCTTAGACAGATTCTGGCGTATCTGATTCTTTGAATCAGGCGCCAAGATACGACGCCTCACACTCAGGCCCCGTACACACCATAGAATCTATCCGCAGATAAATCCCATCGAATGGGTTTCAGCGGATAGATTCTATGGTGTGTACACTCCGGCGGATATTTATCCGCGGATAAATCTCCCCTGGGATGGATTTCCAGCAGATGAATATTTGCTGACATACTCAACAAATCCAACTGCTGGAATCCATTCCAACGGATGGATCCGCTCGTCTTTACAGACTTACCGGATCCATCCGTCCATAGGGATTCCCCGCACGCGTCGTAATGATTTGACGCATGGGTGGAATTCCTTATATGACAGCGTCGCGCCCGTCGCCGCGTCATAATCGCGGCGACGGCGCGACACGTCATCGCCAGAGGATTTCGGCCGGATTTCAATGCGATGGTGTGTACACGCCATCGCATAGAAATCTGCTGAAATCCTCGAGAGGATTTATCCGCGGATACGGTCCGCTGGACCGTATCCGTGGATAAATCCTTTCATGTGTATGGGGCCTGAGAGATACGACGGCGTATCTGGAGATACGCCGTCGTATCTCCTACCTGAATCTGGCCCTTGGTTTTTCTTGTTGGAGTGGGGAAGCATTAGAAACCCTGACAGGTTTTACTGCTATTTGGGGCACTTTTAGGGCCCAAGATCTGGTGTATTGCATTACCATGTAATGTTGTGTTTAGCCTAATCATGTACCTGCACTTTTTTTATTTCTGACACAGTAGTGCATTACTGTATGTTGCAGTGCACTGCAATGCAAGTGCATTGTAAAAGGTGCTTTGGGCTGCCATTTAAAATGTGTATAATGTGTTACCCCAACATAATGGTGTGAATCCTGCTAACAATGTTCTTCGATCTAGACCGGAAATGAGGGGGAACTCTCAAACGGCAACACAGACAGAAATACAGTTGGTTTCCTAGTAACAGGAGGCTGGGCCCTAGATCAGATTTTTATTTCTCATTGTACCTGATCCAGAAAGTGGATATAAATCTCTTGAATGGAACTCCAGATAGCAGTAAAAATCAGAAATGGTTATAATCCTTCTTCACTCTACTAACAAAAAAGGTTTTTGCCTTGATACCTATTTTTAAGCCTTTCTCTAGGAAAAACAAAGCCCTCCCTTGCAGTGGGGCTACCCCTGCACTTCAAGGGTTAGATGCTCCATTTAGGTTTATAATTCTGGAAAAAAATTTGCCTATCTGATCCCCACTCCTCCAGCAGCCAGCGGTAGACTGTTCCTCGTCCTCCTGTCACGTGCAGGGCTATGGGTCCTGCATTGTACTTGATGATGTCAGAGGTCCTGCTACCGCCAGAGTGTAAGGCCCCTTTCACACGGACGGATAGAATGGTGCTTTTGGCTGTGGGTTTTCTAGTTTTCTACTGCAGCTAAAAGCACACAATGCTTTCCTATGGCCCCATTCACACACAGCGTTTAGCTGCGATTTAGTTGCATGCGGTTTGGTGCGAATAGAAAAAATAGAATTAAATGCATCCAGGAGCATTTAGCGCAGCTATATGCACATAACCGCAGGTAATCACAGTCTTTTGTGTTAACTGTGGATAGCAGCGTGAGAAAAAAAAAACAAAACAAAACGGAAAGCACATCATAATCAAAAAAATAAAAAGGGTTGCTATGGGAATGACTACCGCAGCTAAACGCGGCCGCACGTAAACGCAGATCATCGCAATGTACAAATGCAGCTAATCGCAGTGCCTGGAGCCTTGAATTTCACAGAACATTTACAAAACAGCCGTCCGTGTAAAAGGTGCCTAAAGGAGAAGATGCTGCAGAGACTAATCTAACATTGGGGAGGGAGCCTGCTGGAGCAGAGGATGGATAAAAGTGCCTTTTCTGGAACTCTTGATGTAAACAAACATTTAACCCTTTGTAGTATGGGGACAATCCCCAATGCATGGGAGGATTTTTGTTTTCCCCGTTCAGCGTTAGTCATTAAGCCCCCATCACACCGAAGAGTTCTGTGGTGCATTTCACTATGCCTGGCTAATCTAGATTAACTGCATGTCAATGCTTGTTAACATTTATAATCTATGGGCCAGATTCAGGTAGAGTGGCGTATGTTTAAGCGGGCGTAGCGCAGCTCATATGCGCTACGCCGACATAAAATAGAGAGGCAAGTACAGTATTCACAAAGCACTTGCTCCCTAAGTTACATCGGCGTAGCGTAAATGGGCCAGCGTAAGCCTGCCTAATTCAAAGTAGCAAGGCAGTGGGTGTGTAGTATTATAATGAAGCGTGACCCCATGTGAATGCATGGCCGAACTAACGGCGCATGCTCAGAATCACGTCGCAAATACTCCCTAAGATACGATGGCTCAATGCGTACGACGTGAACCTAACTTACGCCCAGCCCCATTCACGTACGACTTACGTAAACGACGTAAAATCCGACGGCACTTCCGACGTCCATACCCTAAACGACTTAGACCAGCTTTTTGGTAGTTTAACTTTACGCCGGAAAAACGCCTTACGTAAACGAGGTAGATTACAGCGACGGGCGCAAGTACGTTCGTGAATCTGCGTATCTAGCTCATTTACATATTCAACGCGCAAGTCAACGGAAGCGCCCCTTGCGGCCAGCGTAAATTTGCACCCAAGATTCGACGGCGTAGGAGACTTACGTCGGTCGTATCTTGGCAAAATTCAGGTGCATCTCATTTAAAAAAATCAGCGCATAGATACGACGGCGCGGTGGCTGAATGAACTGTATGTATAGCCTTTGCTCTCTACAGTGTACATGCTGTGTTTCAGCAGCCATACAGGGAATTCCCGTCCTGCTCCCGGAAGAAAATATTCCGGCTGAAGGCTGCTCAGCCCTTCACAGGGAGCTTTGTATTTTCTGAATGAATACATTAATTCCTCTAGCACAAGTGGAGATTGTGACATCATCCACCCACCTCTAAGCCTCAGCCAGTCAGAAGAAGCCTTATATTCATTTTAGGAAATGCAAAGCTTCCTGTGAAAGGCTAAACATCGCCCAGCCCAACTTAATTTTATCCCAGGAGTGGGACAGGATTTCCTTGTATCACTGCTGAAACATAGCACTGTATACTCTATGAAGATGAGGCTACTTACAGTTCATACAGCGCTAATAGCCACTGCATATGTTAGTGAAGGAAATAGTTTGTTTGGAATAGCTTGATCCAAACAAACTAAAGTTCAGTGAAAAATGGCTAAAGTACAGAGTTAAAGTTAGAGTTAGAGTTCCAACCACAATTGGCATTTTTTTAAATGTATGTCCTTTCATCCTGCGTTTTTATAATATAAATCCGGTCACTTACTATTTTACAATCCGCTGCCGATCCGCATAGATATTCAAAAAATATAGTTTATAAAACTATGTTTACACCGTTGTCATTTTGCTTGTGGGAATTGTGAAGCCTACAAGCACTTACTTCCTGGATAATTGGACAGCGCACTGCATCCTGGGAAATGACACACATTTCCCAGGAGCATTAGAAGGAGATGTCAGAATCCTAGGTGCTTTCAAAGGCAGATTTTGTGGGACCGCATAGCAACAGGCATTTCCAGATTAGTAAAAAAGCTACAGTTTAAAGCAAAATTGTTTTTTTGATGGAACCTCCACTTTAAAACACCTAGACATCTGTCAGGTTCAGATGTGTCATGTGAAAAAAATGTCCTTCCAATATTTTCTTCATTTTAGTACCTGAGGCTGTATAGAATGATGTTCCTCCTCTACTTTACATGAAAAGGCATGACAATGTAATGCATAACTGAGTAAAGCCCATATAGTTCTGGTCATGGCCCTTTTACTAATGCAGGTCATACACGGTCAAATTTTGTTCCGAAGGATTTACTTTTCAAAATCGGAACGTTCGTTTTTTTGTGATCCGATGACACCACCATTGAATTTCGAAATTCGACCGACCAAACTTTTAATTTCACCTCATGTTGCTGCAGAAAGAATTTTCGTGGCCGGGAATTTTCTTTTCTTTCACATGCACATTTTTTTTTCTATTACATTTCTTGCATGATTTATCCATCATTGATTAGAAAATCGTTTGATTTTCAAAAACATTTCCAACATGTCCGATTCCTCAAATTTGATTGCTTCACGAAAATCGGCTATTGCTGCAGCCCACTGATGCGAAATTCATACGAAAATTCTTAGATACGATTATTTTCGTATGAAAATTCTTTCGAAATTCGAACCATGTATGGCCGGCATAAGGTGGATTTTTATTGCAGGTTAGTTGAGGTCAGAGCTGTTTTGTGTTGCCTGAAGGTAAGAGTGGCAGGTGATCGAAAAGCTCAGATTATCATAAAGATAAACCTGCCTACCAGAAAGTGGCATTCCTCACTTAGTCAGACTGTGGATGACTAATGTCCCATTACTATTGATCATCCTGTGTTATTATCTGTAGACAAGTGAGGAGATCACAGACACATGACAAGGGCTATTATCATAGTATCTCCAACCATGAATGAGACCCCTGGAAGGCTCACATGAGTCAAACATAAAAGAGAACACTGTACAACTGAGAAATGTTAATGTTCTCCATCTGTGTCTGGCATTCCCTCAGGGAGTGTCTTTCCCATAGGAAATGGTTTCAGTTATCAGTTTACACTGTCCAGTGCTACCTTCTATAATGTTCAGTCATACGTGAAAGATTGTGTCCGCAGGTCAATGAATTTCCAGCTCTGGGTTTAGTAACCTGAGGCTGGCCATTAGTAGTTTAGCACACTTATACACTTATACTTCAGAAGCACAATGAGAGGGGTTAACAAAGGGAAAAACATGTTTTTTTTTATGTGTGTAAAAAGTGCAAATATTAGCACATTTTTTTTTTGGTGTGCAAAATCAACAACGCCAGTGCACAAGTTCTATTTTATATACAAGCCAAACCAAATCGCTTTAAAAGTGATATCCAGTGTCAAGTTAAAAACTGTTCTAAAATATACACCATTACTGCAGGAGGAGGGGGCAAAAAACGGGGAGAAGAGAAAGGAGAGGTGGATGCATTTAGACGGAGAGCGCACCCTCATGCAACAAATGAATAACTTAGTACGTGACACTTATTTATTTGGTGAATAACACACTAAATAGGTGTGCATATAGGTCCCCTAAAGACGCGACGCACAAAATGCGTTGCGTTAGAGAGGATTCGTCTTTCACATTTTGAATAAAGGGTCTTCATTTTTGTGCCATCCATAAATGCCTACCGGAGTCCTGGTTTCAAGAAATATGCACATGTGACCTTTGTAGTGAAGGGCAAAACAAAAGTTGAGCAGATATCTGTTAAGGGAAGGTGGAGGTGGTAAAATCTGTGAACTGCACAACACATCATTTTTACATGTATTTTGATTATTTGACCTTATCATGGACTTTGAGCCCTGGTTCACACTGACAGTGGGAATGAAATTGTGCAAATTCAGCTGAAATCGAATGATTTCAGTCCCGCACGTCAGTCCCGACTTCCCGATTTCAGGGGCGATTACAGAGACATCTGTGTGGGTTGCTGCACAGATGTCAATAAAAGTCCCACCCTGAAGTTGCCAAAAGTAATACAGAAACTACTTTTTGGAATCGGTGTGGAGCCACAATTCATTTTGATTATCTTCAATGTAATGCCAAGTTTGTTTAATAATTGAATTAATGCAGCACTCATTTACACACATTGGTGCATTTTTCTCTGTGTGCCATTCTTTGTTAACCTTCCCCATCGTGTGGGAACTTGCAGTTCTCAATTAAATTGCACTTTTTATTTTTTATGACTCTTTATTCAGTAGTATTTTTAATACCTTGCATTTTGGCAGCCCCAAATTATATTGTAAGCAGTGTCACACTAGAGTAGAGCTGCATGATTCTGGTTAAATGAGAATCACAATTTTTTTGCTAAGAATAAAGATCACGATTCTCGCGTTGTAACATCTTCTTTCACATTATACAAAACCAATTGCGTTTGAAAAACCGCTGCGCAAAAACGGTGTGACATAAAATATTGCAACAATCACCATTCTATTTTCTATCTATCTATCTATCTATCTATCTATCTATCTATCTATCTATCTAGAGCTTTAAGTTCCCATGTACACGGGACGCTGCTAAACGTACGTTCAGAGGCAGTTGGACGCTTTTTTCAACTGCCCCTGAACTCAATCAATGTTTTCCTATGTGGCCATGTACACAGTCTCGTTTATTGCCGTTTTTAGGCAGTTGCGTTTAACAGCGTTTCTTTGAAAGAAAAAAAATGGGTTCAGACGCAGAAGATTTCCACGTTTCAGACGCTAAAGGCGGTAACCCGCGTTTAGCAGGGTTTCATTTATAGGTGTTTATTTTTTTTTTGGCCATTAGAAACGCTTCTAAACGCAAACGCAAACACGGCATGTAAACGCGGAAAAACGGACGTTTTAAACGTGGGTTACTATCTGTCAAGTTTAATCATTTAGGAGCAGTTGTAAAAACGTCCCGTGTACATGGAGCCTCTCCCAGACTGCCAATGCTGCTGTCTGCTGTGAACCCTGTTCTGATTCTTCCAGAGATGTGTCTAAAACGGGTGTGTTACTGGCCAGATCACCAGGTGAAAAAGCCAAAGAAAGCTTAACCCTATCACTTATTGATTTGAAGGACTGTTTTTGATATCGTTACTTGGAGGACTTTTCTTTTCAGATGGACTTTTTCACAAGAGGATATTTCTTTGTGATTCCTCGTTTGTTTCTGTATTTTTTGTTTGTATAGTGCAACACTTTGTTTACACAAGAGAAATCGATTGATTCACCACCCACACTAGTGTGGATGAAGGAAACTTTCCTGCTGGCTGTTGTATTCTGACTGCTCCAGCAGCTGTTAGAATTCTGATTTAAATTGATTGCAAATGATCACCTTGTAAAACAAACCATTATGTTTAAAATAGAAATGAAAGGCAAAACATTTTTGTATAGATATAAAACAATATTATAAATACCCTTTTCCCCTTTTGTATAAGTGATCACATTCCATCTGTTCTCAGCTGCATAAGAGCTGGGGGGAGGAGAAGCAGCAGCACACTGAGCTTTCCAGTAAATGGCTGTGCTTCCGGGGGGGGGGGGGGGGGTTGTCAGGACAAGTCTGATAATTGGAGGAGAGTACACCAAGTTCCCAACATAGGTAGAGAACTGACCATTATGTGTTCTCCTGCTTAGTGTGGTCAGTTTGTAATAGGAAAGCAGTGGGGTTGGCAAGAGTGCCAGGGATTTCACACAAAGAAAGCAATACAAGAGAACAGGATACTTTATCATGCAAGTACATAGTACAGCAGGCACAAATCAGGAATATGAAATATATGGCTGAGAATTTTCTAAAATCCTTAAATTTTCAGACTGAGCTGGAATCGGACTAATTTCAAGCAGTGTAAGGCCAGCTTATACAGCTAAAATCACAGCTGAAATACTGTTTGCCATTGTGAACTGCGTTACCTGCCAAAATGTTTTTTTAATTTCGCATAGTCATATTTCTAATCCAGACATCCTTGTCAGACAGCAAATCCAGGATCTAACCTCCCTCTTCTGTACTGCAGTTAAAGCAATACAGATTGATCCATTTTGTGACTGGATAGTAAAGAAGCCGCAATATTCTAATTGGGGTTATCCCTGTGATCTGTTCTGTAGTCCACTCCCTGTGTATCATGCATTATAGTAAACTACCGAGTATTGTCTTGCAAATAGAGCAGAATTAAAGCTAATGGGATGTGCAGTACCACATTTGGCCAGAGGTGGTGGGACGCCGATGACACTCGGAACGGTTCGGAGCTGTTCCGAAATGCTCAGAAATACTCAGTTTCTGAGCGTTTCTGAAGGTTTCCGAGTTCAGCCGAGCTGTCCCCGAGTATTTCCGATGCTCTCCGGCGCCCCTCCACCTCTGGCCACATGTGGTTTTGCATGCAATAGAAGTCAATGCAGAACAAATTATCTACATTTCTATTGACTTCTATGGGGATACTCGCTTTGATATGCTTTGGATTATGCTTGTAATCCAAGGATCCAGTGTATAATGTTTGGGGGTTCTAAGTAATTTTCTAGGATTTTTTTTTAATTTTAGCTTGAAACCAACAAATTTTAAGTACAGTATAAGATTTTGTGTTTAAACTTTTATCATTTACACACCAAAGTGTATTCCTTTGAACTAAAGGACAAATCGTTACAATGTTTATACTTGGTTCCACTGCTAAAGAATGTTGTGATACTTGACAGAATGCCTGTTTTTTTCCCCTCTTTTTTTTGACGGCTGTCGGTTTCAGCAGAGCGCATTGAAAGATTCAGTAAATACTTTGTCAAGTTGCAAGGGGGAAAAAAAATCGCAAAAACGATTCTTAACGATTATTCGTGTAGCTCTAGATGGCAGCATTTCCAATCTGGAGAGGGGGTAATATTAGGAGCCACCAACAGATTTAGATGGAATTGACTCACAAATGAAAGCCGAACTCCAGCTAATGCTTTATAAGCATTTGAGGCAGTTTTTTTAGGATAAAGGTTTTACATAAAGGAATACAAGCTGACCATTGTAAGCGCCTCTTTAAGTGTTAAATGGTTTGTCTCAAACTCTTAACTGCTGGTTTTGCTGGACAGTTTGGTCTGTTACAGGAGGTTGAAAAAGAAGGCTTACTGGCCCAATGCTTAGAAGAAAATATGGGGGGGGGGGGGGGGGGTATGGACAATGCAGACACCACATCTAATGATTGATGAGCTGAAATATATTACAATTTTGTATTTCAATTTAACACAGGGGACATACTCTTGTATCTGAGAGTGTTTGGAATGTACAGATGGGCTGTTGGCCCTTTTGGAGTGTGCACCACACCTGTACATTGATAAAGTGAGGCAGAAATCATCCACTAATTGTAAATAGAACTGCCACTGTATAGACACCAGGAATCCAGGTTACATGCATTAAAGCTTCGCTCCAGACCAGGGGTCTCCAAACTTACTGAACAAAGACACAGTTTAAAGGGGCCACACACTGATCAGTGGGATTACAAAAATGCTGTGGTTTCAGTGAGGGTAAACAGTGCCCCATCATGTGGTTTTAGTGGAAGGAATTGTGCCCTATTCTTGGTAAAAGTGGAAGGGTTGATTGTAGTCAAGGTAGGAATGGTGCCCCGCCCTTGGTGTCTGCGGGAGGAATGGTGCCCCGCCCTTGGTGTCTGCGGGAGGAATGGTGCCCTGCCCTTGGTGTCTGTGGGAGGAATGGTGCCCCGCCCTTGGTGTCTGCAGGAGGAATGGTGCCCCGCCCTTGGTGTCTGCAGGAGGAATGGTGCCCCGCTCTTGGTGTCTGCAGGAGGAATGGTGCCCCGCCCTTGGTGTCTGCGGGAGGAATGGCGCCCCACCCTTGGTGTCTGCGGGAGGAATGGTGCCCCGCCCTTGGTGTCTGCGGGAGGAATGGTGCCCCGCCCTTGGTGTCTGCGGGAGGAATGGTGCCCCGCCCTTGGTGTCTGCAGGAGGAATGGTGCCCCACCCTTGGTGTCTGCAGGGGGAATGGTGCCCCGCCCTTGGTGTCTGCAGGGGGAATGGTGCCCCGCCCTTGGTGTCTGCGGGAGGAATGGTGCCCCGCCCTTGGTGTCTGCAGGAGGAATGGTGCCCCGCCCTTGGTGTCTGCAGGAGGAATGGTGCCCCGCTCTTGGTGTCTGCAGGAGGAATGGTGCCCCGCTCTTGGTGTCTGCGGGAGGAATGGTGCCCCACCCTTGGTGTCTGTGGGAGGAATGGTGCCCCGCCCTTGGTGTCTGCGGGAGGAATGGTGCCCCGCCCTTGGTGTCTGCGGGAGGAATGGTGCCCCGCCCTTGGTGTCTGCAGGAGGAATGGTGCCCCGCCCTTGGTGTCTGCAGGAGGAATGGTGCCCCGCTCTTGGTGTCTGCAGGAGGAATGGTGCCCCGCCCTTGGTGTCTGCGGGAGGAATGGTGCCCCGCCCTTGGTGTCTGCGGGAGGAATGGTGCCCCACCCTTGGTGTCTGCGGGAGGAATGGTGCCCCGCCCTTGGTGTCTGCGGGAGGAATGGTGCCCCGCCCTTGGTGTCTGCGGGAGGAATGGTGCCCCGCCCTTGGTGTCTGCGGGAGGAATGGTGCCCCGCCCTTGGTGTCTGCAGGAGGAATGGTGCCCCGCCCTTGGTGTCTGCAGGAGGAATGGTGCCCCGCTCTTGGTGTCTGCAGGAGGAATGGTGCCCCGCCCTTGGTGTCTGCGGGAGGTATGGTATTCCAAGGGCCCGATTAAAGCAAGCAAAGAGCCAAATCTGGCCCATGGGCCACAGTTTAGAGACCACTGCTCTAGATGTTCAGTTGAATACATGACTGACCTATATATAACGGTTTTACCTTCCAAAGTTATTTTAATTCTGTTCAGCCAGACTTATGATCCAGGCACCCCAGCCAAATCTCCCTTTTCTTTACTGCAACTGAATCTGTACAGTTGCCTACTGATTGGACAATGGAGAAAGAGCAGGACACTGATGGCTGGGGATCACTTTGGCTTTCTCTACTCCTGTGAGCATCCTTTTGTTTTAGAATGACTGTACTGTTTAAAGCACCTGGTAGTGCTCTTTCTCTTTCAGTCAAGTGCAGAGGGTTACAGAAAGCTAAATTTAAAGGGGTTGTAAAGGAATTTTTTTTTTCCATAATAAGCATCCTTTACCTGCAGACATTCCTCTTTTTACTTCCTCATTGTTCATTTTTGCTCAGAAGTTGCTCTATTTCTTCTCTGTTATGTTCACTTCCTGTCTGATTGTTACTCACCACCGTGATGGGAGGCTTTACTGCGGTGGTTAGTAATGTACTCACCCCCTCCTGGGAACTACATCTGTGTGGCAGGACGCTCTCTACGTGTTAGAGACTTCAAGGAGGTGGGAATTACTGGGCGTGCCGCAATGCATACTGGGAAATGTAGTTCTTACATGAACGAGCGCTGCAAACCAGGAAGTGAATGAGAGAACAGAATCTAGAACGTCGGAGGTGATATAGATGAAGGAATTTAATAGGTATTTACTCGATTTTCAACAGAATCATAACACTATTCTGTCTGTCTACCTTGCAGACATTAATTTTAGGCAATTTTTTTTTTCCTTTACAACTCCTTTAAAACATAACTTAGGATAATTGTGTATATAAAGATATGTTTAAAATGTTTAATCCTTTTTATCGTATACATAACTATTATAACTGTGTTTGTTTGTTTTTTAATTGTTGGCCTGTCATGATAGAGATATGGGTGCTTCAAGTTACTTTTTTTTTTTTTTAAGATTCATTTATTGGGTAGATGTTATCTAGAATACAGACATAAATATACATGTTACTCATACTGACAGGGTGCAGCTTGTGATGGGTTGCAAACATTCATTGGGACCTGGGGGCGGTTTATTTTCTATTGAAATTTCATTGAATCAAACCACTCTTACACAGATACAAGAAATAAATAAGCATTTTTGAGACTGATGCCTTTCTACATAGTTAACCATTCCGCTGGCACAATACGTGCTTGTTCAATAGCATAGCCCACACAAAGCTTACTTTTCACAGTACAAAGCAGGAATGTCTTATCTCCTGATGGACTGGCTTATTAATAAACAGCCATGCCACATTTGGTACTGTACAAAGGTTTTGGCCAGCGGGCAGTCTATGGCACTGTTATGTACTGTACATGTTTTGGGCAGCTTACTCTGTGAAAACTGGCAAACAACTTTCTGAAGAGGTGAAAAATTGAGATCAAGTGTTCCAGAAAGGAAGAGATTTCATTTGACTTCACTGAATGCTCAGAACATTACCTCTCCGTCAGTGCTGCCCACTGAAATGCTGAGCAATTACTTTTTTTTTTTTTACATATATAGTATAACCATAGTAAATAATTATGTATTTTATGTCTGTAGCAACACCAAAGTCTGCAGTGCAGGTAGAACTATGCACATATGTCCCTGCTCTAAAAAAGCCACCAAGCTAATGTCACTGCCATTCAGGCTCACTGGGGTTTTTCAGCCACCCTAGGTGCATACCGACCTAAGCGAGAATACCAATAGGTGCCCGGTCCAGGTGCAGCAAATGTCAACCTCTCATATAGTTTGATAGGCTGCCAGTAGTGGGGTTGTGTCCTTCCCCACATGTAAATGTGGGTGTCTCATACACCAGTGTAACATTCACGAAAATGTCCACATTTCTGAGTTTAGCTGCATTTTGAAGACTTTTCCTAAAGTCAGCCGGACTTGCCGAGCAATCATGTTCTTCCTGCATAATTAGCAACTTTTAGTTGTGGGCAGCTTACCTGCGTTTAGGAAAAGAAGGAAAATGCTGCATCCATTGACGACTGTCTGCAGCTAAACACACATTGGGGGTTATTTACTAATGGCAAATCCACTTTGCACTACAAGTACAAAGTGCACTTGGAAGAGCAGTCGCTGTAGATCTGAGGGGGACATGCAAGGAAAATAAAAAACAGCATTTTAGCTTGCACATGATTGGATAATAAAATCAGCAGAGCTTCCCCTCATTTCAGAACTTCCCCTCAGATTTACATCGACTGCACTTGTAGTGCAAAGTGGATTTGTCTTTTGTAAATAACCCTCATTGTGTTTAGCAGGTCTCGACAAAATCCGGGTGCCAGGTCGCAATTGCGACCAGAAATTGTGACCTGGTCCCTGGGGAAGCTTAGGGCTGCAGAAGGACGCAAAGCCGCGGCCTCAATTACCGACCGGCGTGGGGCGTGATCGCGGCGGACCCGCGCCCACCGGTAATTGAGGCCGCGGATTTTCGGCCTTCACAGAAGGAAGCTGAGGCCTGCAGAAGGCCGCAAAGCCGCGGCCTCAATTACCGGCCGGCCGTTAATTGAGGCCGTGGCTTTGCGGCCTTCGCCTGCAGAAGGAATCTTGGAGTGGCCATCTTGTGGTGGCTGTTGGCATTACAGGTTACATTACATTACAAGTAGCAAAAAACAGCAGTTCTAATGTGTTTTCACTGCCATCTCCTTCCCTCTAATTAGAACCCCCAAACATTATATATATTTTTTCTATTCTAACACCCTAGAGAATAAAATGGCGGTCGTTGCAATACTTTCTGTCACACCGTGTTTGCGCAGCGGTCTTGCAAGCGCACTTTTTTGGGGAAAAACTACACTTTTTTTAGGTAAAGTTAGCCCAATTTTTTTTATATGGTGAAAGATAATGTTACGCCGAGTAAATTGATACCCAACATGTCACGCTTCAAAATTGTGTCCGCTCGTGGAATAGCGACAAACCTTTACCCTTTAACCTTTAACATCTCTATAGGCGACGTTTAATTTTTTTTTACAGGTTGCATGTATTGAGTTACAGAGGAGGTCTAAGGCTAGAATTATTGCTCTAGCTCTACCAATCGCGGCGATACCTCACATGTGCGGTTTGAATACCGTTTACATATGCGGGCGCTACTCACGTATGCGTTCGCATCTGCGCGTGAGTTTTGGCGGGACGGGGTGTGTTTTTTGGCTTCTAACTTTTTTACATGGCTCCTAGATTCCAAGCAAATTTGTCAAACCCTGGTGTTTAGTGGCAGATAGCTGCAGTGCATTTGTAAGCAGAAAATGACACGCATTCCCTTTTCTTCTTTAAGCCCCTGTTCACACCGGTGCAGCTTTGTAATCGCAATATTTTAAAGATGCACATCGGTGTGATTTGCACTGCCAATTTCATTGCGGCTTGCAAATTCATTTAACAGAAGTCTATGCAGGTCACACTGAAATTGCTAAAAATTAGCGTAGGAACCTTTTTCATCGCTGTGACATGAGTCGTGGCAATACAAAAGGTGCCAGCAATGGGGTGCGACTTGTTATGCGATTTGGGTCTCATGACAAGTGGCACCGGTGTGAATGGGTGCTAAATGTTGGTATTCCTTCTCATGTTGATTCTCGTACATCCTCATGTTGGTATTTATTCATTCTGTGCAGGCCTGGGCCAACAATAGTTAGTAAGTTGTCAAAAGTAGACACTGATATGTAGTAAAATTTATCGCAATAGGTTCTGATTTTCTCAGATGCTCAGGGATGTACCCATCTTTGCTGCATTTGCCTCTCTGTCTGCCCCTGGGCCAATTCACACTAGAACGTTATCACTGAGTCCCCTGTGTTTCTGTTTTGTTTCTCTGTTATCAGCATGATAACTTCTGACAAGTTCTCAGAGACGGGATATAAAAGCAGCCTGAAATGTGTGTTCGGGGGGGTTGCCAAAAACAGATTAGCATAGAGCTTGCCTTGTCACAGCACAGCTCTGCAAGTCTCTGCCTTTTCCTCCAAGTGTATTAATTAGTGTATTTAAATCTGCTAGTACACTTAACAGCCCCCCCCCCAAGACTGACCATGCTTCTGTCTACTTGGCCTCTGTGCTCATCAGGTGTGTTACTGTTCAGATCACCAGGTGAAAACAGAGGGGGGGGGGCACTTTTGCAGCAACCCCATCTAAGATTTGGTAACCTACAATATATAACATTTTTGGTTTTGGCCGGACTGTGAAAAATCGCCGGTGACTACATCACTAACTAGATCTTTGTGGTTTATTGTCAGCATTAGCAATTTGCAGCAGCTAGGAATCGCTGCCAGAAAATCGCCCCTCTGACATGGCCCTCCTATATTGTTTTCACCAAGCTGATCCTTTACATATATTTCATAAACTGCATAAGAAATATTACAAAACAATATGTTCTTGTTATTAGTCTGGTAAAGTTTTACATGTGTAAGCTTTTTTTTATATATATTTTAAAATAAAGTTCTGTTAATATGTACTGGAGGGCAGTAGAGAATTATAAAAGAGAAGTGATATCTTCCCCACCTGTGGTCTCAACTTTACTTTTCTAAATCTGTATTCTCTGTTGCAAGAGTTCTTTGAAGGAGATTTTAGAGAGGAAAATCTGTCTGTGTGGGTAGGTCAAGGGGCTGCTGATGACTTGTTATCCCACACACATCTGTTGATCTTTAGTCTTCCCACACAGACAGGCCTTGACTTGAGCAACATTACTAGGTGGCCTGGCCTTTGGCTGCTGTATAGGTAATGTGGACAAGCTTTTTTTTTTTCTTGATAGATAAGTACTATTTTTTTTTTTTTTTTATATAAACGTAATAATAATGTAGGAAAAATCTATACCTGACTGGTCATGTTTTGTAGTAAGACAGGAAACTAATATGGGAGCAAATGTTACCTGTAAAATATTTCAAACTATTGCAGAACCCAAAAAGGACATTTCAGAACTCTTTGTTGCGTTTGTTTAAGCACTCCAGCCTAGGTAACTTTATTTTGATATTGGGCTGAGTTGTGGTAATGAAACTTGTTGATCTCTTTCTGGACCAATAGAAATTTGCAATGCATACAGAACTATTGCATGTTATAGGTGAAATGTTGTTGCCACTTTTTACCATTAGATGCAATTAGTACCTGGAATTGTTCTTCCTGAGCACGGATTGACAGAAGTTGGCATACATTTACCTTACTACATGGAGAGGTTGGTTACAATTACCTGCTCTTAGTTTTCAGTCTTTTATTAAGACCCTTGTGGTTAAAATGTTTGCAAAACTAAAAGCAGAACTCCTGCAAGAGCACTGCAATACTCTTTCTCCCACAAGTAGTCTTCAGTCTGATGGCCAGCATTATTAAAGCCACTTCCTCTGAGCCCAGGTTGTCCTTGGCCTGCTGAAGCCTGTGACTCGACTTTTGAAAGCAGAACCAGCATAGTGATGAGCTCATTACCTTGTCACGCTTTCTTTACCCATCTTCTGTACATGCTTCTTGGCAGCACATGAATTGATGGGCTCCATGGACTGCTTCTTGTTTTCGCATTCCAGCCCTGCTCTAGAGAGAATGCAAAAGGCTTTTAAAAATACTTGCATTAAAAAAATCCATTTAATATATTAAAGTGGAGTTTCCATCCTCAATTTTTTTTTTTTCATTATTGTGCTCATTAGACCTAAAAAAGTAAAAAAATAAATAAACATTTTTTTTTACTCATCTGGAAATGCCTGTTGCTATGCGGTCCCACGAAATCTGCCTTTGAAACCACCTAGGATTCTGACATCATCTCCCTCTAATGCTCCTGGGAAATGTGTGTCATCATTTCCCAGGATGCAGTGCGCTGTCCAATTATCACTCCCCATCCAAGACTTCCAGGAAGTAAGTGCTTGTAGGCTTCACAATGCCCACATGCAAAATGACAACGGTGTAGACATAGTTTTATAAACTATCTTTTTTGAATATCTATGCGGATCGGCGGCGGATTATAAAATAGTAAGTGACCGGATTTATACTATAAAAATGCAGGATGAAAGGACATACATTTAAAAATGCTAATTGTGGTTGGAACTCCGCTTTAAGAGTTAAAGGAGTTGTAAACGCAGAAGTTTTATCTTAATGCATTCTATACATTAAGATAAATAGCCTTCTGTGTGTAGCAGCTCCCCTAATACTTACCTGACCCCCATCTCTGTCCAGGGATGTCCACGATTACCTCGGCCGTCCGAGACTCTCCCTTCTGATTGGCTGAAACACATCAGCGGCGCCATTGGCTTTGTCAGTCAAAGTCGGTTAGCCAATCAGGAGAGAGAGGGGCGGGGCTGAATGACATCTCTGTGTCTGAATGGGCACAGGGAGCTGCGGCTCGAGCAAGCTGCTTGCTGTGGGGGCACTCAACAGGAGGGAGGGGCCAGGAGCAGCCAAGAGAGACCAGAGAAGAGGAGGATCCAGGCTGCTCTGTGCAAAACCAACTGCCCAGAGGAGGTAAGTATACATTTTTGTTATTTAAAAAAAAAAAAAAGACTTTACAGTGACTTTAAGTGGGGTACGCACTATAAGAAAATCGGGGAAATGATCGTCCGATTTTTTTTTTTTCCCCCTCGTTGCTTCACAGCAAATTGGAACAGATGAACGAAAATTTGTACGAAAATTCTGAATCGGCTGTCAAAAAGTTGTGTACACACTATACAAAAATCATACGGAAATTCTTTGGATGAAAATGTTCACCCGATTTTCTTATAGTGTGTACGAGTCTTAGGCCCCTTTCACATTACAGCGGGGGCCGCGGTGGCGGTATATCGCCGCTAAAAATAGCAGCGCTATACCGCCAGGTGCGGTATTAACCCCCGCTAGCGGCCGATAAAGGGTTAATACCGCCCGCAATGCGCCTCTATAGAGGCGCATTGCAGGCGGTATTGCCGCGGTTTCCAATTGTTTTCAATGGGAAGGAGCGGTGAAGGAGCGGTATACTCTCCACCGCTCCAAAGATGCTGCTGACAGGAGATTTATTTTGTCTCCCGCCAGCGCATCGCCTCAGTGTGAAAGCCCTCGGGCTTTCACATTGAGTCTGCAGTGAAGGAGTTTTTCAGGCGGGATAGCAGCGCTATTTTTAGCGCTGTACCGCCTGAAAAACTCCACAATGTGAAAGGGGCCTTATAGTTGTATCTTTTATATCTGTCAAAAGTTCAGCTTTAAGGGCAAAACAGAAACCCAGTCACCAAACCTAGACAAGAGTCAATTTGTATGTTATTACGAACTGTAGAGGTCAAGCATTAGCAAGATTTGAAATTCGCCATAAGATCAGACATTTTTTGTCCCTTTTGACTAAGCCAAATGCATGAATTCATTAAAAATATACCTGTAGAGAAGCCAAAGAAAATAAATTGACAAGCCATTATATACAAGCATGTGGACATGTCCCCACATGTCCCTTCAGCCATCTGTGTGTGCACCAATTACAGCATGGTCCAATACTGTGCTTGGTAGCCTTACTGATAAATACTGGTTGCAGGTGGTAGGGTTTTGGCCTGAGTCTGCTTCAGTTTCTGTTAAATTCTTGTTAAATAATCATGTTATGCTAGCTCAGGGGTGTCAAATCAACTTCATTGCGGGCTGTATCAGCAGTATGGTTGCCCTCAAAGGGCCAACTGTATCTGGGGTGTGTTATATACAGAGTGCAGGGTTCAGGGGTGCATTACGAACAGAGTTCAGGAGTGCACTATGCACAGAGTGCAGGGTTTAGGGGCACTACCTACACCATGCAGAGTTAAGGAGTCTGTTATTTACAGAGTTCAAAACTATGCCACAAGGTTTAGGAGTGTGTCTATGTAAATATTTGACCATTCTTCCAGAAGTGCATTTGTAAGGGCAGGCACTGATGTTGAACGAGAAGGCCTTGCTCACAGTCTCCTCTCTAATTCATCCCAAAGGTGTTCTATCAGGTTGAGGTCAGGGCTCTGTGCAGGCCAGTCGAGTTCCTTCACCCCAAACTCGGTAATCCATGCCTTTATGGACCTTGCTTTGTGCACTGGTGGGCAGTCATGTTGGAACAGGAAGGGGCCATCGCCAAACTGTTCCCACAAAGTTGGGAGCATGAAATTGTCCAAAATGTCTTAGTATGCTGACGTCTTAAGAGTTCCCTTCACTGGAACTAAGTCCAACCCCCTGAAAAACAACCCCACACCATAATCCCCCCCCCCCTTCCACCAAATGATTTTGAGGGGTGGCCCAATACTTTTGGCAATATAGTGTGGATGAACACATTTGGTGTGGAGACCTGACCTCAACCCGGAAGTGATGTAATTCCCGGAAGTGATGTTCTGGCTTTTGCTGACCATAATCTGTAAGTGGGAAATAAGACGTTTTCCTTTCCTAAGATGGTGCTGCGGCGGAATGGACATTCCGAGAAGTGATGCTTTTACTGACCATAATTTACCCTTTTAGCTATAAACTAGTGGATAATTCGAGTTTCTCTTTCTTAAGATGGCGCTAGGCTGGAAGTGAGATCATTCTGGGACCGGAAGTGCTGTCCCAACCTTCAAAAAGACCGTCAAACATTGCCATAGACACACTCCTAAACCTAGTGGACAGCGTTCCCAGAACAGTTGAAGCTGTTATAGCTGCAAAAGGTGGGCCAACTCAATATTGAGCCCTACGGACTAAAGCCTTGTACACACAGGCTGAACGTCGGTAGAAATAAAAACCGAAAAAAAAGAAAGAATAAAAAACTTGTAGTGTGTACCAGGCTTTAGACTGGGATGCCATTAAAGTTCATGTGCGTGTAAAGGCAGACGACCCAATACTTTTGACAATATAGTGTATGTCATGTTGACCTATTTTCCCCTTCTGTAAAAAAGCCTGTGTGCAGCTTGGCTCTTATGCGGCTGTTTTTAAAATTAGCCAGTTTTGTGAATGGATGCTTTATTACATTATGGGGAACACTTCCCCGCCCAACCATTTGTCCTAGTATGAACTATTCGCTGGTCATCATAACCCTGCCCTCCTGTTTTGCTCATACAGACTGCAGTTATATCCTTTTGCACTCCTCTCTTGCACATACTGCCCTTGTCATACCCTCCATACTCCTGTCTGTAATATACCTCCCCCTACCATGCTCTTTGCACATGATTCCTCCTGTCATACCCTCTGCCCTCCTTTCCTGCATATATTGCCTATTGTCATACTTGTTGTATTCTTCTCTTGCAAATTCTTCCCGTTGTACCTTTTCACTCCTCTCCTGCACATACTGCCTACCGTCATACCATCTGTAATGTAGATAAAAAATATTAGATTTTTGTGAAAACGTCTAAAATAACTTTTGTTGCATTCAAACTAATCAATAAGCAGTGCATATATAAGTAACTGATCTGCCTTATTACAGAGTTCCTGTGCCCACACAGAGGATCTGGAGGTAGACCTTCTTTTTTAGCAGGGAGTACAGAATTCGATTTTTTTACCAAGGTGTAGCCAAATGCCTCGGCATCGGCAGCTTGGGCTGAGGTCTCGGCAGATTCCAAGAAACTCACTAGAAAGATATCAGAAGGAGATTAGAACTTCTGGGATATACACTGTATTTCTACAGGGGTTTATGCAATAAGTAGAATTACTTGTGACATGTACTTCCCCATTGGCTGTGAGCTGCTATTTGGACACTGAAACTTCACCGCTGTGCTGCCCTGCTGTGCGCAGAACCTGGCCATTCTGCCCATATCGGATCCAGAAGCCTCCAGTGCCCTTCTGACCCTCAACAGAAGCCTCCTGTGCCCTACATATGCAGCTATTGGATCCCCCACAATGTGTGAGTGGTCCATCACTCCAAACTGTGATCACTCCCACTTGATCTGTTGCCCTGTGAACTGTTGTAGAAAAAAATATATATATAATGTTTTGGGGTTTTAAGAGAAGAAGATTGTTGGGCATTGAAAACAGGCAGGGAAGCTCCATTGGCATTGCTGGTTGTCTTGTAATTCCAACGGCCACCACAAGATGGCGCCATATTCCAGAAAGAAGCATAGGCTTGCAGAAGGCCACAAAGCCGCGGCCTTAATTACCGGTGGGGGATTGGTGCGCACGGAGACAGGTTAGCCCAGCTGTGCTGCCCCAGGCGCCAGGTCGCTAATTCTAGTCGCAATTGCGACCTGGCGCCCGGGTTTGTCGAGCCCTGGAGTACATGCTTATACTTTTCAGAAGTCCGATATTATTCTATGTACAATCCTTGTTTTATTGATTGCATGTAATATTCTAATTTTCTGAGATTGTAGATGTGGGTCTTCTTGAGCCATAATCATCACAATTATGACAAATCACGGCTTGAACTATCTTGCTTTGCATGTAATGAGTCTATCTCATATATTAGTTTCACATTTTAAGTTGCATTAGTGAAATAAATGAACTTTTGCACGATATTCAAATTTTTCGAGTTTCACCTGTATTTGCCAAAAAAATTGGTGACGTGTTCAATACTTATTTCACACGCTGTATATGAAATTTGGATGTTCTATGCGAACATATCACACTGGATATATGGTCATTATGACTAATTCACATATGGACACATTCATTTGGGTGTAATACTGGGTTCAGGATTAATTGCACTGAGCACATATCATTTAGCAACAGCGCTGCCTTTTAGTATATTAATACGCTTTAGCTAGTCTGCATGATGTAAAGGTTACCAATCCATATCATTCTCATACAGATTATGGCTAACTTTTACTAGTCAAATTCTAACGTGGTTAAAGCGGGGGTTCACCCTTAGAGGGCACTTTTCCCCCTTAGATGGATGCTTGTTATTACTAGGGGAATCGGCTATTTATTTTAAAATATGTGCAGTACTTACCCGTTTACGAGACGCATCCTCTCCGTCGCTTCCGGGTATGGGCTTCGGGAATGGGCGTTCCTTCTTGATTGACAGGTTTCCGAGAGGCTTCCGACGGTCGCATCCATCGCGTCACGATTTTCCGAAAGAAGCCGAACGTCGGTGCGCAGGCGCAGTATAGAGCCGCACCGACGTTTGGCTTCTTTCGGCTACGAGTGACGCGATGGATGCGACCGTCGGAAGCCTCTCGGAAGAATGTCAATCAAGAAGGAACGCCCGCTCCCGAAGACCCATACCCGGAAGCGACGGAAGAAGATGCAGCTCGAAAACGGGTAAGTACAGCTCATATTTTACTACAAATAGCCGATTCCCCTAGACCGAACGAGCAGGAAGCTAAGGGGAGAATTTTTTTTTTTTTTTAAATCGGTAAACTCCGGCTTTAAATAAAAATTTTCACAGCAGCATGGTTCACTAAAGGATATCACAAGCGATATTTGGGTCAGGTTACACATTTAACCCAAATATCACATGCAATATGTAAAATGTCAATTGATTACGGGCCAGTATTTACCATAAAGAAAGCTTGGTAAATACTGCATAAACCTGTCTAAAAGTCAAAAAAAATAATATTATATATACTTGTTAAAAAATAATCATGGACTAGCCACATGCTAGTTAACAAATATATGCAATTACTAGCTGGTTGTTAAGGAGCCAGCAACGGCCGGTGTCCTTAATAACCAGTGACTTCCTGCTGACAGCAGAATGCAAACAAAATAGTTAGCCCTTTGGGTCTGGTATGGATTTGGGGGGGGGGGGGGGGAGGGACTGCATGCCAAAAAAAAATGGCATGAGGTCCCCTCTAAAACGAATGCCAAACTCTTATCCGACCATGCAGCCCAGCAGGTCGGGAAAGGAGGGGATGAATGTCCACCACACATCCCCCCTACTCATTCGCCAAAAAACAATAGAATGTGCCCTAAAAATAAACTCACTGAAACATGTGACAAGTCCTTTATTTAAAAAATAAAATAAATTTAAGTTGCCCAAGCTACATCCATTGTCAATCATGATGAACGCTGCCCGCAGGAAAAGGAAAAGCTTGCCATCCACCAACAGGACTGCTCCCGACGATTGGTTCCCGCCAACTGACATGCTGTTTCTGCTTAAGTAAACAAGGGTAACAGGGTCAATTGCTTGAATGAAGAATAAAGTAAGTATATTGCCTTTTTCATAGGCAAAGTAAGCAGTTGGCTCTTGCAGTAGGGAGGGGGGGGGGGGACACACTATAATTATAAATGTTTCTCATTCCTGGAAGTCTGCTATAAAAGGGACTCTGTCACCAGAGCATTTATTTCATCAATCGCAAATATGTAAAAAGATAAAAGACCAAGTTAAAGTGGATGTAAACCCAAATTTTTTTTTTTTTTTAATGAAGACTCGTATCTGTTACAGCAGAGGATGTCATTTCATCTGTGCCCAGTCTTGCCACGAAGAGTTAATCCAGCTCTGAGCAATCCTCTTATCCATCTTCAATAAGATAAAAACAGAAACACAGAGAAATCTGTGTCTGTCCCTTCCCCCTTGCTGTGAGTGACAGCTTATTTCCTTATCTCATGCAGGAGTGCTAGAGAGTCATTCTGTGTACTTCACCCCCCCCCTCCTTTCTTCTCCAGCTCTCCCAAGTTTGGCTGCTCCACACCTCAGCATGATTGGGCATGCTGAAGTCATGTGGTGCCTTTCCTGGGTTTTGACTGGATGTTAATGATCATGGGGCATAATCCATGAGACCAGCAGAAGTTCAGTGTAAGAAATATCGATGCCTGGCCAAGGGGAGTGTAGAGGTTGCGGGGAGTCTACTGATCTCACGACTCCACCCACCGAGCCCTGGACAACTTCCCACAGAATTCGGAGTGTTGCAGGGCTCCAAACAGCTAAAGGGGAGATATTTGACAGGTAAGGATATATGCAGAGGGCATGTATATCCTTATAGAACAGCACTATGGAAGTAATTTAGAAATTATGAGAGTTTTACATCCACTTTAATGTTAGGATGAACATTGCAATAACTTAAAGAGACAATGTAATTTTTCCCATTCAGGGTGAAGTAATGTGCCTCTTAATCAGTGACGGCCCGTCCATTAGGGGTGCATGGGTGCCACCCCCCTAATCCATGCTTTTGGCCCCTAAGCTATATGCTGGGTGTCGGGTGCATGAATTTCAATATTTTTTTTTAAGTACCGGTACATGATTAGAGCCTGAGGCTCTAATTGGCTTAAAAAGGGTGGGCTTGGGGCGCAGAGCACTGTGTCCTGAGCCCACCCAGTTGTGTGACAATAGAAAATTAATATTCGCTATTGTCTTCCTGATTCTCCTCCTGACCAATCACGAAGCGGGTCTAAAGACCCGATTTGCAGAGAGGAGAAGCGATCGTATTGGCCGAGGGAAGGAGAAGTGAATCTGGAGATGCAGGGTGCTGCCGACGAGGGGGAAGGAAAAGCAGGAAGTAGCGAATCTGCTTGATGGGGTAAGTGGGGGGGAAGGACGAGCGACGGGAGCGGCAACAGGTGTCTTGTTTCCCGCCCCCAAAAATATACAGCACCAGCCGCCACTGCTCTTGATGATGGCGTCTTTTACCTAACAAGGTATACTCTCTTATCTTTGCTCCCTTGCCTCCTCCCTACTGTCTAAGCCTTAGTTCAGCAGGATTTGGCCTAAATTCAAGCTGTAGATGACTGGCTAAGGTGGACTCCTGCAGCGCAGAGGTAACTGAGTGTGGATAAAGTATACCCTGATGATGGGTATGTCCCTTCTGAATGGGTAAATTAATGAGTTAATATGCTCACTAATTTTATTTTATTTTTCCCCTTTCTCTCTAATGTAGAAACCCCATTTTGTGTGTAGTGTACACAGACCTAGTGCTACAAAAATGTGTTGACTTGAGACTGTTTAACTGCTGCAATCTATTACATGAAATGTCAGCGGGGGCCTTGCTATGAGAAGCTGTGCTTTGATTGTAATGGTATCAGCATCTAGTAGCTGAATGTTACCTTAGAAAGCTGGTAACTCTTGTCCCAGTTGGATCATGCTGATTTGCAGTAGTGAAGGAGAGTTTGTGTTTTCCTATGCAGCCTTGGACTCCTAATGTGGGACCTGGCCGAGTGCTCGTGAGGGCGTGGATAGGAGCCAGCAGCCGTCCCAGCCAAGAGGAGAAATCTCTTTGTTTCCTGGCATCTCTCCCTTGCTGTTCGTTTAGATTTTTTTTTCTCTCTCTTCTGATTTTCCATTTCTATTGTAACCCTTTTTTCTGCACTCATTGCCTGTATATCTGGTGTAACAGTATCTATTTCTAACCCTTTTATTTGTCAGATCTTTTCTTTACTTGTCTCCCACGTATCTGGCTTCTAGTACTGATCACGTCTGATCGATGTAACAGAAATATATAATTCATCTGGACAAGGTCTACCTATATAGTCTCTAAGGTAAACCTTTTTGACAAAGTGTGTAGAAATAGGAGCAACTCTACCATTGCAGTCAGACCCCATTCACACCTGAGCGTTTTGTAGCTTGAAGCTAAAGCTACAAAACGCTGGAGGGGAAAAAAATCTATTATTCTCTATGGAGATGGTTCACATGCAGTCATCGTACAAATAGGGTGTCATTATTATCTTAGTGCTGATTTGATATTAACCTGTTGCAGAAGTTTTCACATTAGATAATGAAGTCTGTCCTCTGCCTTGCTACTTTCTTGTAATATGCATGCATTCAGGCTGGGCTCAAACTTGTGCATGTGTATTTTCATGTATTTTTCATGAGCTTTTTTCATGTGGTCCTAAAGAAGTCTATGGGACCAACAGAAGCGCGGACACCTTCTTTCTAATGCCGCGTACACACGACCATTTTTAATGTCATGGAAAAAATATGTTTTTCTTGACGTGATTCTTGTCAAGCCTGCCTTGCATACACACGATCGTGGAAAAAAAAATGCTCGAGCAAAGCGCGGTGACGTACGACGGCACTATAAAGGGGATGTTCCATTCGGATGGCGCCACCCTTTGGGCTGATTTTGTGTTAGTAAAAGTTTGGTCTCTTACCAAACTTTTACTAACACAAAATCGGCAAAAGCAGCCCAAAGGGTGGCGCCATGTGCGACAACTGAAGCATGTTAAATTTAATTAGGTGTGAATGGTTGACTTGGAAAAACATTCTTATCAAAACTCTGTATTCTGTGCATTGGGGCAAAAAAAACTTTTTGCAAGCAGCTCATTTATATTTAAAGCGGAGGTCCCACGAAAAAAATGAATAAAATAAAAGCCAGCAGCTACAAATACTGCAGCTGACTTTTAATAACACTTACCTGTTATGGGTGCCTGCAATGTCGGCAGCCAAAGCCGAGCAATCGCTCGTCTCTCGGCTGCGCCACCACCATCCTCGGTGAGGGAATTTAGGAAGTGAAGCGTTGTGGCTTCACTGCCAGGTTCCATACTGCGCATTCACGAGTCACGGGGCGCATTCTCGCTGGTCCCCTCTGTCTCCTGGGACCAGTGTGTTTCCCAGAAGACAGCGGGGGGGGGGGGGGGGGGTGACGCGAAGGGACGTGACTCCCGAGGTAGTATATTCCTGGAAGTGGGTGCAAATACCTGTATTATACAGGTATCTGCACCCCACTCATCCCTGAAAGGTGCCAAATGTGACACCGGAGGGGGGTTCCAAAAAGTGGTTGTTTACTTTTTGTGTGGACCTCCGCTTTAATATTTTATTAGTGGGAATGCTCAATAGCATTCCCAGTATTGTTATTCGTTTTTTATTAGTGGGAATGCTTAACCACTTTAGCCCCGGGCCTGTTTTTCAGAGTCGGTGTTTACGAGACAAAACCCATTTTTTTTTTGCTAGAAAATTACTTAAAACCCCCAAACATTATATATTTTTTTTTCTAACACCCTAGAGAATAAAATGGAAGTCATTGCAATACTTTTTGTCACACCGTATTTGCGCAGCGGTCTTACAAGCGCACTTTTTTTGGAAAAAAATCACTTTTTTAAATGAAAAAATAAGACAACAATAAATTTGGCCCAATTTTTTTATATATTGTGAAAGATAATGTTACGCCGAGTAAAATGATACCCAACATGTCACGCTTAAAAATTGCGCCCGCTCGTGGCATGGCGTCAAACTTTTACCCTTAAAAATCTTGATAGGCGACGTTTAAAAAATTCTACAGGTTGCATTTTTTGAGTTACAGAGTAGGCCTAGGGCTAAAATTAATGCTCTCGCTCTAACGATCGCGGCGATACCTCACTTGTGTGGTTTGAATACCGTTTTCATATGTCGGCGCTACTCGCGTATACGTTCGCTTCTACGCGCGAGCTCGTCGGGACGGGGCGCTTTAAAAAAATTTTTTTTTGCTTTTCGCATTTATTTTTATTTATTTTACAATTTTTAACACTGAAAAAAAAAAAAAAAAATTATCACTTTTATTCCTATTACAAGGAATGTAAAGATCCCTTGTAATAGAAAAAAGCATGACAGGTCCTCTTAAATATGGGATCTGGGGTCAAAAAGACCTCAGATCTCATATTTAGGCTTAAATGCAAAAAAAAAAAAAAAAATTTGGAAATGTCATTTTTTCAAATGACAAAAAAAAAAATGTTTCTTTAAGACGCTGGGCGGGACTGACGTTTTGACGTCACTTCCGCCCAGCGGAGCTATGGGGACGGGCGAAGGAGATTTTTCCTTCAGTCTCGTCCCCGCTCAGCTGCCGGATGGTCGCGATCTCCTCCGCCGCTACCGACGGCTCCGGTAAGCGGCGGAGGGCGCGGAACAGCGGCGGGAGGGGGGGGCCCTCTCCCGCCACCGATAACGGCGATCTCGCCGCGGAGACCGCCATTATCGTTAACACGGCCGCCCACAGAAGAGATGAATATCTCGATTGTGGCAGCAGCTGCTACCGTTACCGAGATATTCATCTCTAAAGTGATGACGTATAACGGCGGTGGGCGGTCGGCAAGTAGTTAATAGCATTCCCAGTATTGTTGTTCGTTTTTTATTATTCTTATTAATTGTATTATTCCGTACGTTTTTTGGCTCTGCGTAACTTCTGCATACTTTCAGCTATTCAACTTTTAAAATGTTCATCTCTTTCAGATGAACATTGAAGTCAATGAGAGCATGCTTCAAATTCTTAAAATCTTCTCCGCTACCAAAAGTTTCATCTCCTTCATACTTTCACCTACAGACACCAAACGTTAAAATGTTCACAAAATAGTCAGCTATCCGGCTATACATTTTCAATTTGATATCTTTTACAGTTTTTGTGAAAAACCTGTTTAAGTTTAGTGATCATTTCAGGAAATGTTATCGATTTTAACAGTGTCTATGGCCTGGGTTCCTCAACAGCTGGAAGGCCACAGGTTGAGCACCTGTGGTCTATGGGGTTGCTTAGAGTGGATGATGTCATCGCTATAGCACCGAGCTTTAAAAAAAAAATATCTTTATTCCTTTTCTATAAATTGCTCTCACGCCCACAAGATCTATACCATGACAGCTGGGTCCTCTCCGGCGCCATCCAATAATCTGTCCATGCAATCTGCAATGTTCCGAACCCCAGCACCCGGTAAACAACATACTGTTTGGCGATAATGGTCTTTGTGACAGATTGCCCTCTGTATTCTTCCAATAACTGAATCCCCTACCACTAGTATGTGCCTATCCTTTCTGGTAACCTTGCCCCCATCTTCGTCACATGCTGGTGGAGTCTCTGTGTGAAAGTCACATGCTGGTGAATTCTTTACGCAATTGTCACATTCTGGAGGGGTCTCATTGTGAACATCACATTCTGGAGGAGGAGACTCATTGTGAATGTCACATTCTGGAGGAGGAGACTCATTGTGAATGTCACATTCTGGAGGAGGAGACTCATTGTGAATGTCACATTCTGGAGGAGGAGACTCATTGTGAATGTCACATTCTGGAGGAGCAGACTCATTGTGAATGTCACATTCTGGAGGAGCAGACTCATTGTGAATGTCACATTCTGGAGGAGCAGACTCATTGTGAATGTCACATTCTGGAGGAGCAGACTCATTGTGAATGTCACATTCTGGAGGAGCAGACTCATTGTGAATGTCACATTCTGGAGGAGCAGACTCATTGTGAATGTCACATTCTGGAGGAGCAGACTCATTGTGAATGTCACATTCTGGAGTCGTCTTGTTGTGAATGTCACATTCTGGAGTCGTCTCGTTGTGAATGTCACATTCTGGAGTCGTCTCGTTGTGAATGTCACATTCTGGAGTCTCGTTGTGAACATCACATTCTTTTTTTGAATCAAAAAGCAAGTTTATTGTATACAGATAGGAATACAATCATATAATTGTACACAGACAGATCAACATTATTTGCAGTTTACAGGGAAGAATCAGGATATAATCCTATATCCAACATATCCATAAACAGTACAATCATGAGAAAATGTTATACTTTACAGTACTGCATGTCATATGTAGCATCACCCTGGGAAACGTAATCTGACTGTGTGCAGATGCATCCGACTGCAATCTCAGGAGATAAAAGAAAGTGAAACAAACTAAAGTTGGAAGGAAAGGTAGGAGGGTAAATAAGAGAGAAGGAGGAAAAGAAAAGAGAAGAAGAGGAAAGAAAAAGAAAGAAAAAGAAAGAAAGAAAGAAAGAGAGAGAAAGCTGTGGACCTCTATCATATTCCCCGTGCCTTTTTAGGCTCTCCAATAAATGATGTAGCATGTTCCTCTCTCTCTCCCCACCCGTAGCACCATCACACTCCCATTCACTAGAGTAAGCTACTCTATCCCTGTAGCAATCTGTCTCTCACCAATTGTAAGGGACCCAGTCCCGGTACATCCAGCCATGGCTGCCACATAGAGTAAAATTTTTTTAAGGCACCCCGGTGTTGATATGTTAGTTTCTCGCGTATTAAAATACTGTTAGCCTGTTTCACCCATTGTGCACCCGTTGGTACCCTAGGGGTGATCCATAGTTTAGCAATCTCCTTGCGGGCAAGATAAAGCAGTCGTAGCACTGCAGTATGGCCATTTGGTGACAGGTCAGGTAGTTCCAAGGCACCAAGGAGGCAGACCATTGGGTCAGTAAGAACTGGTATCTGAAACACCTGAGCTATAGTATCCAGAACAAATTTCCAATACCGAAATAATTTGGGGCACTTCCACATCATGTGTAGCAGATCTCCATTTTGTGCAGTGCATTTAGGGCACAAGGGGGTGTCTCTAAAGCCCCACTTGTGTAGCCTAGCCGGGGTCCTGTACACCCTGTGTAGTAGATATAAGTGGGACAGTCTCTGGGAAGCAGAGACTGAGACTAATGGGGCAGATGTTAGACACAGCTCCCAGGTTTCCCCGTCTATAGGACCCAAGTCACGCTCCCACCCACGTCTACAAGGAAGTTTACTGGCATCATGTGTATGTTGAAGTAGCCTTGCATAGACCCGTGAAATCATGCCATTTCTATCCTCCGTGGAGAGCACATCTCTCATCAACGGGTGTGCTGTCACAACTAACGGGGAGAGTCTACTCTCGCACTGTACTGCGTGTCTCAACTGTAGATATTGATAGAATTGAGTGTTATGTAAGCCAAAGTCCTCTTTCATGGCAGCAAAAGTTTTAAAGACATTACCAGAGAACAACTGGGTGACGTAATGTATCCCAAGCATTTCCCATGAGCCGAAGCCCTTCAGAATAAAGAGTTCCCCCAGGTATTTATTTCTCCAAATTGGAGTGAACTGGCAGATTGATTTAAGGAACGTCACATTCTGGAGGAGTCTCAGTGGTAACGCCACAATCTGCTGGAGTCTTAGTGGGAATTCTGCCCGAGTCTCAACATCGTTGCACACTGAAGGAGTCTTCATGTGAATGACACGTGGTTGATTTAAAGAAATTCCCAACTTTTGGGCTATTTTCTTTGCCAACAGAGCTGCACCCTGTTCATTTAAGTGCAGTCCATCCCTGCTGTAGAGCAAGTAACCAATTGAAAAGTCAGTCCAAGTCTCCATGTAGCCAAACTCCTCCTTCCTGCACCAGTTCTTCAGCCACCTGCTAAGCTCCCTAAACTCCTGCTGCCTCCTTGGTGTGGCTCGAGGTACAGGCAGTATTTCTGAAAATACTGCCTTGGAGGTTCTTTTCTTCAGTATTGCTCCTAAGTCCCTGAAATCATTTTGTAGGGCGCTCCATTTTCTTCTAATGTTGTCGTTGGTTCCAATATGTACCATGACAGCTGGGTCCTCCCCAGCCGCATCCAACAATCCATCCATCCGATCTGCAATGTCCCGAACTCGTGCGACCGGGAAACAATATACTGTTTGTCGATCACCGTCATTCACACAGATTGCCCTCTCTGTCCCCCTAATGACAGAATCCCCTACCCCCAGGATTTGCCTATCCATTTCTGTAAGCTTGCCCTCATCTTTATGGGAGGAGATATTCCCATGGCTGTCCTGTGTTTTTTTGGTGGGTTCCCAACATGTACGTCACATTGTGCTGGAGTCTCAACATGAATGTGACATTCAGGTGGTGTCTCCATGTGAACATCACATTTTGGTGTAGTCTCTGTGTGAACTACACATGTTAGTGGAGTTTTCATGTCAACAACACATGCTGGTGAAGTTTCTGTTTGAACCTCACATGCTGGTGAAGTCTCTGTGTGAACCTTACATGCTGGTGAAGTCTCTGTGTGAACCTCACATGCTGGTGAAGTCTCTGTGTGAACCTCACATGCTGGTGAAGTCTCTGTGTGAACCTCACATGCTGGTGAAGTCTCTGTGTGAACCTCACATGCTGGTGAAGTCTCTGTGTGAACCTAACATGCTGGTGGAGCCTCAAAATGTAGCATTCATATTCTGTCTCGCTCACTAGGGCAGTCCTGTCTCTGCAGTAAATACTGCTGGTTGCCTGGCAGTTATGCCAACCCACTAAAATGAATGGAGTCAGAAAGGGAACTGGTTCTTAATTTTCATGTGCAGGGGAGTAATCTGCAGTGCTTCTCTTTCTTATTATTAAACACCCAGCCTTTATGGGGGTGGGGGGGTGGGGGGGGGGTAACCTCTAATCAATATCTTTTTCCATTCCTATACATGTGTAACTTTGGACTCCAATAAAGATGTTTTTATAACAAAAAATATTTTTTTGTGTGTTTTGGCACCATTAAAACGTTTGTTATCCCCAAAAAATAAATAAAGATCCTGTTCCTTTAACCACTTAAGGACCGGACCAATATGCTGCTAAATGACCCAAGGGGTTTTTACAATTCGGCACTGCGTCGCTTTAACAGACAATTGCGCGGTCGTGCAATGTGGCTCCTAAACAAAAATAGAGCGACATTTTTGAAAAAAAAACCATTATTTTTTACTTTTTGTTATAAGAAAAATCAAACTAAATTTTAGTCAAACATTTAGGCCAAAATGTATTCAGCCACATGTCTTTAGTAAAAAAAAACGCAATAAAAAAAAAATAGCTACCTAGCGGGAACAGCGACACTAATACAGCGATCAGAAAAATGATCGCGATACTATATAACACGCAGCGGGACGCACACGTTGATCTCCCCACCCTATGCTGATGAAGTCCCGCCTATTGGGACGTAACGTACGAAAGGGGGAGGAGCTACGTGACGTCACCCGCGCTCGCCGTCTCACATGCTGGTGTGTGAACAGATCATAGAATCGGAAGCCTGGGGGCGTGGCTGGACGAGGATGGCGCAGGACGTTCTTGAGATGAGCTCCGTCTGACCTAACAGAATCGGTAGCCATCTGACTCCTATTCTACCGATACAGTACCCCAAACCTATCATCCGGTACCCGGGACTCTCCCTGTGCGGCTCCTTACCTTTTTGGGTGTCCGGGGAGTCAGCCTTCTCTGGGGATAGAACCGAGGCCTAATCCAGCACCGGGACTCTGACGCCATCTTGAGGCCTGGGAAGCTGCGGAAGACGCCGCGATCGAGTGGGACAGGGAGGGCAGACGAATCGGTAGCTGACTCACTCCCGCCTGCTACTCTAAGCCCTGCTGAGGGTGCCCGGAGCAAACCTCCGTGAGGTGATTAGAAGAGGCGCCCGTCCTCATTACCGGGGGCCCTCTGACGCAGTGTGTAATATAATACAGCTGCTGAGGTGACACCGCCATCTTGTGGCCTGCAGGCCTATTACAGTAGGATTCATATACTGTGACATATACTGCTGGAATTGTCCTGAGTTTTAAAAAATGACATATACTGCTGGAATTGTTCTTTTTACAAATTAAATCATCCTCTGGTAAATAACATTAAGAGAGGGATATATAGAAGGCTAATTGAGTGACTGAAAATTTACAAAGGCCTGACAGTATCTCAATAGGCCTTCTCCTCACGGTCCCAAGCACATCCTGGACTCTGCAATTTCTATTTTACCTCACTCACTGTAAAAGGCGTTGAGATTATATAATGCAAGCCGCCATCTAACAGCCTGCATATTTCTTACTAATTTGAAAAATATTATAGACACTTTTCCGTGGCAAAACTACTGAGATTAACCACTTTTCTCTCTTCTTCCGCCTCAGTGATTTAAACTCATAGTGTAGTGAATTGTGACCATTATACTGTGGAATTGCTATAAGGATCTGATAGTATATGGATGAATGTTTAGCACAAGTCACCGTGACATCCTGAAACATACATAATCCACTGTATCATACTTTTTGGAGTTATTATTATATTTATTTATTCTTTTTATCTAAACTGAGGTAATTCTTAGTTCACTGGCTACCTGTCTGCAATGATTATCTAATAACAGTAGTCGAAGGTTGGTTACCGACTGAATACGATGCCCGGGGTCTGTGCTTTACAGTGTGAAATTATCCTATGATTGTCCCTGCTATGGAAACTTGCTGAGGTACTCCTACACACCGTCCGATGTTGGTTGACAAAAGCTACAAACCAATCCGCTAATATAACACCTGCATGATATGTAATTTGAGGCATTTTTATGATGCTGATCTTTTCACTATACTTACTGTAAAGGCCCAAATCTGGGCCTGATCTGTTCACATAAGTAATACCTACTGTAAGATGGTGGGTATAAGACTGTTATGCCTATAGGAACTGATATAGGAGTGAACTGTTGATTTTACGATATAGAGCAACTCTACCCCTGCTGATAAGAATTCACTATAACACTTATTATATATGAAGGGGAAACAGGGCAAAAAAAATAAGAACTCAATTATCAAGGAGAGTCTTTTTAATATGGACACACCTCCTCATACAAGTCCTCAGGTGCCTGTGGTGGATCCTAAGTTTACTGAACATTTCTCGTCTCATGTGACATCCTCCTCATCACCTCCTCCCTTAAGTTCTACTACATCTTCAGCTTTATTTTCATCTGTAGTAAGGGAGGGTATAATACCTATAATGGCTGATCACGGGATTCCTATGGTTTCTCCCTCACATGACCCTATACAAGTACCTGCTAACGTTGAAACTGCCCCAGAAGTTTCTTTCAATGTTGCTGATCTCTATAACAGGATTTCTGAAATGCTGGAAAGGGGTTTAGCTCACACGGCTGAGAAAATTACTAAAGATATTAGGGCAGACTTCCAATGTCTTGGCAACAGGATTGATTCAGTTGAGCATAAACTGGACACTAACGTTTCTAAAACTGACCAACATGATGATCATATCCATTTCCTACAAGAACAACTGGAGGCCGCTCAGGCTAAGATTGACGATTTGGAAAACGGGTCAAGAAGAGAAAACTTCAGGGTTAGGGGTCTCCCTGAATCCATTATGGACATTCATTCAGCAATACGAGATATTATGAGAATCCTCCTTCCATCTGCACCTGATATAAAATTGGAGATTGATAGGGCTCATAGATCGTTAGGCCCACTGAGAAGAGATGGTTTGCCCAGGGATGTGGTGGTCAAGCCTCATTATTTCTCCACCAAAGAAGACATTATGAAACGGTCCAGACAACAGGAGAATCTTCAATACCAAGGTACTAATATACAAATATTTTCTGACATTTCACCATACACCATTCAGAATAGAAGAGCAATGAAACCGTTATTGTCTGCCCTCCTCAACAAAGACATCAAGTATAAATGGGCTTTCCCCTTCGCCTTAAAATTCAATTATAATGGTAGAAACCATATAATACATAATTTCCAAGAAGGTGAACGACTTCTGTCTGATCTGAAAATTATATCTCTTGATCCTGTCATGGACACTAATTCGCCTCAACTTCCATCTGCCAAGAGGAACACACCTACTAGTCCGACTCAAAATCCTTGGAACAAGGTCAAGTACAGGAAAATTGGAGGTGACCAAGCACCCTGATATTGAATAGACTTACCCAAGACGTATCTCTTATTCTTTTATTCAGATGAATTTTTATCCCAGAAGCTTTCTAAAAAAAGAAGACTCCGGGATTACATGTCTAGTTTAATGCAGTTTTTCTTTAGATTATTCTCCTATTGTTTTTTGGTCATCCTATGATTCACATGCCTTTTTTCTTAAACTTGTTTTAAGATGTGATGTTTAATCTGTCAGCAACTGACGACGGTGAGGTATTGAACCTCAACTTACCTCTTGTGTCGACACTTTGTCGACCCAATGGGTAAGAATATAGTCCTTTTCCGGGACTATGCAAAAATTTTTTGTTTGAATGAGGGAAGAAGAATCATTCTCTTCCCCCATTCTGGGTCACGAATTGACCTTGCACGATCTAATAGTTTATTGTGCTATATGTTTTTTTATTTTTCTCTTCTTATCTCTCCTTTTCATTTCTTTTTCTTTCTTTTTCATACTCTCTTCGTTTCTTCAGCCTGCCTGCCATTGTTCGTATTTACGAGACTATTGATGATATCTGTACGGTCCCGCATGTTCATAGATGTCGACAAGACTTATGGCTGGATCGAATGATGTATCTAAACCCCTTAGTGTTGTTACTCACAACACTCAGGGGTTGAATTCTCCTGTTAAGAGGCGCAAAGCTTTTCAAGTATATAAGTCTCTCCGTGTAGATGTGGTTTTCCTTCAAGAAACCCACTTTCCTAAACGATACAACCCTTCCTTTATGCATGCCCACTTTCCAATGTTTTACCTAGCTAAAGCAGAAAACAAAACTAAGGGTGTGGCCATTTTGTTTTCTAGGTATTGTAATTTTAACCTGACTAAAGAATTCGGAGATCCGGAAGGTAGGTTTCTATTGTTACAAGGTACCCTTGATGGCAGACTATACACATTTATTTCTTATTATGCTCCTAACAGAGGTCAGAAAAAGTTTTTCTCTCAGATGCTTGATACCCTCCGACCATTTATGGAGGGGATCATTCTTATGGGTGGAGACTCTAACCTAGCTTTTGACACAGGATTGGATAAGTCCAAACCTTCTGTCAATGGAATCGTCAGACCGACTAAACTTAGTCTACAAGTAGCACGCATTCTACATCAGTCTAGATTAACTGACATCTGGAGGGAGTTGAACCCCAAAATTAAGGACTATACTCACTATTCTAACCCTCACCATTCTTATTCGCGTATAGATCATATATTAATCTCTAACCATCACGTCCCAGCTGCCATTAAGTCTCACATAGTTGATGTTTCTTGGTCAGATCACTCGATGGTTCTATTGTCACTGAGGAGAGAGGACACTTCTCCTAAAGTGTCTCATTGGACACTAAATAAGTCTATTTTGAAGGACCCTGCCCTACTGAAGGATATTGAGCAATCTCTTCTAGAATACTTTAAGCATAATGATACAGGAGATGTGTCCCCTGAAACTCTGTGGGCTGCCCACAAGGCTTCTATCAGAGGCAAAATTATACAAGTGGCCGCTGGCCTCAAGAAACAAAGAAACATAGACATAAGGAAGCTGGAAAACAACTATATAGAGCTCCGTAAAAAACATAAATCTGATCCTCTTAACTTTCCTACTCAGGCACTTGATGCAGCTAGATCTGCCCTAAACTTGGTACTTACCACCAAAGCTGGGGAAGATATGAAATGGACTGGAGCTAATTTCTATAAATTTAAAGATAAAATAGGCCCGATGCTAGCTCATAAACTCTCACCCAGATTTCAATCACGGTCTCTCCCTAAAATAAGGATGACTGATGGTTCTCTTACCCTGAATCCTAGGAAGATAATGGAGGCCTTTCATGATTTTTTTTCTAAGCTTTATGCATCCACTGATGATTCTTCTTCAGAGGGAATGGATGATTTTCTAGACAATTTGAATCTACCTCAATTGACTGAAGTTCATAGAGAAATGATGGAGTCTCCCATTTCAGCTGAAGAAGTATTGTTAGTAATTAAAAACCTAAAATTAGATAAAGCCCCGGGCCCTGATGGGTTTTCAAGTGCTTATTATAAAACATATTCGAGCATTTTAACACCCTACATGGTTAAATTCTTCAACCACATGACCGGTGGAGTTCCCATAGACAGGCAACTTAATTTAGCTTATATTTCGGTTATCCCAAAGCCAGAAAAAGACCATAGCCTGGTGGAAAATTATAGACCTATATCCCTCATTAACAACGATCTTAAGATACTCACTAAGGTAATGGCCAATAGAATGTCCTCTTTCATTGGCCAGTATGTTAGTAAAGATCAAGTAGGCTTCATCGCTGGAAGGCAAGGTCCTGATCAGGTTAGGAGGGCTGTGGATCTGATCTCCATTTTGAACTCGGGTTGGACTGGTGATACTAATCAAAGGGGAATGCTTCTTTCTATTGATCTACAGAAAGCATTTGACTCAGTATCATGGCCATTCATGTTAGAAGTGATGAAACGTTGGGGGTTTGGCACGAAATTTCTTGGAATCTTATCTGCACTTTACTCTCATCCTAAAGCTAATATACGCTTTCAGGGTATCTTTTCGGAACCTATTGAGATTCATAGGGGTACTAGGCAGGGTTGTCCTCTGTCTCCCCTGGTGTTTGCAATAGTTATGGAATCCTTGGCTATAGCTATTCGTGAGAACACAAACATCAGGGGAGTTAGATGTGCCAAAATGGAGCATAAATGTGCCTTGTTTGCAGATGACCTTTTACTGTTTTTGACCGCTCCAGATACATCCCTACCGGAATTATATTCTCTTTTAGACAAATTTTCTATAGTTTCAGGTCTAACTGTGAATATGGCCAAGTCTAGGGCCCTCAATGTTTCTCTCTCTGAATCCACGGTTTCTCTACTAAAGGAAAATTATGGATTCAAATGGGACACCTCTTATATCAAATACCTAGGTATCTATTTGACTCCCAACATCCAAAACTTGTATTTGGCCAATTATCCACCCATGTATAGAAAACTTGAGAAAGATTTGAGAGATTGGGGGACTCAGAATATAGGTTGGATTGGTAGAATTAACTCGGTTAAGATGACTCTTCTCCCTAGGCTTTTGTATCTTTTTAGATCATTACCCATACCGATAATTAAAAGTCATCTAAAATCCTTTCAAGGAAAGATTATCAAGTTTATTTGGAACAATAAGGGTCCACGCCTTCCATCTCGCACTCTCTATAACTTGCCTGAACAGGGGGGTCTGGGGGTACCCAACTTATTATGGTACTATCAATCAGCAAGATTGGCACAGTTATCGGAAACTTTTCTTAAACATGAACGCCCTGACTGGTTAGATATAGAAGAGCAGGCGACCCCGAATCTAACGATAGAGGAGTTAATGTGGAGTCCTACCAAGAATAGGCCTTCTATTTTATCTCCGACTCTTTCTCAAACCTTTGTTTTATGGGACTCACTTAAAAACAATCCCTCTCTAATTTCTAAAGGCAGACCTTTATCGAGTATTTTTCTAGACCCACTCTTTGTTTCTAAAATTGAAGTAGATTCGTTCAAATGGTGGCATGACAAAGGGTTGTATCGTATAGGCCGTTTTTTTTCGCGCTCGGGTCCACTTCCTGAACAACACTTCATTGACAAGCTAGGTCTTCCTGTCTCAGAAAAATTAAGATTTTCTCAACTACATGACTATGCACAAAGCCTATGGGATAGTGGCTCGATCTCTGGACTATTGACACCTTATGAAAGTAATTGTGATCAGGGTTTGATCAGGAAGGGGAATATTTCAATCATATATCAATCGCTTGCTAATAACTGCACCAAATTACCTCATATGCTGGCCTGGGAAAGGGAACTTAATAACAACTGGGATTTATCTGACTGGTGTAGTAATTATACTAGATCCATTAAAGGATATGTGAATATATCCCTTGTAGAGGCTAATGTAAAAATTTATACTAGGTGGTATTTAGTTCCCGTTAAACTGGCTTCCATGTATCCGTCAACTTCGCCCCTTTGCTTCAGAGGTTGTCAGGGATTGGGGTCTATGGTACATATATGGTGGGAATGTCCCAAAATACGTGGATACTGGAATAAGGTGTTCAACATAATAAGACGTGTCACAGGCTGTAATTTGCATCAATCCCCCACTATCGCTTTACTTAACGGGATGTTACCCCAAACCTCCAAGGTAACTAGAAAACTCATCCTATACATTCTGACAGGTGCCAGGATCACAATTGCAGCTGCGTGGAAAAAATCTACTGTCTCCATCCGGTATATGAAACAAAAGGTTACATGGATTATGGAACAAGAAAAGAGGGTCTGTTCCATGTTGGATATGTCTACTCTTTTACATGAAATATGGGAACCGTGGATGAATTTTATGGGAATATCTTTTATCCCATAAAGGCTGTGGTGATATTTATATCCTTAGGACGATGTTGTTCGTTGACGGGCAGGCTGCCATCTCTTTTTCCTTTTACTTTCCCCTGATCTTCTTTTTTTTTTCTTTTCTTCTCTTTTTTTCTCTTCTTTTCATTGATTGTTATTTGATTTGATAATTTTGTTTTTTACACGAGGATAACATCCTTGTTATTTCTCATTCTCAGAGTGTTATGTTTAGAAAAAAAAAAAGATATATATAAACATTTGTATTAGCCTATGTTTGGGTTATCAAAAGATTCCACCAAATTTTTGGGGACGTTAGGCATGTTAAGGGTTTTGAAAATATATATTTACAGATACTGGTGGGTATTGGTGATAATTATTGGAGGGAGGGAAGGGGGATTGAAAGGTTTGCTTAACCTCTTGGACACAGACTGTTCCCAGTGGGGGTGTCGGAGAGGTCATTGTTATCCAGAAATCCTGTCCTTTATTCGTTCCATGAAATTAGACCCAGTACACACATGGGATTTTTTATTGTGTGACAACAATAAGCCTAAGGAATTATATAGTATATGGAAATATCCTTTTATTTATTTAATTATAAATTATTGGTTATACCTAGCTTTTCTTTTTAACTATTACAATCTGTTATACTCTCACCGTATGGTGATAGCATATGATATGACTGTATATGATAGTCAGTTTCTATGACAAGACCATCTTCTATGTAAAACAATGCATTGGATTTATTATTTACTGTGTATTACTGAATTGTATACTGCTGTTATAGTACAAATGTATGTACTTTTATTGAAAATAAACATAAATTTGAATGAAAAAAAAAAGAAAAATGATCGCTTAGTGACACTGGCAATAGGGAGTGAAAGGGTCAACTAAGGGCGGTGATCAAGGGGTTAAAACTTTATTAGGGGGGGGTACGGGGGCTACCCTGAACCTAACACTAACTGCCTGTCACACTGACACTAAATGCAGTGATCAGTACAAATATGATCACTGCATTCAGTGACACTGTGACAGGGGGGTGGGGGGGGGGGTGATCGCAAGGGGTTAATGTGCCTATGTGTAGTGTGTGTCAGTGTAGTGTTGTGCGGACTCACTGTGTGATGTGATCTCTCCTCAGCGGCGGTTGAAAATACAGCCGAGAGGAGAGATCACATCACTTCCCTCTTCCTGTGTTTACACAGGCAGAGGAAGTGACACACGGGGGAGCACGCGGATTGGCTGAGAGCGATCCGGAGGGGGCGGACAAAACAAACAGCCGCCTCCTCATCCCGGATCGCTTGGACAGCCACGGGGACCGCCGCAGGTACCGGGGGGGGGGGTTCCCGATCCCACGTCTAGGCAGGGACTTACAGGTACGCCAATGTGCCTGTACGTGCCATTCTGCCGACGTATATGTACATGCGGCGGTCCGCAAGTGGTTAAAGGCTGTTATAGTGCTTGTGCTGTGTATGAAATATCTGCCTGATCCTACCAGTTTCTACCCTCCCTCTCTCTGCACTGACTCCCAAGTATCAGGGCTGCAGAGTTCTGACACCGGAGTCAGTACATGTCTCCATCATACACTGCTATCTGCAGCTCTCCCTGTGTCTCCTCCTCCCCCCTCCCTGTACAAGTCTCCATCATATGCTGCTATCTGCAGCTCTCTGCAGCTCTCCCTGTGTCTCCTCCTCCCCCCCTTACCCTCCATGTACATGTCTCCATCATACGCTATTATGTGCAGCTCTCCCTGTGTCTCCTCCCCCCTCACCCTCCCTGTACGTGTCTCCATCATACGCTACTATCTGCAGCTTTCCCTTTGTCTCCTCCCTCTCCTCCTCCCCCCTCACTGTACGTGTCTCCTCCCCCTCCCTGTACATGTCTCCATCATACACTGCTATCTGCAGCTTTCCCTGTGTCTCCCCCCCCCTCCTCCTCCCTGTACATGTCTCCATCATACGCTACTATCTTCATCTCTCCCTGTGTCTTCTCTCCCCTCACCCTCCCTGCCTGTCATCTTTCACTATTGCTGATCTGTTCATCCCCTCTGTCACATAAAAAGCTGCATCTTAGTGCCTGTGCTTTTCTAAACAACAAAGAAAAAAGGGACATGGCTCCTTTAATGCCCCGTACACACCATCACTTTATGTGATGAAAAAAAACGACATTTTCTGTGAAGTAAAAAATTACGTTTTTGAAACTTCAATTTTCAAAGACGAAGTTGCTTACACACCATCGTTTTTCTCACAATGTTCTAGCAAAGCGAGGTTATGTTCACCACGTTTTTCCATTGAAGCTTGCTTCATAAGTAGCTTCTGGGCATGCGTGGGTGAAAAAACGTTGTTTTAAACGACGTTTTTTGCTACACACGGTTAATTTCTGTGAAGTAAAAAATGACGTTTTGAAAAACGACACATAAAATTGAAGCATGCTTCAATTTTTTTTGGTCGTTTTTTTACAAGACATAAAACGACGTTTTCCCCCACACACGGTCATTTAAAGTGACGTTTTTAGAAACGTCATTTTTTTTCATCACATAAAGTGATGGTGTGTACGGGGCATAAGAAGATGCTATTGTGAATGAGATTTAACCCTTTCAGTTCCATGGCTGAAATAGAGATCTTTATTCTTATAACATCTTTTCATTTCTTTTATTTTCTCGTTATTACACCCCCAATTATTTCTCTATTTTTAACCCTTTCACTGCAAAATCATATATATAGAGTTGTATTCAAAATTATTCAACCCCCACTGAAATTGATTGTTTTGGCCAGTTTGACATTGATTTTGATCATTCAGTCATCCTGCTTACAATTAAATCAAAGAGGCACGTGTAGGTCAGACAAATATAACATAATAACATTTATAATGAAATAACCACAAATGTCTTTTCTGTGCTCACATCATTATCAGTTTTATTCAACCCCCAAGTGACATTCAAACTTAATACAACATCCTTTTACAGTTAGAACAGCTTTTAAACGTGAAGCATAGCTTGACACAAGTGTCTTGCAGCGATCTACGGGTATCTTCGCCCATTCGTCATGGGCAAAAGCCTCCAGTTCAGTCACATTCTTAGGCTTGCGCACTGCAACTGCTTTCTTTAAGTCCCACCAGAGGTTCTCAATCGGATTTAAGTCTGGTGACTGTGATGGCCACTCCAAAATGTTCCAGCCTTTAGTCTGCAACCATGCTCTAGTGGACTTGGAGGTATGCTTGGGATCATTGTCCTGTTGAAAGATCCAACGTCTCCCAAGCCTCAGGTTTGTGACGGACTGCATCACATTGTCATCCAATATCTCCTGGTACTGAAGAGAATTCATGGTACCTTGCACACGCTGAAGCTTCCCTGTACCTGCAGAAGCAAAACAGCCCCAAAGCATTATTGAACCACCACCATGCTTCACAGTAGGCAAGGTGTTCTTTTCATCATAGGCCTTGTTCTTCCTCCTCCAAACATAGCGTTGATCCATGGGCCCAAACAGTTGTAATTTTGTTTCATCAGTCCACAGAACACAATCCCAAAACTTCTGTGGTTTGTCCACATGACTTTTGGCATACTGCAGTCGACTTCTTATTCTTTGGAGACAGCAAGGGGGTGCGCCTGGGAGTTCTGGCATGGAGGCCTTCATTACGCAGTGTGCGCCGTATTGTCTGAGCAGAAACTTCAGTACCCACATCTGACAAATCTTTTCTCAGTTCCTCAGCAGTCACACAGGTATTTTCTCCACTCTATGCTTCAGGTAGCGCACAGCAGTCAAAGTCAGCATCTTCTTTCTGCCATGACCAGGTAGCGTTTCAACAGTGCCCTTTGCCTTGAATTTGCGAATGATGCTTCCTTGCCATTGCCCTTCCTGTGAAGAGTAATCACCTCTTCTCTTGTCTTCCTGGACCATTCTCTTGACTTCACCATGTTTGTAACCACACCAGTAAATGTCTAGAAGGAGCTTAGTATCACAGTCATTTTAAAGCTGCCTAATTGGTGCTTATTAGGCTTTATTGCTGCTCTCTGACATCCACAGGTGTTTTCAATACCATGCTGTCCGTTTTCATCAGATCGCTCCATAGGACACAGCGGTGCCCGACAAGCCCCTCCCCGCTCAGTGAGCAGAGAGAAGCTTGTCATCCGTCGGCTCTGCGGACTGATCTCCCGCTGAGCCGACGGGAGCAGGCGGACTCCGTAGCGACGGAGTCCGCCAAGTGTGAATGAGGCCTTAATGATCAAAGAGAGGCTTTATAAGTAATGAAGGAACACTGCTTGTATGTCCTAAAGATAGTGTAGTGGTTATGGTGAATGGCTTTGGTGTGGGCTCAGCTATTCAGCATTCCCACGCATTTTCTAGTTATCTTTTGATGTGACAACACTGAAGAAATGACACTTTGCTACAAGTGGTGAGTTTACAGCTTTTATAACAGTGTAAATTTGCTGTCCCCTCAAAATAACTTGGCCATTAATGTCCTAAACTGCTGGCAACAAAAGTGAGTACACCCTCAAGTGAAAAAGTCCAAATTTGGCCCAAAGTGTCAATATTTTGTGTGGCCACCATTTATTTTCCAGCACTGTCTTAACCCTCTTGGGCATGGAGTTCATCTGAGCTTCACAGGTTGCCACTGGAGTCCTCTTCCACTCCTCCACGACAACATCACGCAGATGGTGGATGTTGGAGGCCTTTCGCTCCTCCACCTTCTGTTTTGAGGACGCCCCACAGATGCTTAAAGCGGTAGTTCACCCACAATCCCATGATTTTACCATTGAGACAGGCATTGTAGCGCGAGCTACAGTATGCCTGTCCCGATTTTTTTAACCCCGTATTCACCTTGTAGTCGTCCATCGTAGATTTCGGCTCCCGCGGGGAATGGGCGTGCCTATGGAGAGGGAGGATGATTGACGGCCGGCCCTGGCACGTCACTCTCCCCGAAGACAGCCGGAGTAGGTCTCGGCTCTTCACGGCGCCTGCGCACAGGCTATGCGCACGCGTCGTGAAGACCAAGCCTATTTCGGCTATTTCCGGAGAAGCGTGACGCGCCAGAGCCGGCCGTCAATCATCCTCCGTCTCCAGAGGCACGCCCATTCCCCGGTATCTTCGATGGACGACTACAAGGTGAGTATGGGGGGAAAAAATTCGGGACAGGCATACTGTAGCTCGCGCTACAATGCCTGATTTTAAGGTAAAAAAAAAAAAAAAAAAAAATTTTCCCGTCGATAGGGTGAACCCCCGCTTTAATAGGGTTTAGGTCTGGGGACATGCTTGGCCAGTCCATCACCTTTACCCTCAGCTTCTTTAGCAAGGCAGTCTCGTCAGACCACAGGACATGGTTCCAGTAATCCATGCCCTTAGTCTGCTTGTCTTCAGAAAGCTGTTTGAAGGCTTTGTTGTGCATCATCTTTAGAAGAGGCTTCCTTCTGGGACGACAGCCATGCAGAGTAATTTGATGCAGTGTGTGGTGTATGGTCTGAGCACTGACAGGCTGCACTTATATGTATATTTTCCAAAGACAACCTCTGGATATGACGCTGAGCACATGCACCCAACTTCTTTTGGTCGACCATGGCGAGGCCTGTTCTGAGTGGAACCTGTCCTGTTAAACTGCTGTATGGTCTTGGCCACCGCGCTGCAGCTCAGTTTCAGGGTCTTTACAATCTTCTTATAGCCTAGGTCAGGGATCCTCAAACTATGGCCCTCCAGCTGTTTTAGAACTACACATCCCAAGAGGCATTGTAACACACTGACATTCACAGACATGACTAGGCATGATGGGAAGTGTCAATCCTGAACAACTGGAGGCCCGTAGTTTGAAGACCCATGGCCTAGGTAAATGCACAGATCCCGGTTCTCTCAGGGGAGAAATTACTGATTGTCTGTTTTATATAAAGTAGGAAAACCGATCTGTCATTTCCCCTAGTCAGTCCCATCCCCCTTCAGTTAGAACACAGAGAGGGAACATATTTAACCCCTTGATCGCCCCCTAGTGTTAACTCCTTCCCTGCCAGTGATATTTTTACACTAACCAGTGCATTTTTATAGTGGTACCAAAAATGTGTCAAAAGTGTCAGATTTTTACACCATAATGTCGCAGTCCTGATAAAAATCGCAGATTTTCGCCATTACTAGTAAAAAATAAATAATAAAAATGCCATAATTCTATCCCCTATTTTGTAGATGCTATAACTTTTGCAGAAACCAATCAATATACGCTTATTGCGATTTTATTTACCGTATTTATCGGCGTATAACACGCGCCGGCGTATAACACGCACCCTAATTTTAAGAGGGAAGTTTAAGGAAAAAACTTTCCACAGCCCCTCTTACATTTCAAAGCCCCCTATGCACATTACACAGACCAAAGCCCCCCCTTGCACATTACACAGACCAACCCCCCCCCCCGTACATTACACAGACCAAAGCCCCCCCCCCCCCCGTACATTACACAGATCCCTGCACATTATGTAGCTCCTCTTTACATTACACAGCATTTTCCCCCTGCACAGTACACAGCTCCTTTACATTGCACAGCCCCCTTGCACTCCCAGGAGACCCCCCAGTCTCCTGGGTCAGCACTTCCAGTGTACTCTAAAGTTTTAAAAACAATCACTGCCAGTCACTCGTACATACTGTGCCACTGTTCTTCCCAGCTGGTCACATGATCTCTCTCCTCTGTTTCATGTGACCGCTCTCCTCCTCCAATCTTAGACTACACTCGGAGGGGGAGGAGGAGCTGGAGGAGGAGAGTGGCCAGGGAGAATAAGGTATGTGCGGGCTATGACAGTGATTTGTTAATCTTTATAGTATGCCAGCGGGCTGTCCCAGGGCTAGGAGAGGCGGGACGGCCGGCTTGACACCACCGCCCAATCCCCACCCACCCTGTTTGTAAAAAAGAAAGTGATATCGGCGTATAACGCGCACCCACGATTTTCCCCTGATTTTAAGGCTACATTCACACCTGAGCGTAGCGTTTTGCAGTGTTTTTTACCGCGATTTGCCGCGACAAAACGCAACGTTTTTTACCGCAATTTGCCCCGACAAAACGCAACGTTTTTTTACAGGTCTAGGGTCACCAATGTAAAACGCCCAAATTCGAGCGACAAAAAAGGATCCAGAACTTGTTTGGGCTTCAGGCGTTCGGCGTCAGGCATTTTGTAGTGGAGATGTGAACCATCTCCATAGAGAATAATGTATTTTTTCCCCTCTAGCGTTTTGGGGCGTCGCGCTTCAGGCGACAAAACGCTCAGGTGTGAATGCAGCCTAAGGGGAATAAAGTGCGTGTTATACGCCGATAAATACGGTATTTATTTTTTTACCAAAAATATGTAGAATACATATCCGTCTAAACAGAAAAAAAAATTGGATATTTATTATAGCAAAAAATAAAAGATATTGTGTTTTTTTTTTTTTTTTTTTTATTGTCGCTGTTCCTTGTTTATAGCACAAACAAACACAAAAACAAACAAATGCTGAGGTGATCAAATACCACCAAAAGAAAGCTCTATTTGTGGGAAAAAAGGACATCCTATTTGTTTGGGTGCAGCATCGCACGACCGCACAATTGTCAGTTAAAACAACACAGTACAGAATCGCAAAAAGTGCTTTGGTCAGGAAGGGCTGAAGCGGTTAACAAGCCCCAATAGTTAAAGGGGTTGTAAAGGTACAATTTTTTTCCCCTAAATAGCTTCCTTTACCTCAGTGCAGTCCTCCTTCACTTACCTCATCCAGTAATGCGAGGCTTTCTCCCTGGTGTGGAGTGCCGTGCTCGCCCCCTCCCTTGCACTACAGGAGAGTCAGGCGCCCACTAACACACAGCTCCTTTCTCTATCTGCAACGTAGAGAGTGTCCTGACTCTGCTGTGTAGTCCAAGGGAGGGGGCGAGCACAACACTACACACCAGGGAGAAAGCCTCACATTACTGTGTGGAGTTACAGACAAAATAACAGGAAGTGAGGATTTCTCAGAAGAAATGAGGACATTTAAATGCAAAATGGAAGGATGAGGTAAGTGAAGGAGGACTGCACTGAGGTAAAGGAAGCTATTTAGGGGGAAAAAAATTGTACATTTACAACCTTTTTAAGTTTTCATTCTAACCCTTTCTTGTTGTACCCTTGCTAGTTGTAATCACATATTTTGTAAATAGGCTGGGTTATGTTAGAACCTCTACGCTGTTCTGGTAGGTTCAGAATGGTACAGCCTGGCCTGGGGGATCCATGCACGGTTATAGCATGCTTTCTGTAGGTTTCCTTTGGTGTCGTCATCCTAGATGCTCCTGTGACATCTCTGTTCATGAGAGACTACAAGACTCCGTATTTACATCAGGAATGTTATGGTAACGGATACTCAGACCTAAAGTTCTAATACTTATCGATGGCAAGGAAACATCCTGTCTTGCATGGGAACTTAGTTACTGAAAATGTGATTTGGTGGTGACAGTCTTGACAATGAGCCTATTATAGATTGTGAATTGTCTGGTGAAGTTTGCAAACACATAGGTTTTCCTATTTATAGCCCACAAGCCATTTGTGATCCCTAAAAATCAGTTTCTTACCAAAACCATGCTCTTGGTGTTTATGAAATGTTTTTCTTTTCTGAACGTTCTGCTTCCTGCAGCCTTCCTCACCACTTCATGAAACAATCAAGAGGGAAGCCAGGCACAGGGTCTGCAGGTTTCTTCTTTTTTTTTTTTTACAAATCTTGGATGGCTTGAACTGATATTGCGAAATGAATCCTCCAGTGAACCCTTTCAAACTAGCTAACTAGCCTAAATGTGTCCTAAGGAAACCTCCAAAGTAATGGATGCTTCTCCTTTTCTTCATTTGGTAATGTTTTTGCAGTGTTTTTTTATTTTTTGAGGTTTTGTGAGGAAAGATGAAAAGCAGCCCCCCCCCCCTTCTTTGAAAGTTTGGCTTTCATTCTCCTTTTCAGATTTGCTCTGCTGTAAGGCTGATCTTTCAAATATAATGAACAGGACCATGTCTGAATGAGTGCAAAACCAGGTAGTGCAGGTAAAATTACTGGGGAAAAGATGCTTGCTTCTGTGAACCACAGGAATAGCAGCCTAAATCTGGGTGTACACTGTGGTGACGTCTTTTTCCCCATTAAGCAAATAAAAAAAAAACTCCACACAAGCTATATGCATGCAGAGATCTCCCTTGCTGCGCTATTGTATTCTGACAACCCTTTCCCCTGAATACACTGATCAGCGCTGCAGCCATTGGTTTTTTTTTTTTTTTTTATTATTTTTATTGGCTGCATGCACTAGTTGAATGATTTTTCAGCAGGATTGTTTGGCAGACACCAGTCTAACGATTAATCAGCTTATGTTTAGCAGACGGGGCTACACAGAGATCGAAATTTCAATATGTGAATGCCAACCTTGTTTGTTTGTATCAATTTAAAATGAATTGACTGCAGCTGTCAGATTTTAAGTTTGAGGGGCTACCCATCTGAAAGAATGACACCAGCAGGTTGCCATTTAGTGCAGTCTCTGCCCTTATATAAGCTTACAGCACAGTGTAATGATTCTGACATGACCACACAATTAGCTCACTTAAGCTGGCCATAAGGCCCCATTCATACTTGCAAATTGGACCATTTGCATTTACCCATGGGAGTTTCAGCAGGGTTCCCTGCTATTACCTTAGATGCTGGCGCAAAGCCCCATTGAAAAAAATGGGAGGCTGACTGCTCCTGCAGCTATGTAAAGGGCAGCCTCAGCCTTCATGTCTCCACCAAATGACAGCCCCTGATGCATTTTGCCTCGTCTACTGGGGCTTAAAGCGGGAGTTCACCCAATGATGTTTTTTTTTAATCTTTTCCCCTTAGATGGATGCTCGTTTTGTCTAGGGGAATCGGCTAGTTGTTTAAAATATGAGCCGTACTTACCGTTTTCGAGATGCATCTTCTCCGTCACTTCCGGGTATGGGTCTTTGGGAGCGGGCGTTCCTTCTTCTTTCAGAAAATCGTGACGCGATGGATGCGACCGTCGGAAGCCTCTCGGAAGACTGTCAATCAAAATAGGAACGCCCAGTCCCGCAGCCCATACCCGGAAGCGGCGGAGAAGATGCATCTCGTAAATGGTAAGTACAGCTCATATTTTAAAACAACTAGCCGATTCCCCTAGACAAAACGAGCAGGAATCTAAAGGGGAAAAAGTGTTATGTGCGGGTGAACCCCCGCTTTAATCATAAAGGGCCCTATTAAACCCAGGTGGGTGGGGCAAAATGCATCAGAGTATGTGGTTTCCTGGAGACATGTAGGCTAAGCTTGCTCTTTATTGTTCACCTGGACTGGTCAGGAGTAGCGGTGTTCCTTTCCTCTTTTCATATACTGACCCCCTGGATTGGTACCAGGACAAGCCTACCCCCCATGTTCTGGGACATAGGGAAATGCTTTCACCTCAACTTTGAGTGGTGCCATAAGCAATCAAACAGCTCCTGCTATTTGTGGCTCCACAGTTGTCAAAATATCTGAACGGTGGCTGCATCTTATTTGGCTGACAGGACAACCCAACGCTCAAATTTCACTTTATGTATGGCCAGTTTAAAGGGTTGTAAAGATTTGTTTTTTATTTTCTAAATGGGTTCCTTTTAAGCTAGTGCATTGTTGGTTCACTTTCCTTTGATTTCCCTTCTAAATGTTTTTTTTTTCTTTGTCTGAATTTCTCACTTCCTGTTTCTCCTCTGTAAGCTTGCCCCCATCTTCCGAGCCGTTCTGGCTGGGGGTTAGTCAGCGTGCTAGCCCCCTCCCTTGGGACTACATCCCTGCGGGGAGACGCTGTGTTCTCGGCTGATGGGGGCAAGCTTACTGGAGAGGAATAGGAAGTGAGAAATTCAGACAAAGAAAACAAAGAAGAAACACATTTAGAAAGGAAATTGAAGGAAAAGGTAAGTGAACCAACAATGCACTAGCTTAAAGGAACATATTTAGAAAATAAACGAACCTTTACAACCCCTTTAAGTCACAGAATAAATATTCCACCAGAGCACTTTCATTTTTGGGTTGTGACATTCTCATGAGTTAGACCCCCCATTCGTATCTGGCGGTCCTCCTTTTTTTTTGGGCGACAAGCTTTGCCTGTTGTGGTTTGCCATGCAATTTATTGCACAGCAAAACCTCACTGTGTTTAGGTGCCATTAAATATCACTGGCACCCAAGTGTTTTGCCATTATTGCAGTGTGATTTGGTATTGCAGGCATAATCGCTATGATTCTGCCCGAGATCCCAAAACGCTAGATGTGAACAGAGCCTTAAGTTATGCAACAAATGAAGGGGGGAGAATTGCAGTGGAGTTTGGATATTCAATATAATAATAGTTGTAACTTTTTGCAGAACGCTGATTTTTATTGAAGACTGGCCAATGCATTACTGGTCAAACTAGTAAATGGTGATGATCATACGCAAGAATCTAAAGCTTGCAAGGCAGAATTATTAATCAGAGGGTGACTACATTGGCTAGACATTCTCTCCTTTTTAAACAAGGGACCACCAGTGGTTTTCATAGCAGTATTTTTCAAAATCTGCACTGAACTGATGATGACTGCATTATCTCGTGAGCATGGCAACAAAAAGTACTCAATCTTGTCCTGCGGCACACAGAGCTCACATATATCTTTTCTTTGCCATTTATTAAAAAGGGACAGATTGTAGCTTTCCACCCCTATGACCTGGCCTTCTGCAAGGAAGTATAGAGCAGTTACTGCTTGGCATGTTAGGTTTTAAGTGCATTTGATTGGTGAAAATATGTGGGGAAATTGTGTTTTTTTTTTTTTGTTCAGGACAGGAATAGACACTAGAAAGTAAAATATAAATCCTGTAGCCAGAATATTTTATACCATATCGGTGATTAAATTACCAAAATGCTAGCTATTGTATGATGACTACATCTTGTCTTGTCTTTGTTGAAGGGGAATAGTAAAACCCATTTATACAAGTAGGAAGTTCAATCGGGTACTGAATACTTCAGACTCTATTTGCTTTGCTTTAAATAGAACCAGTCGCAATTGGGCGTATGCAGTAAGCTGAAAAGTTGGTCTTAAATACACTAGTAGCCAAAATATGAGCAATTATTAAAACTAGGATTTTATTTATTTTTTTTGAGTGATACACTGATTACTTAAAAGGATAGAGAACATCATGTTTTCAACATATTTAATTTCAGTTGTAATTCTAAATAGTTTCATACCATTTATTTTCATATCTATTTAAACAGAATTGATGCAATGTTTTAAAGCAGTATTAAAACCCAAAGCCAAAAATGTATTGTATTACAGCTTACCAACCATGAGATGTGGTGTCTGCATTTGTTTTGTTTTCTTTGGCCTTTTCCCCCATGTGTTTTCACCTGGTAGTCTGGAACCTCCTGTATTAGTGAGACTCAATGAGCGAAGGAGGTACAGCAGACAGCGGCATTGTCAGGTTAGGGCGAGGGGAGTGTTAAATGATTTGGCAGATTTAGAACCATTAGGCCAATTTCACACTTGGACTGCAAAGTCGTAGGACAAGTCGAACCCCATGATTTCCAATGAGTACCATTCATATCTGTGCGACTTCAAAATAGTCCCTGCACTACTTTGGTTCGACGTTGATGCGAATTGAGGAGATTTTGAGCTGCTCTCTATGGAGCCAATTCACATATCTCCACAGCGGGTCCAGTGTGATTTGCACAGAAATGCTGTGTGTCTTTTGGTCCGTTTCAGGTCCGAATTTAGCCCAAAATTCAGGCTGAAATCATACCTGAAACGGTGAACCAGGATGCACCGGACTGCTGCTGTGAGGCGGGCGGTGATGATGTGAACCCAGCCTCAATGGCCATTGTTTAGCCTATCACTCCAAAAAACTGATATAGACATAGATTGATCTCGCCGGATTGCCTTATCCCAGTCTTCCAGTGTAGATGTTCTTTGGCCCACAAAACACATTTTTTCCTTTGAAATCAAATATGGCTTTGTCCTTGGTATTCTTGTTTTCAGTCCAGGCTGAAATTGCCTCCTTCCAATTGTTCTTTCACTTACTGACACACCACTAGTCTGGGGGAGTTATTTTTTTATGTCACTCTTCTGTCCTTTAAAGACAGTGTTTTTTTTTTTTTTTTTTTTTTTATTGTTCTGTCATTAAGGCCCCATTCACACCTGAGCATAGCGCCGGCAACATGGTCTTAAAGAGGCAAAGTACGGCTACGATGGCTTGCCCAGTATAACCGTGGCGGCTGGTCGGGAAGGGGTTAAAGTGGTTGTTAAGCCATTATGGGTCCTTAGTAGAATCCCCTCTGTTATAATCTGTTATATCACTCACTGCCTTTGTTTTCTAAAAATGATGCGGCGCAATACCTTATTTTGAAGGGCCATTAGCTGATGTCCCGGCGATCTCCTTCCCCGATCCGAGGACTGCACTGGAAGGGGCTGAGGTTCCCTTTGGTGGCAGCTGGGAGGAGAGGAGGAGAGCCTGTGCAGTTTTGCACAGAGCAGCCCAGATCCTCCTTTTCTCCGGTTCCTCTTTGGCTCTGCTGGCAACTCCCTCCTGTCGACTGTCACCACAGCAAGCAGCTTGCTCAGGGGGCACCCGAGCTGAGTCACACTCCCTGTGTCCATTCAGAAGCTGAGCCCCACTTGCCCCCCCCCTCCTAATTGGATAACTGGCTTTGATTGACCGCAGTGGGAGCCAATGGCGCCGTGGCTGTGTCTTAACCAATCACGGACAGCCGAGGAGGAACTTGTGGACATCACTGGAGAGAGAGAATGGGCTCGTGTAAGTATTAAGGGGGCTGAGAGAAGGTTTTTTTACCTTAATGCTTAGAATGCACTAAGATAAAAAAAAAATGACTTTACAACCCCTTTAAGTGTCCATATAATGGTCCAATCCATGTGGCAATTTCCAGCAGCGTACATCGTTATTAGTCCCAAAACTTCAAACTGTGTTCCACTCTTATTCATGCTTTTGGCAGTGCTGTAAACTGTGCTCTCCTGTGATTTAACACCTCTCCCTTCGCACACTGACACTCACAATGCTTTGACCCAAATATTATGTGGGTTAAGCTGTGCTTTGTTCAACCACTTTTTTTTTTGTAAAACCGGGACAAGGCCGCACGGGCCGACAAAAATAAACACAATAGTACGCGCAATGTATAAATTACACAACAGCAGAACATAATGTATAAAAGCCATCGCTAACCTCCCTTCAGGTACCCCCCATGGACCGCCAGCGCCTAATTGCGTCCGCGTCCCCGGGGAGCGCCCGAAGGCCGCCGCGGGCAACAAGCCCGCGACGGCTCTCAAAGAAGGGGGGGGGAGCTCCCCATCCTGTGGTAGACATCATAGCAATATGTCCGAACCGCGCAACCGGCCCCACTATTTTCTTTTTTATTCGGGAGGACCCCCAGACGGGGGTCATGTAGGAAGTTCGGGGTTAGAGAGACAGATCGGAAGTGTAACGAGGAAAGGAAAGAGATAGGAAGGGGAAAGGCGGTCAAGGATAGAGAAGGGTGGGTGAGGAATTAATCCCTCTAGTCGCATGCCCCCCCGGAGGAGGGGGGGGGAAGTTGCATGCAGACCCACCCACCGGTAGCTCCAGCAGGTTGTATCCCCTTCCTAACCAGGCCATTTTTTTGTGATACTACACTGCATTGCTTTAACTGACAATTGCGCAGTTGTGCGACACTGTACCCAAATAAAATGTATGTATTTTTCCCTCCCACAAATAGAGCTCTCTTTTGGTGATATTTGATCTCCTATGCAACTTTTATTTTTAGCGCTATAAACATTTCTTCATCAATGTTTTCTGCTACATGTTTTTGGTAAAAAAAAGAGATCCAAGTAAGCGTATATGATTGGTTTGCGCACTTTTTTATTTATTTACTGGTAAAGCAATTTGTAGCAGGACTGCGACATTGTGGCAGACAAGTCTGACACTAAGTGAAACCAATACAGTGATCAGTGCTAAAAAAATGCAATGTCACTGTACAAATGATAGGGGAGGGTTAAAGGGGTTGTAAAGGTACAATTTTTTTCCCCCCTCAATAGCTTCCTTTACCTTAGTGCAGTCCTCCTTCACTTACCTCATTCTTCGATTTCTCTTTTAAAAGTCCTTATTTCTTCTGAGAAATCCTCACTTCCTGTTCTTCTGTCTGTAACTCCACACAGTAATGTGAGGCCTTCTCCCTGGTGTGGAGTGTCGTGCTCGCCCCCTCCCTTGGACTACAGGAGAGTCAGGACGCTCTCTATGTTGCAGATAGAGAAAGGAGCTGTGTGTTAGTGGGCGTCCTGACTCTCCTGTAGTCCAAGGGAGGGGGCGAGCACGACACTCCACACCAGGGAGAAAGCCTTGCATTACTGTGTGGAGTTACAGACAGAAGAACAGGAAGTGAGGATTTCTCAGAAGAAATGAGGACATTTAAAAGCAAAATAGAAGGATGAGGTAAGTGAAGGAGGACTGCACTAAGGTAGAGGAAGCTATTTAGGAAAAAAAATTGTACCTTTACAACCCCTTTAATATAAGGGGCAATCAAAGGGTTAAATGTATTCACTGAGAGTGCTTTTTAACTGCGTGGGGGATGGTTGCACTGTAGGAAGACAGAGATCAGTGTTCCTGCTTTGCAGAAACACAAGATCTCCATCTTCCTTACTAGCAGAAGGGCACTCCGCTTTGTTTACTTAGGCAGACCACCGTCCTGCCTCTCTCCAAATGATCGCTGGGTTTCCAGCGGCCATCCAGTCCACCAGACACGCTGATTGGCTCCTGCTGTGTCCAAACACAATGTTAGCTGGGCTCCGGCAGCATTCACCGCTACCCCAGAGCCCTAGAAAGAAATCACCTACAGGTACATTATTTTGCGCTTAAGGGCCACCCTGCCATAGTAAATATACGTGGCGTGGTCCTAAGCAGTTAAACCACTTGTGTCTCCACTCTCCAATGTGCTTTCTTATCTCCAGTCAAACACTCGGCTGCAGGCATCATCCTGGTATAATAACCACATGAAGGCCAGCAAGTGGTTAAAATGCTGTGGTGGTTCTTCAGCTTAGATAATAATCTATTATATGAAGATGAAATGATATGGAGTTTTCCACGTTCTGGAAATACTTTTACCAGTAATATCTTGCGTTGTAGCCTAGGGATGAATGGGTTAACCCAAGGACAAGCCAGCAAATAAGAGACATTAGCTGTGCTGCTTTCTTTAGGATGTTGGCCAATGATGATATAATGGTGAAAACCTCTGTTCACTTTGGGATTTAAGCAGAACAAAATCGCTTGATTACATGATGTCATCTGGAAGTATTGAATGGGCTCTGCAGTGCTTCAGATTTTTAGGCTCTGAGGTTTTATGACCCACAGTTTCACTGCCTGACTTTCGAGTAGCGATCAGCATTTTTTATTGTTTTTAAATAAATGATGCAGTGAACTGTATAGATGTTAGATGTGCTCATGCCAGAGGGCTGCATATTGTTCAGTAATGTAGTGCAGTAAAAAGTTTCACAGCAATGAAAACAGCAGAAGCTCGAAACGGTCCCATCAGGTGGAATATTTATTTTTAAAAGCCAAGACTATTTTTGGATACTTTTTATCGCTGACACAGAAAGTGTATCCAACTCAGCCCTGCACAGATCTCAGAATTACTTCTGCATTGTGAATTTTCAACAACACTGGCATGTAAATTCAATTTCTTCAATTTCCTTCATATTTACCTTCAACTATGTAGTGCAAGGGCCTGACTGAGTACATACAAATCGAAAGTGTTTAGGTTTGACTTCAAATTATATGGTTTGGTAAATCAAATTATATGGTTTGGTAAAGCAAATTTATATGGTTTGGTAAATCTAATCTAATTAGAGTTTTCCCCAGAGATGACCAGTCCAATGGGGGCATCTGTTCTGGGAACAACTGAATAGGAGGGAAATTTCCGTCACTTTGGGAGATTTCCTTTAACTTCCAGTTGTGTCGCTGGGGCGGGAAGTAAAGTGAAACGTCCACAGTGGGACACGTACAGCAGTAAAATATCCTGGCTGGGGTTTTGACCTTTTCCTACTTTATGTGAGGGTAAAAAGGATGCGCTAATTAAATAAATAAATGAATTGTGAGAATGATTATATGAAAATCAGTTAATCAAAACCATACACCTAAATTAAATATATAAAAAATGGTGGGATAGAAGTGAAATATTATACAATAATGTGTAAAGATAATAAATTAGTGCTGATAGTGTCCAACAAATGTATAAGACTCCTAGGAGAGGAGATCAAACAAATATTGTGCATAAACAGTCCAAATGATAGTGAGAAAGATTTTGCAGGATAAGTCCATAAATCTGTGTAGACTTCCTCCTCCACCAAGGAATGGAAATTAATCACCGCAAACAAGTGCTCATGGATGGCACCTTACCACAAAATATTGATCTCCTTAGTCAAAAAGAGATCAAAATAAGCATGGATTCATAAATCATCAGATTCCTTAAAAGTCGATATCAGCAGATCCAGCATCCAGCCTCACATAAAATAAGCCAAAAGAAAGATCGCCATAGTATGATAACGTTTAATAAAATCAAAGATTAAAAGACAGGCAACGCCAAATGGCCCCTTACTTGCGAAGTGCCTTTACCCGGCACTGAGGCTGGTCTGCGTTGGATGATTTGGGGGAGAGGTCCACGCTGCAGGAAGAATACAACGGCGTGCGTTCCACCTCTGTGTATGCGAGGACCAGCAAAACCGAAATCGGAAGTCCGTCCGTAGGAGATTGCGTGACCAATGCGCCTCGACGTACGTTTCGAGATTGACTCGTCGTCAGGAAGTGTCACTGGTCACGCATATGGGCCATTGATATAGGCCGTCCAATCAGGTTTAAGTGGGAGGGACGAAAAGGTAATGACAGCCTCAGTCCCGCTCTATTGGTACTTTTGCATGATCTGCACCTAGTACAATAGTAAAATCCTGGGCTATCAAGAAAGGTCATAGGTCTGTCAGGTGGATCAGGGACATTTTTTGCAATTTTATTACGTAAACCAGGAGCTCTCCTGTAAATAAAAGATGGCTTAGATGGTAAAATTTTGGCCAAGTCTGTGTCCTGTAACAGGATAGGCCAGAACTTTTTGACAATCTTCTCTACTCCCTTGTATTGTCTATGGAATCCACCTGACAGACCTATGACCTTTCTTGATAGCCCAGGATTTTACTATTGTACTAGGTGCAGATCATGCAAAAGTACCAATAGAGTGGGGAAAAAACGCCTTGGTTTTGAATCTAATGTCACACATGAACAATTTATCATTGAACCGTTAATAACTTGCCATTCCAGATACGTGACTTACGTTCTGGAATGCCCTTGTAAGTTACAATATGTGGGCAGAACCACTAGAGAACTCAAGGTGCGTATCAATGAACATGTAGCGAACATTCTTAAGGGATTCCCCAACCACAGCGTATCTAGACATTTTGATGAGTGTCACAATAGAGACCCACGACTTTTAACATTTTATGGTATTGACAGGGTAATTAGCCATTGGAGAGGCACAGATCTCAAAAAGACAGTGTCCCAGAACGAAACCAAATGGTTGCATCGGCTGCGAACCATGCGACCTCTGGGTTTAAACATTGATCTTGATCTAAATTGTTTTTTAACCAATGAATAGATCAATTTAGATTATTTTAATATTCTGCCTTATTGTATTTTATTTTATTTCAATTTAATGTGATTTTTATGAATTTTATTATTATCCAACATAATTCCGATTATAGGCATTGTATATTCCTTCCATAACAATGTTTGGTAGCCTAGGATCGTTGTGATAAAACTTTATTAGTCTATATCTGTTTGTATATATAGAATTTGATTGGCCAATTTATTGCTGTATGCATCTGTTGCTTGGCGCGGGACTGAGGCTGTCATTACCTTTTCGTCCCTCCCACTTAAACCTGATTGGACGGCCTATATCAATGGCCCATATGCGTGACCAGTGACGTTTCCTGACGACGAGTCAATCTCGAAACGTACGTCGAGGCGCATTGGTCACGCAATCTCCTACGGATGGACTTCCGGTTCCGGTTTTGCTGGTCCTCGCATACACAGAGGTGGAACGCACGCCGTTGTATTCTTCCTGCAGCGTGGACCTCTCCCCCAAATCATCCAACGCAGACCAGCCTCAGTGCCGGGTAAAGGCACTTCGCAAGTAAGGGGGCATTTGGCGTTGCCTGTCTTTTAATCTTTGATTTTATTAAACGTTATCATATTATGGCGATCTTTCTTTTGGCTTATTTTATGTGAGGCTGGATGCTGGATCTGCTGATATCGACTTTTAAGGAATCTGATGATTTATGAATCCATGCTTATTTTGATCTCTTTTTGACTAAGGAGATCAATATTTTGTGGTAAGGTGCCATCCATGAGCACTTGTTTGCGGTGATTAATTTCCATTCCTTGGTGGAGGAGGAAGTCTACACAGATTTATGGACTTATCCTGCAAAATCTTTCTCACTATCATTTGGACTGTTTATGCACAATATTTGTTTGATCTCCTATCCTAGGAGTCTTATACATTTGTTGGACACTATCAGCACTAATTTATTATCTTTACACATTATTGTATAATATTTCACTTCTATCCCACCATTTTTTATATATTTAATTTAGGTGTATGGTTTTGATTAACTGATTTTCATATAATCATTCTCACAATTCATTTATTTATTTAATTAGCGCATCCTTTTTACCCTCACATATTCTTGATACTGCGGTTACCCTGCAGAATTTTTGGATTGCAGCTTTTTAGTATTCACTAGTTACACATAGGATGTAATTTAGATATTGGAGCGAAATTTTACCCCCCACTTTTCCTACTTTAGTTGAAAAAAAAAAAAAAAAAAAAACTAGTTTTGGCTATAGATGCACATTAGAAATTTCCTGACTTGAGAGAAATATGTAGGTTGCCATCTCTAACCAATCCTTCTGAAAATGCCAGTTGCCTAAATATTTTTCTGATGCTTTGGCTTAAATACTGTTTGAGTCACAACAGTTCCAGAAAAAGTAAAGTAGAGGGAATTTTAAAACCCTTATTTTCAGGCATTCTGCATACTTGGTCAGGAACCTGAGGCAAGATTTGAAAATAGTAGAGCAAGAAAGTTAGGCATATGGCAGACTACAGTACATGTTTCTGACATGACAAGTGTACGTAAAAGTCAGAAACGCTAATAGAAAGCAGGAAAAGACTATGGAAAGAGTTTTTATTTTGGAATTCCATTGTTGCTGGTCACCATGGTGAGGATCATCCAGCATAAACAATTGGTGAACTGTTGGTTCTGCCTCTTAAATTGTTAATTTCCTAGCTATAATAATGCTTTGGAATTAATGCACGTTACTAACTTTCTTTTGCTGTATGCTTTTTCAGGTCTTTTAAGCAAAAGTGTTGAAGTTGGACAAAGCCAGGCAGCAATGATGGCCTCAGTATGTGTGCTCTGATAAATTTATAGAGTGAGAATGGTAGGGTAGCTGAGGTTGTCTCATTTTGATGTCAAATAGTGTGTTTCATGATGTCGATGCGTTTAGGGTAAGGTGACCAGATTTTTAAAATGAAATCCAGGGACATATTTTTTCTTTACTAGTAACGGCAACAATCAGCGACTCTCTGCCCGTCGCCACCTGCCTCACAGCCTCTCAAGTCTCACTCTTTAGGCCCCGGCTACTACTGGATGGAGAGCTGGGGAAGATCACTCCACCAGGGAAGGCAAGGAGATAGGCAGGTGGCTGGCCAAGATTTGAGCCAAGGCAGAAGAACATGCGAGCGGAGCTGAACGGGCACCCGAAACTGAAGAAATATTTCCTCCGCTCCGACCAGCACATGATCATCAGAAATGGGCACAAATAATGGGAAAAATACAACCCCCCTTATGCTAGTAGGCACGGCGGAGCGGGGGTGTGTAATTCAATTTTTTTTTATTTTAATTCTGCACTGACTGTCTTTGAAATTGCCCTGCCCCCTATTAAATCCAATCTGGGGACAAAACCAGGGACAGACTTGGTCCGGGGACAGTGTCCTCAATCAGGGGACTGTCCCCTGAAACTGGGGATGTCTGGTCACCCTAGTTTAGGGCATCTCTTGAAGGCTAGGAATTGTTTGCAGCTGGATGATGGACAGAGTTTTTAATGCAGACAAGCAAGTTCATGCTGTTTAGAACCATTAGAAACCTGGCTGCCTGTTTTTCTCAGAATATATCTACTTATTAACCTCTCAGTGTCAGGTGAGAGTAGGCATTGTGAAACAGGCTCTGCATTGCTTGTATAGAGCCAGGGTCTTACTGGGTTACTTTAGACATGTGGGATTTCCTGAAAATAAAAGGCTGCCTAGATCTTGGTTTCCTGCCAATATGTCTGCACTCCATTGCCTGATTAGGTGAATTATCTTCCTGATAAAGGAGGGGGACTAGTGTGGATATTAAGTAAACATTTCCGGTTGCGACTTTGTTATAAGATATATGTCTTGGTATATTAGTATTTACTGGCCATACTTTGCCCATGCTTGCTTTGCCTGCCAATAAATTCTCCTCACTCTGTGCGTATTCTACAAAGCAGTGCATAAAGAAAAACTGATTTTTTTTGCAGGAAATCACTGATGTATGTATTGAAAAAGCCTAAATGATTTTGTTTGCCCTTTTCATCCCGATTTTTTTGACAAAAAAAAGGAGAGAATATGGAGTAAGACATTGCTGGCCTCTGCTTCTGGAAATGACAGTTGCTTGGTTGTCTTACTGATCTTTTGGGCTTCCATACTTTTGAGGGACTACCCTGAAAAAATGTATTTAGATTTGGAGTTCTGACTTTCTAATTTGCATGCTTATTCTTGGTTAGTAACTCAAAGTATTGAAGATGGAGGCAGAATGAGGATAGCAATGGTAGCCTCAATAACCCTTTCAGTATTCAGTTTCTGTCAACGCTATTTACATGGTTCGACAAACTCTAACAGGGCTGTCCTTCTTTTCTTTTTCTTTTTTTGAATAGAACAAGGGAGGGTTAACACCCCTGACAGATTTTTTGTTATCCATTGCTTAGATTTCACTTCCTGTCCCATAGCCAAACAGGAAGTGAGAGGAAATCCCTGCAAATAAAGGAATTCTTTGGGGATCACCAGAACTAGTGTCCCCATTAGAAAATGCCCCTTATTACTTTTCTGGGACAATCCAAAATTTGGTATTTTCTTGTACTTTCAATGATAATAGTAAACAGGACAAATGGAGTGAATTTTTTTTGCCTTTTGTTATACTTTAAGGTTTTTAATCCCAGCATCCAAACATCGCATCACAAAGGACATAGAGCAACATTTCGGAGCCATGCAGGACCCATTCGTCAGCCATGTGATGACATCACATGGCTGACAAAGGTGTCCTGCGTGGCACCGAAACATTGCAAATGTCCTCTGGGGTGTAATCATTCTTCAATAAAGATTTTGGATGTTATTTGACAATCTGTGGTGTGCTGGCAAATATGTGCATTTAAAGTAAAAAAGAGGCTAATGAAGAGGCACGCATTCTCTGAAACACGCTCCCCGCTGCACATGCTTGAGGAGTGACGTCAGGCGGAGGAGGTTTTAGTACTTGCGGCCGCGCTTCCTGGCATTGCATGTCATCCTTTGATCTTTGGTGCCTGGTTCATCACACTCTCTCCACAGCTATGTGGTGAAGGCTGGAGGTCCATTACCAAACATTTCCAGCTGCCTTATCCCTTCACAGCTATATGTACCCACCTGATTACAGTCACTTTTTGTTAGCGCATTTCTTATTTGCATTTCTTATTTGCCTAATAGTTATTTTTTAACACTATGGAGTGTTTGTACTTTGTGTCTTCCCTATTGGGAATAAAGTGACCACCTGTATGCTGTGACTAACCAGAACTGCTCTTTCCACAAGATTCAGTGTTGTATTTCCTCAGAACTATCAAGGGTAATAAAAGGTGAAATGGCTCATAGCAGCCAACCAAATAAAATTTAAAACAAAACATGATATTCAAGCGCACTCCCTGTAGATGTCTAAGGTTCACAAAAGGATAGTATTAGTTGAAATGGAAATAAGGGCCAAAATGTAAAATAAACGAAATTTAAGCTGAAAAATAAAAATAAAAATAAAAATAAATATAATATAAAAATAAAAATAAATATAAAAATGAATATAAAAATGTAAATAAAAATAAAAATAAACATAAAAATAAAAATGAGGATTAAAAATGAATGAAATGAAACTGGGATTAAAGTCCAAAAGAAACCAGTGCTATAAAGTGGATATTAAAGTCCATCAATTGTCCATGGCACTGTATAACTACTTTACTATTGCCTTGCTTTAGATGGCTGCCAGCTGACAGATGAAGTGATCTGTATAGAAGCAAAGAAAAAGAAAGCTTGCTACGCTTAGAAGGCGCTGCATTTGTTTTTTCTTAACCAAATAAAATTTTACTGTGGTCATAAGAAATTTTTAAAAAAATCTATGCTTAGCATTAGCTGCCTAAATATGCCTGAATGCATTTGATCTACCTGCTAATGAAAATCTCTATCCGTAGCTGTGTAATCAAGCAAGAACTTACTTTGGCAGCCTCAGTCTTCGTGTGTAAGCTCCTTGAGGGTAGGGACCGATGTGAATGTACAATGTATATGTAAAGCGCTGTGTAAATTGACGGCACCATGTATTGTATTTATTGGCGTATAACACTCACTCTTTTTTTTTGTAAAATTATTTTTTATTGAGTTTTCAAAACACGTATACAATAACAGGCCACATATGTGACCAACATTGACCGGTTAAAACACAGAGACCGGTGTACAAAACCCGAACATGACAAAACTAAAGGGAAGGAAGAAAAAAAAAAGGGGGGGGAGAAGGAATGGGGGGACAGAAATGCTCGCATTAAACCCCGTCAGCGTTCGCTGAACGGGCTAGGATGAATAGAAATGAGATATGGGTCAGAGCACAACCGATCCCCCCCCACATAATATACATAAGACTCTTCCTCCTACACCCAGCTCCAGTGCCAAATCAAATGACGTATGGCCCCATTCCCTCCTTAGGAGCCCATCCATAGCAATAGCTTACCCCAAGATCCTCCACAAACCTGAACTGTCACCCCTATGCGTGCGGATCATATTTCTCCACAATTCCCTCCTTCAGGATTCCCCGACCACTGTAGCTGCTAGACACTAAACTTCTCCATCAAAGTAGCTTAGTCTGACACCGTATCTGTGGAGGCCATCCAACCCCCCCACACCTTATCGAACTTGGTCAATGCCCCTCTACTCAAGTATGTGGCTTTGTAAAATGGGATGGCTTTGTTGACTAATACCTTCCAGGCTGTCACCTTCGGAGCAGAGGAACTTTTCCAAGAAAGAATAATTAGTTTCTTAGCATAGAAGAGCACAAGAATGAGAAGAGTCCTTATAGCCCTAGTCGTAGCTAGGGGTTCAACCAAAAGTAGCAAACACACCTCCACAGTCATGGGGATCGAAATAGTAGTGACCGACCGGATGCAATCCACTGCCTGCCAATATGCCTGAATCTGGGGGCATTCCCAAAAAACATGCATAAAATCTGCAGTAGGCATGGAGCACCGCCAGCAAGCCGATCCCTGACCCCTGAACATTCTAGCCAGTCTGGCAGGAGTCAGGTACACCCTATGTAGGAACTTGTAGTGTATAAGTCTGTCTCTTGTAGAGACTAAGGCCTGGAAAGCCGCCCCCCAGACATCATCCCAGTCGTCCCTGTCCAATCCCGCGGTCACCGAGTCCCAAGCACGCCTACAAGGCGACAGCAACCCGGTAGTCTCGGGGAAAAGGTCTTTATAGAGGCTGGATACCTCCTTGGGAAGTGATTCACTACGAGCCAGTGATTCCAGGTCCCCAGACTCCAGAGCCAAAGGATTCCCTCTGAACTGGGCCTGAAACGCATGGCGCAATTGTAGGTATCTAAAAAAGTATTAGGTAGGTCATGTCGCGTTTTCAAGTCGTCAAACGTCCTCAGGGTACCATTCACTACAACACTCACTTTTTTACCCTGAAAATAGAAGGTAAACTGTGCCTGCGTGTAATACGCAGGGGGCTGTGGAATGTTTTTTCCCCTGAAACTTCCCTCTTAAAGTTGGGGTGCATGTTTATACGCCAATAAAGTACCTTTAAATAATAATGTGTGGGATGTCCTATCCTGTCCACAATGACTGGGCCTTGCACCATCACTTCCCATTGAAGAATATGGCTAGGACTCAGGAATTGGAACAGGGACCTCCTCTGGGTACTTGCTGAATCTGTATGTGGTTGCTGTTTTTGTTCTTGAAGATGAATAATGCAATTGATGCTTGACTGTGCTATTTTTTTTTTTCTAGGTGTATATTATTAGTGTTAGCTGGTCAAATAGCTCAAGTGAAGTCGTCTACCGGAGATACAGCAAGTTCTTTGACCTACAGGTAAGAAAAATGCTGGAACACATTAATGCTGAATTAAATGTGACATTGTGGCTGCAATTTGGTACGAGCAGAAGGTAAGTTCTTATGATTCATTAGGCAATGAACTATATTAACATGCCAAATGTCTACATTTTGTGTCTTCATGACTTGCCATTTGTTTGTCCAATTTATAGGAAACCTTTACAGATAGAAATACCATTTATATAATGAAGCCAAAAAGGGCAGCTTCATTTTTTTTTTTTTTTTTTACACAGGTTTCCTTGCATAGTTCTCCACAGTAATTATTAGGGATGAGCTTGCATGTGTTTTGGGGCCAATCCCAAAATTCAGCTGTTATTCATGGTCCAATGAGCTGCAGTAGGGGTGTGAGCATTTTGGAACCACCCTGTTCTAGTTATTTAATCCAGTTGTTGTCAGGAAGACTGCATATGTCTTAGTTCGATTTACATGGCCAAAGGTGTGAATTGTCAAATCACTGTAAAGATGTTACAACAATATTATATGTATAAAACAGATGGTGTTGATGGCCCCTCATACAGTCCATTGAAATGCAAACAGAACTGAAGGCATACCTTATATATTGGGGGTGCAAACACAGACAATATAAAGAAAATCCTATGAATGGCATATGGGAGTATTTGAGAAAAATGTACTTTAGTGGTACTCTAGGATCTACTAGACAAAACTATTTAAATTATACAGAATTCACACAGTATGTATGTACTATATTACCAAAAGTATTGGGACACCTGCATTTACACGCACATGAACTTTAATGGCATCCCAGTCTTAGTCTGTAGGGTTCAATATTGCGTTGGCCCACCCTTTGCAGCTGTAACAGCTTCAACTCTTCTGGGAAGGCTGTCCACAAGGTTTAGGAGTGTGTCTATGGGAATGTTTTACCATTCTTCCAGAAGCGCAGGCACTGATATGGATGAGAAGGCCTGGCTCGCAGTCTCCGCTCTAATTCATCCCAAAGGTGTTCTATCGGGTTGAGGTCAGTCAAGTTCCTCCACCCCAAACTCGCTCATCCATGTCTTTTTGGACCTTGCTTTGTGCCCTGGCCCGAATCATTTGGTCGAGGGGGATTATGGTGTGGGGTTGTTTTTCAGGAGTTGGGCTTGGCCCCCCAATTCCAGTGAAGGGAACTCTTAAAGTGTCAGCATACCAAGACATTTTGCACAATTTTATGCTCCCAGCTTTGTGGGAACAGTTTGGGGATGGCCCCTTCCTGTTCCAACATGACTGCGCACCAGTGCACAAAGTTCACATCAGTGCCTGACCTCATAAATGCGATTCTGGAAGGATGGTCAAATATTCCCATACACACACTTCTAAACCTTGTGGACAGCCTTCCCAGCACAAGTACTCATGCAAATGCTCGGTATCGGCACCAATACTTGTATCGGTATTGGTGGAAACCTAGTAACAATGATGGGGTATCCAAGCCAGACCAAGTTTTTTTTCTTGTTGGCCTTTCGTTTCAAAACGATCTAATTAAAATACAAGAATAACTTCTATAGACAGAAATAGGGCTGTACTATGGTATTACCTTTATCTCCCATTGTGGCTAACCTTTACTTGGAAGAAGTGGAGAAGTGAGCCTTGAACTTATTCAAGGGCATAACACCAAGTCATTGGTTTCGATATGTGGATGATATGTAGGCAAACATTAGAAAATCATAAATAAAAGCTTATAGTGATTGGTTTACTGAAGACAAATATGATGTTTACATTGCAAGTGAAGTTGCATTCTGCAAGGGAATTTTCCCCAGAGCTTAGAGAATGTGATGAAGCCTCACTTGCAAAGAATATTTAATCATGTACAAGGAAATAAAAAAACAAAAACAAAAAATAACAAAGTATTCTTTTTGGACTGTGTGTTGCATGTCAAGGAAGGAGGTGACTTTAGGCCATTGAGGTCTACAGGAACTTGCTCCCACCACCCACTGGAACAAAACTGTTGTTTTTTAAGACTTGGAATAAGGCTGAGATGGTAGCAACAGTGTTTAAAGACAAGGCACACAGACTTCTCATGAGTGCTTTGAAAGTTTGTGACTACCCAGACTGGGCACATGGTCAAGCAAAAACACAGGACCAAACAGAGAATTGCTGGTACAGAGGTGGAGGGGGGGGGATACAGAGGAGGACATGGGGGGGGGTAAAGAGGTGACCACAGGTAGATAGGGGCAACAGAGGTGGATATGGGGGGGTACAGACAAGAACACAGGTGGATGGGGGAACTTGGGTGGAGGGGGTACAGGGGTGGACATGGGGGGGGGGCAGAGATGGACATGGGGGGGAGGGAGACAGAGGTGGAGGGGAGTACAGAGATTAACACAGAGGTGGATATGGGGGGATACAGAGGTGGACGGGGGTACAAAGGTAGACATGGGGATGTAGAGAGGTGGACGGGGGGTACAGAGGTGGATGGGGATACTACAGAGGTGGATGGGGGTACAAAGGTGGACATGGCGGAGGTACAGAGGTGGACGGAAAGATATAGAGGTGGATGGGGGGTACAGAGGTGGATGGGAGATACAGAAGTGAGCTGTGAACAGAGGGGTACAGAAGTAGACGGGGGATACAGAAGTGAGCTGTGGATGGAGGGGTACAGACGTGAACGTGGAATACAGAGGTGAGCTGTGGATGAAGGAGCAGAAGTAAGCAAAGTGATGTGCAGAGGTGACCAATAGATGGTTACATGCACATCAATTACATGCAACAGACACAGAATGTAGATTTGATTTAAAGCTGTGCAATCTTCCAGGTGAGACAATTACATGTGTACTGTTAATATAAGAGGTCTAAATTTCCCATAGTTTTGGTGTTTGTAGATTAAAATTAGCAGCACTCAGCTTGATTTTACTTGCTGCATTTAAATTTGCTTCTTATAATGTATATAGATGAGCATTAATGCAGTAAATCCAAATGTCATTGTTTTTTTATTATGGGCCTTCGTTCGTATTCAGGAAAGGTCTATTTGCTTCATATGGATTTGAGTTTTCCTAATATGCAAATTTACACAGTATGTGTGTTAATGCTCAACAGGCAACCTATTTTTAATGAGCACATACATTTTGGCTATGTCTGGTCCTCTTCCTTTACTGTGTGGGGAGTTTTGGCCTCACACTACCTCTAAATCAATCCTGTGGTCTGACCCCCACAACATCCTGTGCTGTTAGTCACTGAGCTGTAAATGTTCTATCATTTTGTGGACTTTCCAGTCTTGCTGTCACATAAATGGCCTCATCAGATGAGATGTGTGTAAGGACAGTGTCCAGCTTTTCTACTATAATTGGATTTTTCCCTTTCCTTTCCAGTAACCACAGTATCCGGTACATAGGTGGTGTCAATGTTTAATTCTTTTGCTCTGTAGGAAATTAGTATAGGTCTACATTATACTGGTCATTTATAACTAGTAGGTTATGATTTTATTCTGCTTTCTCAATAAAATTCTTATGAAATCTACTGCATTGCAAAGGTAAAGCATACACTCAAGATCATACATTTGTATTTTTTTTATTAACAAATGGAAACTGCACTCAAGATCATGCATTGTAATTTTTTGTTAATAAATGGAAACTGGATAAAAGCCATTTCCAGTGACATAGCAGTAGTATGTATTATCATTGTTATACAGGAATATGGGAATTGGTAAGTTTCATTGGGCTGGGAAGCACAGTCGAGGAGGTGGGGGGAAAAGTGGGGTAAGGAGGGGGGCAAGAGAAAAGTAAGACAATTGACAGAATTGGGGGGGGGGGGGCATGGGAAAAGATGAGTTTCAGAGTCTAAAAGAGAGGAATTTTCTACCAGTCAAACAAACAGGTAAATCGAGGGGCAGATGTGGTAACACTCCTAAGGCAGAGTAGGGCTCCCCGTATCTTTCCAAAAATTTTCATATTGGTCTTTATATATTGCCATGTAACTTTCAGGCTCCGTAATGCATGAGACCATTCTGATTTAATCACTTCTGGTTGGTTCTGGAGTCTGTATCCAAATCGGAGGGATCAAGTGTTTAGCTGCATCATAAAGGGTACAGTAAGGCACAATTTTGTGGGCAGTAGCCAAATGTACTCGAAAAGGCCCCCGTCTGACAGATCTATACCTAGAAGTCATTTTAATTGTGATCTAATGTCTTTCTAAAAAGGTAAATTTGAGGCTGGGCATAGAAAAAATAATTCCTCCATTCAGACCAGCAGGGTTGAAGGAGGAATCCGCCCGCCTGGGCAATGTATTCTGACAGCAGCTCCCACTGCTGGCAGAATTCACTGATGAACGGCTGCAGCTGCTGATCAATAACATTTTTCCAGTGTGTTTAAGGATGATTGGCTTTTGTCGAACAGGCAGGACCACACACAGATCGATTTTCACACTGTTTATTGAAGGACGGGCTTCCACAGGATTTAGCCTGAAGCAGCATTTTAAACATAAAGTATACCATCTTAAAAAAGGGAATTTGATGCTACGCATAATTGTTCAAGTGGAGTGAGGAGGTCATTGGAAGGAGAGCGGCTGCCTGGGAGTGAAGGAAACTGTAGCTGCTTTTATCCCTAGTCATCCACTGGAAAGATTCCATAACACTGCCTCAGTTTGCTCAAGGAGGCCAGTTTACAGTTGTTTTGAAATTTAAAGCAACAAGTGCCTTTCTCTGCTGCCATAACCATAAGGAAACCTCTAGCTTGGGACAGAGGGGGGAATGGGTGCGATGAGGGAGCTTTCCCTATTTATTGCATCTGTTAGCTGCATGTGTGAAGGGTGAGGCTGTGTTTGAGAGGCCACAGAGACCTGTACTAGATCCATGCATTTCTCCATGGATACCAATAACTTTTCACAAACGTGATGGTGCCAGTTTAGAATCCTCTGAAGGGTTATGACTTTATAATATAGATATACAGTATGCCAGGGGACTTTTTTTTTCCAGACAAATTGAATAAATAGGCTACTGAGCCATTGGAAAGTCATAGATAACGAACAGGAATCCTGTGTAGATGGAATAAAAGTCATGGAAGAACGTTCCCTCTTCAACATATTTATTTTGCCTGACCATCTAAAAAAAGAAAAAATTGTCCCAATCGTTGAGGTCTATCTAAATGAATTGCAGAAGAGGTTCAAAGTTTTGAGCATACTACTGGCTGCAGTGGTCAGAAAGACAAATACCCAGATGCCCCAGAAAGACTGCCTTCCAGGAGAAAATAAAAGCAATTTTTGCAAGCTATAGGCCACATTAGGGGGGATGAAAAGGGGCAGTGTTTTGTATTTATTGTAATTGTATTATGAAGTTGGAAATCCTGCCAAATTTTGTTCTAACAACAAGTATGGTAAAAGAGAGATGGGGTCTGTGACATAAAATAGGATGTCATTATGAGTTGTTTGTAGGAGTTTTGTAGATGTATGCTCTTACAGGCAGAAGAAAATACCCACCAAAGATGCCTAAGTGCCAAAAAAATGCATGAAAAAGCTTGAAAACGCAGAAAAAAAAGAAAAAAATCGCTGAGGGGAGGGTTTGTTTAAAAAAACAAAACAAAAACAAACATTATGCTCAAAGAAGCTCAATAATGCGATTGGGGGGGGGGGGCGTACTCTGTAAACCTCCATATGTCCCATACTCTCATCATTAGACTTGGTGTGGGGAGCCTAGAGGGTGCAGGAGTGCTACCCCTCCTTCCTGTGTTTGTAATTGTAGAGTACGCAGACAAAAATATTTTGGCCATTGTCAGCACCTTTAGCGCAAGAAAAGCTCAAGAGAAATGTATCCCTTTTAATTTCTATGTATGTCCTCACACTGGTCCATTGCGCTTACGTTGTGGTAAAACTAGCGTTCGTAATGGAGATGGCACATTCGTCACGCTGTAACGGACTGAAAAGGACAAGGCTGAAAAGCGTGAATCATCTCTCACCAAACTTCTACTAACACGACTGGTATTGAACTTCCCTTTAATAGTGTCGTCATACGTGTTGTACGTCACCGCGTTCTTGGCGTTTGGAATTCCCGACAACATTTGTGCGACTGTGTGTATGCAAGACAAGTTTTAGCCAACATCTGGTGGAAAAAAAATCCACAGTTTTTGTTGTCGGAATGTCCGATTGTGAGTATGCGGCATTAGACTAAAGCCCCATACACACTTTTAGATTTTCTTCAGATTTTTGTCTTCAGATTTACCAAAACCATGTAGTGCAAGGCCCAGCCTGATTGCATACAAATTTAAACTCTTAAGGTTTGACCTCATATGGTTTTGGTAAATCTGAAGACATAAGTTTGCAGAAAATCTAATAGTGTGTAAGGGGTCTAAAGCTAAATTGAAATTTGATGTCAAAATTAACACTACTCTCAGGGGACTGGGAACTAGCTTTACTAAAATAGGAATACAGGAAGTAAAATGTTTTTTTTTTGCTTCCCCTTTAGTTCCAGGCGGATATAGTAAGTTGGATGTTTTTTATTGATTGAAATGCATCTGGTCCCTGCTGAACCAGCTACATTTCAATCCATTTTTGGCCAGCTGTCCCCAGGCACTATAATCTCTGGCCTGGCGACTCACACCACCAACCAACATTTTGTTCTGTTTTAAAGGATCTTCAGTATTATCTTAATAACTGACTTGAACTGGATAAAGCAGACCAACATGCAAACATGTTGGTGGTGCCAGGTCCTATTGCCAATTAATGCTAAATGCAGTAAAATCCATAACAGCATGGGCAGCGAGAACAAGATTTAGTGTCCCATGCGCTTAGGAGGCATAAAAAATGGCAGAACTGCTTTAAAAAAAAAAAAAAAGGTTATAAGCAGCATTTTTTTTATACCCAGTGTGCATGAGGCTTTAAAGTGAACCTCTAGCTATTCTAAACATAGACCAGTATTTAAATTGCAGAGCAGACACCTCTAGTCTGTATGTCTGGTCTAGGTTGCTATAGAGTGCCTCGGGAGCCTAGAAAATCTGGGAAAAGACTGAAAAGTAAATAAATATATATATATATATATATATATATATATATATATATATATATATATATATATATATATATATATATATAAATATACACCAAAGATCTTTACAATAAACAGGCATTCATTGAGGATAGAACTGATATGGACTAATTAATTGATTTCCTGACAATCTCAGGGCTAACCCATTCCTGCCGCCTGATTCAAATTACTGAGAGCATGCAATCCAGACAAAATGATTTCACATGCTCGCCTTCCAACGGTCAACTGCCAAGAGAGCGAGCTATGGCCCCCACAGCTTTATTAAAAACATAGAATCACAAGGCATTACAGTTGATTGGTTCACATTATACAGACACACCCACTAATCCCTCCCAATCACCCACTCTACCCTCCTCCCCTGTGTGGCTTGCCCTTGGCATGAAGCTTCTCATTGGTCAGTTCATATAAGGGATGGTTTCTTCTCACAAGTCCATTCCATGCTCTTCTTGAAAATCCACGTGTCATTCAGGCATAGAAAAGTTCATTGTCAGTTTAGCAAGTTTCCTCCACAAGCTTCACACAGGGGGGGGGGGGAAGGGGTGGTTTTCCTCTTCCATACAGAGCAAGGAACGAGAAGGGGGTTTTGGAATAAAAGCCGTCTAGGAATGCAGTGGGGGGGATGAGCCGGAAGACACATTTGTAACATGAGAAACAGAAGGAGAAAATGGAAGCTGAACTCAATAATAATCCTTTGTATTTTCAATGCTGAGTTCATTACTTTAAAACAATATCTGATAAATCTTATCAAGGAAAATAAGCAGTATTGTTCATTCCCATACATACATGTGCATAATGCGTATGAAACAAATAAACAGTACGAGGAATATAGAAAAGTAATTCTAATCATAACATAAAATAAAATTTTTCATTTTAGCACGTCCACCACAGACCTGCCTGCTCTGGAGCTCACCCCTTCAAAAACAAGTTGGCAGTGGCAGCTCCCATGTTTTCAGCCTGGCAATTCCACCTATACATTTTGCTTGGCTGAGCATCATCTTTGACATACAGTGACCAAGCAGGAAAACTGCCCTTCAGTTCAGCATTTTTTCCCTTAACAATGTCTGTTTAGAAGAAACGTGTTGTGCCTGGTATGTGATGTCATCACGCATGCTGATGTAGTTTGCGGCTGTGCTAGTTCCTGTATACATGCTGTGGCCGGAGGCACTTTGAATGGGCGCGTGGAACCCAGCTTCCCTTGGAGAGGTTAGGAAACCCTTGTTTCAGATCCATATGTACCTCTTATGTGTATGTAACCCTGTGTCTATTAGGGGCTCAGGGTGACTGAGAAAGTGATGGACACTAAGGCCGCGTACACACGGTCGGACAAAACCGATGAGAATGGACCGAGGTTCAGTTTCATCGGTCCAAACCGACGGCGTGTATAGCCCATCGGTTTGTTGTCCTTCGGTACAAAATTTTAAAACCTGCTTCAAAATCGAACCGATGGCCCGCTGCCCGATCGGTCCAAACCGATGGTTAGTACAGAAAGCATCGGTTCAAAACCCGCGCATGCTCAGAATCAAGTCGACGCATGCTTGGAAGCATTGAACTTCGTTTTATTCAGCACAATGTGTGTTTGACGTCACCGCGTTCTGACCCAATCGTTTTTTGGAACGATGGTGTGTACGCACATCAGGCCACTTCAGCGGTGAACCGATGGAAATGGCCCATTGGACCATTCTCATCGGTTTGGAATGACCGTGTGTACGCGGCCTAAGGGGTTGATTTACTAAAGGCATCTAGACTGTGCACTTTGCAATGTGCAGTTGCGCTTTGAAAGTGCAATTTCTCTAGAGCTTAGTAAATGAGAAGAAGCTTCACTTTGCAAAGAATACCCCATCACATGCAAAGAAGATTAAAAAACAGCATTTTTGCTTGCACGTGATTAGATGAAGAAAGTCGGCCGAGCTTTTTCTCATTTACTAAGCTCTGGAGCAACTGCTCTTGCAAAGTGCAACTGCCTTTAGTAAATTAACCTCTAAGTGTGGTTTGGATTACTTCAAATGGAGCAGTAATATTTAGCCACAATATCTTCCAGGAAATATATAAAGACTATTCCTGGTTTGTTTGATTCTGAACTATATATGTTAATTGAAAGGGTCTAGGTGAGTCAATAACCACCCAGACAATGTTGTGATTAATCAGATATCCCCACTTTAGGTCAGACTTTCCAACCTTGATCTCACAAGTTACAATAGACATGAAGTTTAAACACAAAACACCTTTAGACAATAGCAGGAGACCCCAGTAGCAGACTGTCCGGCTCCTTCATTGAACAGAGGCCAAATGACCAGCTCTTTGAATTAACATGTATAGTTCAGAGTCAAACAAACCAGGAATAGTCTTTATATATTTCCTTGGAGATAATGTGGAGAAATATTACTGTTCCATTTGAAGTAATCCAAACAACATTCTGTTCATTAAGTAGTTGTCAGTCACTTTCTCGGTCACAGTGTGCCCCTAATAGACACAGGGTGACTTACAGATAAGAGGTACATGGGGAGTTGAAACAAGGGTTTCCCAACCTCTCCAAAGGGAAGCTGGGTTCCACGGGCCCCTCTGCCCAAAGTGACTCACGTCATATAATGTGCTTGGCTTTTTCCAAAATTTTTTACTTTGGCCCAGATTCACAAAGCACTTACGCCGACGTATAGCACGTTATGCCAACGTAAGTGCAAATGTGCGCCGGCGTATGTGTGCGGCAGACCTACGAACCAACATGCGCCTAAAATTAGGCTACACCCAGCCAGCGTATCTTGCACACGCTGGCGTAGGGTGGGCGCACATATGGGCTGGGCGCATGGTGCCGCTCCCATTGATTAGCCATTCAAACATGCAAATGAGGGAAATACGCCGATTCACGAACGTGCCTGTGCCCGGCACATGGTACGCGAGATGCGCGTAAGTTGTATGTCCGGTGTAAAGTTATTCCCCATACATGAGGTGCAACCTGGCAACAGACATGCACAGGTCTGCACCAGGGAACACAAGCCGGCGTATAGTGCGTTGGACGTGTGTCTGGCTGGGTGTACGCTATGTTCACGGCGTACATGGTGATCCGACGTAGCTTAGGCAGTTGTGCCGGCGTGGTTGTTAGCAGGCGCAGGGGGGTGCTGTGTATGCGTCCACGTCACGGCACATGCGCAGTTCCTGATACGTACCTGTCTGGCGCTCGGCCCATCATTTGCATGGGGTCACGCCCACTTCCACCTACGCCGGCGTGCACCTTCGAAACCTACGCCACTCTGGCGCAGCGTTGGGAGCACTGGCTTGCTGAATGCTATGCTTGCCTCTCTGCGCCAAGTTGGCGTGGCGTACGGTGTTTGCTCTACGGCGGCGTAATGTGCGCCTTGCTCTCTGTGAATCTGGGCCTATGTTTTTAAATACTACACTATAGGATTAATTTCTTTCTCTACATGTCTGCTATGAGTATTATCTAGGTATACTGTGTGTGTGGAGAGAGTTATTATTGTAAGACAGCCAAGCTCATTTGATTTCTGTTTGGGATGTTTGTATCAGTTAAGGAGCTTGCAAGCACTGGTGGGACAAATTTCAAGCACATATTGTATTCTGTGTGAATACCATTTTATTGTCACTTAATTGATTTACCAGTCAGTTGCAAGGATCATCTTTCACGTTGGGACCTTCTACTACTATTATGCACATTATTATTCATTTGTATAATGAATGTTCTTCTTGAAAGTTTTTTTAATTTTAAAGGGGCACTGCACTTTTATATATATATATATATATATATATATATATATATATATATATATATATATATATATATATATATATATATATATATATATATATTAAACTGCTCCCAGTACCGCCACTCTTATTGTGAGCAAAAAGCCTTCAAGAATAACTCGGACAATTTAAATACACCATTATTGGTGGAAAAACATTTTAAACCCTTCATTAAAATGTCATAGTCTAGTGAGTTTTTTGTAGAAATTGGTTAATAAGTTATGAAACTATATACAAAGAAAAATCACATGGTGTCATGGACTGCTGGGTTGGTATAGTAATGAATTCTTAAAACAAGAGTTACACACAGATGGTCTTAGAGCAACAATCAAGGATTTTACCCTTATGATTGCTGCTATACTTAAGACCCCTTTCACACTGGGGCTGCGTTGGCGCTAAAGTGTCGCTCGCTTTTGCAATACTACCACCCCATAAATGCTACTTGCGGGACTTTTCCTAACGTCCCACAAGCGCACCATCCCAGTGTGAAAAGTCACACTGAAATTAATGGGAGGCGGTTTTTTAAGGCGCTTTACAGGCGCTATCTTTAGCGCTAAAACGCCTAAAAACCACCTCAGTGTGAAAGGGGTCTTAGGGCATTGGGTGAAAAATTACATTAGAATTGCTGTTTAACTTGTAATGCTTAACTTGTAATACCAACAGCCACCACCAGATGGCGCTAGCTCACACATCTGGTGGTAATAACTTGTAATACCAACGGCTCACCACCAGATGGCGCCAGCTCAAAAAAAAATTATCATTATTATTATTTTTTTTTGCCCACCTTCCAAGCCAAGTCGCCAGGACACTATTTCTAGTCGCCATGGCGACCTGGCGACCGGGATTTGTCGAGCCCTGTTCTAGCAAAAAAAAAACTATTTTAATCTTGTAAACACAAAATCTGAAAAACAGGCAAGGTCCTTAAGTGGTTAAATCCTAATAAGAGGTAGTATACAGTACATAGACCTGAATGATCCATTATGTTTGAACTTTTTCTCTAGTTCAGGAGTCTCCAAATTTGCAAAACAAAGGGCCAGTTTATTGTCCTTCAAACTTTAGGGGTCCAGACTATAGCCAGTTGGAGTAGATAAAGGCGAGCAAAGGGCCATGTAGGTGTCAGTGGGAGAATTAGTTATATGTCTGTCAGTGGGAGGAATATTGCCCCATTGTTGGTATTAGTGGGAGGAATAGTGCTCCTTCTATGCTGTCAGTGGAAAAAAGAGTGCCCCAAGGGCTGGATAGAGGCAAGCGAAGGGCCACAGTTTGGAGGCCCATGCTAGGTGATCATTTACTCCTGCAACCAAGAATCCTACTGTTCGGTTATTTGACCACTGTTCATGTATGGGAGAGTTTATATGACTGCGATAAAGACATCAGTATGCAACACCTTTGGGAATGCATTGCTTTGAATGGTGCTGTACAGACACCAGTGCATTGTAGAGTATACCAGTAATATACTAATAAATAATTATATTAACAATAATGTGCCATGATCTTTCCTAAGAAATGTTCGAAAGTCATTCAGTTGTACTGGGGCAGTAATTTATTCAAAAGAAATAGTACTTTTATTCCTGTATTCTGAAATTCTTGTAGGCTGGATTTATTTAACTTGGAAAATCCTTTTTCATGAAATGCAAAAATCGCAAGTCATTTCCCTTTTTATGTGAATAGTGCTTCTTCTTTACAATGCGTAATGGTTTCTGCTTTGATTGTGCAATAACTGCAAATAATTAGAATTTATTCTGTTGCTCTTTTTGTTTTGCATGATATTTACATCACTCTTGTATACACATTTCATTATTGAAAATCTAATTTGGTTAGAAAGAGGGGAAAATCTAAGTAAATATGTAAGGTTTGGATTTAAACACAAAACATACCTTATTTGCCGGCGTATAAGACGACCCCCCTATTTTTCCAGGAAAAATGTTGGTCTTGGGATATACTCGCCATATAAGACGACCCCCTTCCTACTAGTCTGTCTGGGAGCTAAGGGGTAGCCAGAGCAACCGCTGACAGGAAAAAGCGCTGACAGAAACAGGCTTTTTTCAGCTTTTTTTCAAATCTCACTGTGCCATTACATTACATGCCTCACTGTGCCATTACATTACATGCCTCACTGTGCCATTACATGCCTCACTGTGCCATTACATTACATGCCTCCACTGTGCCATCGCATGCCTCCACTGTGCCATCGCATGCCTCCACTGTGCCATCACATGCCTCCACTGTGCCGGCCAAGACGATCTCCCTGTGTAAAGAGTGTAAACCGCGCTAACCTAAAAGCATGTGTGTTATGTATTGCAGCTGGATACAGGAGTCCAGCGCATACACCAAAGGTGAAATGTATCAAGCACACAAACTAATGTGAAACTTGCATAGATAGATAAAAAAGGAATGTGAATAATAAAAAATAAAGGAATAAAACGGCGCTGCATATGTGTTTAAACATAAAAAAACAAATGATGAAGGTGATTCCTGAGATAATAAAACAAGTGATCAAAGCAGGAATAACCAAAGTAGAATCTGACCCTCAGAGATCGTGGTTAGTGATCATTCAAGTCCATAAAAAGGTGGCTTAATTGAGAGGGTACTAAGGGAAACAAGGTGACAGTCCAAACAAAGTAGCCAAAAACAACCAAAACAGAAAGATGAAGTCCGTGAAGGGACTCTCTCTTTTTTTGCAACACTTCACCTGTGGCTTACTAAAAAACCCCTCTGTTGAGAGGAGACGGTGTCTGTGCACGCAGGATTCTAGTGATCCATCCTGAAGGTCCCGGGACTATAATCAAAGGCGTTCCCCGGCAGAGGAGTGGAGCCAGATGAATTACCCTGTGCTTATGTTCCGGTAAGCTGCCACCTTATCTATGTAGGAGAAGTGTCTAGTTTCTGAAGATTTGTAGCGAATATCTGCAACCTAGCCGTACCCTTAACGGACTTCATCTTTCTGTTTTGGTTGTTTTTGTCTACTTTGTTTGGACTGTCACCTTGTTTCCCTTGGTACCCTCTCAATTAAGCCACCTTTTTATGGACTAACCACGATCTCTGAGGGTCAGATTCTACTTTGGTTATTCCTGCATTGATCACTTGTTTTATTATCTCAGGAATCACCTTCATCATATGTTTTTTTATGTTTAAACACATATGAGACACACCATTTATATATCATTATTTGTTTCATTTGTTTTAATAGTCGCTGGGATATGCGATTTTAGGTTGCGCATTAACATTTATTCTTTTCACAAGATGATCTCCCTACCTTAATTTGTTTTTAGATTTTGGGTTTCAGGCTGCGGGCATCCATGATTCAAAAGCCGAGGATGAGAAGGCATCCGTGATAGGCAGAACACTGAACAGAGGCCCTGCTGGGAAAATTAGTGTTCCGCTTATCAAGGCACAGTCTGAGGAGGCGGCGCGACTTTTGAATCATGGATGCCCACCACCTGACGGGTGAGGCATTTTTTTGCATCCAAAAGGTCATCTTATACGCCGGAAAATACAGTATTCATATATAACTGTATTGGTAATAACTGATGTACTGTTTGACACTTGAATAATTTCAATAACCAAATTGAAGTTGTAAGCAGTACTGAACAGTAAAAAGAAAAAATCTTGACTGGCCAGCTAAAATGTTTACATAGTGGTCTGGGGTACCAGTAGCGATAATTTTCTCTTTTTGTACTTATTTTGTTTTTTTTAAACTCATTATGTTACTAAACATCTCAGGCCAGGGTCACACCTCTGTTTTTTTGGTGCTTTTTGCAGAAACACACTACAGTTCATTTACATGTTTTCCTGTGGGACACGTTCACATCCATGATTTTTTTTTCAGCTCTTGCGGATTTGGAAAGGGCAAAGACTTTTTAACGCAAAACGGTGCTATTTAGTTTTTTTTGGTTCAATATACTTCAATGGAGAAGCTGCAGAAAAGCATGTAATGTGTTTTTGCGGCAATTTGTGTTTTGTAATCTGCCCAACAACAAATTGGGGCAAAAAAAAAAAAAAATTAAAATGCAATTTTTTTTTTTTTAAGGCTATTATCCGATTAATCGAAACAATAATCGCCCAACTAATCGATTATGAAAATAATCGTTAGTTGCAGCCCTAATCAGAATACATTTGTGCAAAGTCTTACAGCTCATTTTCTTTAGAAAACAGCCACAGATTAAACAAGCCTGTTCCCTGGACACAGTGGCCTCCCTGCAGGGATCCTACACATTCCCCTACTGATATACATAGTTCTGAAATCGGCTCATGCTTCCATTTGATTGCAGAGCTCTGTCTTTCACTCAGCTAGAAGTGCTTTGGAACTCTGCAGCGAGACCCCTGTTTCCACACAGAGCAGGGGTCCTTTTACAGCATGCTGACAGTGGACAGGCTTTTTCTACATGGTGTGCAGCTACTTAATGAGAACAAACACTAAAGACTTTAAACGCCTTTTGTTTTGCAGCACCTAGAGCAGGGGTGCCTAATCTTTTGAAGAGCAAGGGCCACTTAAGCGACTTGGTAACTGGTCAGGGCCACAATAGAGCCTACTGTACTTTTTTTTTTGTTGGCGTTTGTAAACACCTTTAAAGTCCATTTACATCTGCCACTCCTTAGATGTGAATGGAGGGTCTGACTGACCATGTGAAAGGGGCCTAAGGCTGCTTTCACACTGATGCACTGTTTACCCTCATCACGAGTGCAGCACAGTTCAACTGTGGCTTTCCAGCATGTTAGCTGCACTATGCCATAGACTTCTATTATATCCTGTAAGTGTGGTGCACTTTCAGAAAGCTCACCAAACTCGCAGGTAATAGAAGTCTATGGCTCAGTGCAGGTAAGTTTGAAAGCAGCCTAGTAACCACTGCAGAACAGATATGCCCATATATACACACTGATTTTAGTAATAAACGTACTAAACTAAGGTGACCAGATTATTTTTTTTTTTTTTACTAGTAATGGCAGCAATCAGAGACTTTCTGCCCGTCGCCGCCCGCCTCACAGCCTGTCAAGTCTTACTCTCCAGGCCCCGGCTGCTACTGGGTGGGGAGCGGAGGAAGATCACCCGCCAGGGAAGGCAAGGAGATAAGCAGGCAGGCAGCTGGCCGGGACTTGAGCCAAGGCAGAACAACATGCGAGCGGAGCTGAATGGGCCCCCCCCCCCCCAAGCTAGTAGAGTGGGGGGTGTGTAATTCAGATTTTATTTTTTTTACTCTGCACGACTGTCTTTGAAATCGCCCCTGTTCAAATCCAATCCGGGGACAAAACCGGGGACAGACTTGGTCCAGGGACAATGTTCTCAATGTTCTCAGGAGGTCGCGGCCCACATCAGAGGGCTCTGTGGGCCACTGGTTTGGCACCCCTGACCTAGAGTGTATGAATGTAACTAATCTAAACTGAAAGTTCCCTTGAAACAAGCTACAGTCAGCAAGCACTTCCCATCTGCATTATAAAAAAAATCTGAAGAAGGCTGCCACCACTGTGGACTTCTTCTGAGAATTATGCTGACACACCAGCTTTAGTACATTGAGTTACTGACCCTAAAATAAGCAAATCAGGAAGGACAACAATTTAAAATTCCTTATTCACATAATTGTTGCTTAGTGGCTCATAGTACTGAAACAAAAAGTTTATCATGACAGCCAGGTAAGCATTATTTGCAGAATGAGATAGGGCTAATGGCGGAGGGTTTGTTATTAATATTGTGTTTTTGGCTGCTTTAATTTCCTATCCTCGATTATTAGTATTATAATGTATTAGCTAAAACAGAGGTTGGCAAGAAACTGGAATTATCCATTAGGAGCCTGCTCTTTTGGTTACATGTGGATTACATTAATATATTGAAGCTCTGCTATACATTCTCTTGAAAACATCTGTTTTCATCATCATCTACAGTGTCTTCATATTTTCTACAAGTTCTAAGTGAGGTCTGTCATGCAAGCTGTTTTGGGAAGACCTCCCTTAGAGCTGAGTGTAGACCTACAGAAATCAGATGTAAAGATCAAAGTAAAATATGGTTATGGAGCCATTGTATTCATTTATGAATAAACTTTTCCAGAATAGCTTGGACCCCATTCCTTAAATTTTCTTTTACTTGTATATTCATTTTCTGTTTGTTACTTTATTGGGAACTACTATATATCTATGAAAAAAAGAAATCGCCGCTCTAGGATACTAATCAGAAAGTCTCCTCACCTGATCCAAAGCCACGGGTGCTGGCAATGCATGGAATGATGCAAAATGAAGGAAAAACATTGTGGACAGGCGCACTCCAAAAATAAATTACTTTTATTTTAAAATCAAAAAACATGCCACAGCAGACGGGGTAAAGAGCTGACGCGTTTCACACCAAACTTTAGTGCTTATTCATAGCTTTGAATAAGAACTAAAGTTTGGTGTGAAACGCGTCAGCTCTTTACCCCGTCTGCTGTGGCATGCTTTTTGATTTTAAAATAAAAGCAATTTATTTTTGGAGTGTGGCTGTCCAGAACCTTTTTCCTTCATTTTACTATATATCTATGACGCCTCCTGTGAAGGGCAATCACGTCTTGTGCGTCATGGTACTTTTTTAATTCTGAAAATTTGGTGGTGCCTTTACCATAGAGATCAGTGAAAAGCATCCACCAGAGAATGGTATTTGTCTTGGAAATGCACAGAAATTTTAGATGCGCTTTAATATGTTTTTGAAGGTATTAATGTAGACTAAGCTTTATGCAATACATGTTGCAAAGTTCAGACATTGTCAATCGGCTTTTGATCAATTGGCTGATAAGGCTGCATTAATACTGTATGCTTGTACGCTTATAAATGTTGCACAAATATTTACATGCCTACAGCACAAATAATGCCAACATGTTTGGCAACAGACATAGCTGTCTTTTTATGCTTCTCATTGTAACGTAACATTAAGGCCCAGAAGTGGCTGGGTAGCCTTTGGACTTGTATACTGATGCATACAGATGCGTAAAAAAACTGTATGTATTTTTTTTTTATGCCCTCGTCAATGAGCCTCCTTACATTGGTTGCCCAGTGGTCAATGGAAATTATGAATTTGTTAACCTTATTGCTTTAAAATTTGAGTGGAAGATGTAAATTAAGTTTAGATGGAACTATAGGATTACACATGTAATGTGTGTGTGTGTGTGTGTGTGTATATGTGTATATGTGTATATGTGTGTATATATGTATATATATATATATATATATATATATATATATATATATATATATATATATATACACACACACACACACACACACACACATTATATATATATATATATATATATAGTGTGTGTATGTGTGTGTATATATATATATATATATATATACACACACACTAGAGCCCTGGGCTGTGGAGGGGGTGGGAGTGGCTGGCTCCGGCTCTCAGCGGCGCTCTGAGAAGCTGAGCAAGCTGCTGGCCAGGCATCTGGGTGGATCCTGACATTAGTCGGGATCTATCCATAGTCTGGACAGGCTGAGTGGCGTCTGCAACAGATTTAACTTTCTATTAAATATTTTTATTTTATTTTTAATAATACTTTGTTGCACAACCTGTATACAGTTTTTTTTCAAAGTGTGTGTTTGCGCATGCTAGGTATATATATAATTTGTCATCTTTGCACCAGATGTCATTCTTGAATGATGTTGGAGTTCAGGACCGTCTCTGTGGTTATGTAGTCTAGATTACTTGCAGCAGTACTGAAGAAGGAAGGCTGGACATATGAGAGAAGCCATGATCAGCAGACTGAAAAACCAAATCTGTTTTGGAATGGAGACTTGCTGATGTAGACTGTACTTTACACAGCCACTCAGAGTTATACTTTATCAGATGAGTGTGATTTCGGTGCTGATGCATAAGAACCATGTCGGTAATTTTGGATATGCTTATGCCAAGTTTTAGTATTTATTTCTTTATGGATTTTTTCCTGCTCAGTTTTTCTTTGGTTCCGTTTTGTGGTTTTACATTTTTGGGTTGTCATCAGCAGAACAGCTGTTCTCTGCTCTAGTACGTAGGATTTAGCATTTTTGTGTCTTTCAGAATGTGGTCCACCCACTCCTAATGCAAACCAACTGGTGTGGGTAAAGGGTCTTTTTTTTTTTCTTTTTTTTTTTTTAGCTTCAGTACAATGTGGCTGCTTAGTGCCGATACATTGTAAAAGGCTCAGGCTAGTGCCCCTTCCGTTGACTCATTGCAGCTATGATGTGGCAAAAGCAAAAGTTTTGTTTGAGGGATAGGACTTTAATGTATGATTCTTCTCTTTGGCTACACTGGGATTTATTTTTTTGCAAAAAAAGAATCCTTGAGATTTTTCGATGTATGTTATTAACTTCTCATGATTATTTTCTCTTAGAGGTACTGGTTTGAGATACAGATTAGAATTACTTTGTGACTGAGGCATAGCTTGAAACTGTATGGCTTGACTACTGCCACCCCAGTACCCCTATACTAAAAAGCTCATGATGAAACATATATCTAAGAGAATCATATGCAGCTTGACATCTAGATGATGTGCATAAAATTTAAATATATCACATTTTTGGCAAGTGCATCTGTATATTGCGTAAAAATGAAAACGCATATGTATAGACTTTAAGGCTGACCTCTAGGCAGTTGTAGAAATCTTTTTTTATTTGTATTATTATTTTTTTAGTTATGCATGTTTTCATTAAACATATTTTTACAGTTGACCAACATAAGTACCTTAATCTGATTTATCAACCTTCTATAATTCCTGCACCACAGTAATTGGACTGGGTGATTGAGGATCAGAATTCTGACTAAAAAATGGAAGTGTAATACCGCGCTGTCCCTTTAAACAATGAACAGCAGCTAGCATAGCAAATGCAGTTGCAAAAATAACATAGAAATAAAAGTGCAGCTCTAGAAACATATCTCAAAATGAACTGAGACAATGTTGTGAATCTCACAACCAATATTAAGAATTGTGTGAAACCTTAGGGCCCTTTCACACATACGGACCGTATGTCCGCATTTCCATCCGTCCGTTGCGGATGAAAACGGGACATACATGGGTCCCTATGTGATTACGGGTGTCAGCGGATGACCATCCGCTGACACCCGTAATTGTCCCCCTCCGCAAAAATCCGCATTTGCGGACGGAAGAAAATCCTATTTTTCTTCCGTCTATCGGATCGGATGAACACGGACATACGGTCAGTGTTCATCCGATCCCCCATAGGGGAGAGCGTAGGAAAGACAGGGCGGTCCCTGCACAGTGTGCGGGGACCGCTCTGTCAGCTGCCAGCTCAGCGGGGATTTTACGGAGGCCGTTTTTTTATTTAAAATTTGGCATGAAGTTCCCCCTCCTGGAGGCGACTTCAAGTTGCGTTGTAAGTCGTGCTGAAGTCGCCCCAAGTCGCTCTGTGATTAATACTCAAGTCTTGTCCAAGTTGCTTACCAAAGTCGCGCTGGAAGTCATGTTGCCCCTGTTTGAATGGGCTCTCAAGAGGATGTTATAAACATTTGGTTTTCATTCATTTAATTTTTGGACAAACTAAACTATGGGAGGTTTGTGGTGTGTGTGGGTCAAAACAACAGAATAACTTGGAGACCCGCCTTCTCTTTTTGTTGTGGTGACTATTGTCACCAGGACTGAAAATGATGACAATTTGAAATGTTTCAGTTGTTACCAAAATAGTAATAGAGGTGAAGTAATCTTAAAGTGGTTGTAAACCCTTGTTTTTTTTTGTATACAAATAACAAACATGCCTAATACTTGCCTGCTCTGTGCAATAGTTTTGCACAGAGCAGCCCCGATCCTGTTCTTTTGGGGTGCCCCGCCGACGCTCCAGGACCCTCCTCTTCATCGGTTTCCCCTGTTTCATCAGATTTGGCAACCTGTCAGAATTTGTAACGGAAGTGTTGTTTCGTTGCCGCCGTCTTGCATTTTTCCACAGTAAGGATACACTGAGAAGGGGGCAAGCGGACATCTTACACCCACCAGAGTTTTGCATTTCACACTTATTTTTATCAGTAAATGGAGCTTATATGGTGAAATACAGTATCTAGAAATCCATGTTGAATTGTGAGATCAGCAGGTTTGCGGCTGCTTTTAAAATGTAACATCTAAACAGTCAGTTGGATTTCAAAATACTGCTTTTCACCTTATGAGCTCTGTTTAGTGTTAAAAATAAGTATGAATTGCAAGACTCCAATGGGTGTAACAGTCCACTTGCTCCCTTCTCAGTGTATGCTTACTTTGGAGGAGGGCGGTGTGTAGCAAGATGGCGGCAACAAAATGTCACTTCCGTTACAAATTCTGACAGGTTGCCTAATCTGATGAAACAGACCCATGTAAAGATGTTTTCCCAGGGGGAACCCTTGTGGTCTCGCTCCTAAATCCCATTGCTGCATTCATTGACACATAGAGTGTGACTCGGCCCTGTCCCCTGCTCCTGTGTTACTGGATTTGATTGACAGCAGCAGTCTGTCCAATAAAGGAGAGAGACAGTGGCCAGAGCACATCGCTGGATCGGATCAGGCTCAGGTAAAAAAACGGGGGGGGGGGGGGAGGTCTGGGGGAAGCTGCAGCACAGAAGGATTTTCACTTTAATGCATAGAATTTATAACCACTTTAAAAGTGATAACGGACTATGAGAGGATTTTTCCCTCAAGGGAAACTACTCCAGTGTGAGACACCGCTTAAAAAAAAAAAAGGACTGGAGTTCTAACCATTATCGGCCTTTTCCAAAACTAAAAAACAAAAATTAGGTTTGCTTTAAGAGACACAATAGTTATAAGAAAGATAATTTATTTGAAATGTTGGGATGCTTTTTTCTCAAACCTCCTATCAATTGTATTTTTCCCAGATGCAGTTATTGGACAAGTTTCCAGTGGAAGGAGGTCAAAAAGATCCAAAGCAGAGAATCATCCCATTTTTACCAGGTATGTGTTCGTAGCTGATTTTTCTTGTTTCTGTATGAGCACATCGTTTTTAAAGTCATTAAAATGGTAGTAGAAGGTTACGATCACTGCAATATCGTAGCGAAACAGAGGCTTTATTAGCTCATCTACCAAAGCAGAGCCAAGTGCGGTGGTAACCCTGACATGTTAGGCATATCTTTATTTGGCGTAACATCATTTTTTACATTATGCAAACTACTAACTATACTACTAATTTGTGAGTTTTTTTTTTTTTTTTTAAAGCATGAAACAGTTTTTTCTCCCATCCAAAAAAATAACGCATTTGATAATAATTGCTGCGCAAATACTGTGCAAGATAGAAACTTGCCATTTTATTCTCTAGGACATGGGTCTTCAAACTACGGCCCTCCAGTTGTTCAGGAACCACAATTCCCATCATGCCTAGTCATGTCTGTGAATGTCAGAGTTTTACAATGCCTCATGGGATGCGTAGTTCCGCAACAGCTGGAGGGCCGTAGTTTGAGGATCCCTGCTCTAGGGTCTCTGCTAAAAAAACATATATAATGTTTGGGGGTTCTATGTAATTTTCGAGCAACAAATTATGATTTTTACATGTAGAAGAGAAATGGCTGAACTGGCCTGGTAGGCAAGTGGTTAAACAGTTCTAGTAGGCGCACGCGTGCCCGCTACACAGCAAGGGTCACGATGTGCATGGCCGGCGGCCGCGATGTCCGCTGGCCATGCGTGATGACGGACACGAGAGCCATAACAGGGATGTGTGTGTGTAAACACACACAACCCTAATCTGTCAGAAGAGGAGAGACAGATCGGCTGTTCCTACTAAGTAGGAACAGCTGATTTGTCTCCTCCTCTAGTCAGTCCCATCTCCATACAGTTAGAAACACACAGGAGGGAACACATTTAAACCCCTTGATTGCCCCCCATTGTTAATACCTTCCCTACCAGTGACATTTATACAGTAATCAGTGCATTTTTATAGCACTGGTCGCTGTATAAATGTCAGTGGTCCCAAAAATGTGTCAAAAGTGTCTGATCTGTCCGCCACAATGTTGCAGTCCCGCTAGAAATTGCAGATCACCGCCATTACTAGTAAAAATAAATAATAAAAATGCCATAAATCAATTTCCTATTTTGTTGACACTATAACTTGTGCACAGACTAATCAATATACGTCTATTGCATTTTTTTTTTTACCAAAAATATGTTGAATAATATATATCGGCCTAAACTGATGATTTTTTTTGTGGGATATTTATTATAGCAAAAAGTAAAACCTATTGATCTCTTTTAAAATTTGTTGCTCTTTTTTTGTTTATAGCGCAAAAAAAATTAAATAAAAATAAAAAAACTCGCAGAGGTGATGCCACCAAAAGAAAGCTCTATTTGTGGGTAAAAAAGGACGTCCGTTTTGTTTGGGTACATCATCGCACGACCGCGCAATTGTCAGTTAAAGCGACGCAGTGACAAATCGCAAAAAAATGGCCTGGTCATTAAGGGGGAAATTCTTTCGGTCCTTAAGTAGTTAATTAAATCTATTTTAAACTAATGTCTAGGCTTCTAATTAACTATAATCATAATATTTTATGTTGGTGAGCCTCCCTTGCAATAGATTAAAGAAAAGAGACTAAATTGAATGAAGATGCACCAGATGAGTTTTACATATCGTTTCCTGATAATAAAGCCTGCTTGCTAACGTGTCTGTTTCTAATAAAGTAAATAATATGGACAGGAATAGCCCGGTGGGCAATGTGAATATGTTATTATGATTTAATGAATTTTCTTCAGTAAGTAGTTGTTATGGCTGTGTTTCGAGAGAATTTTGAGTCAAATGATCAGCATGAATTTGATGATTGTCCTTAAGATATGTGATTCATTTGACTAAATGGGCCATAATGCAGTGCCTCCAGCATTTGCCTTCTATCAGTTTTGATTTTCTTAACCACTTAAGACCCGGACCAATTTGCAGGTAAAGGACCTGGCCCCTTTTTTGTAATTCGGCACTGCGTCGTTTTAACCACTTCAGCCCCGGACCATTTTGCTGGTCAATGACTGGGCCACTTTTTGCGAACTAACAATTGCGCGGTTGTGCGACGTGGCTCCAAAACAAAATTGGCGTCTGTTTTTCCCCATAAATAGAGCTTTCTTTTGGTTGTATTTAATCACATCTGCGCTATAAACAAAAATAGAGCGACAATTTTGAAAAAAAAAAAATGAATATTTTTTACTTTTTGCTGTAATAAATATCCCCCAAAAATATATAAAAAAAATATTTTTTCCTCAGTTTAGGCCGATACGTATTCTTCTACATATTTTTCATAAAAAAATCGCAATAAGCGTTTATTAATTGGTTTGCGCAAAAAAATTATAGCGTCTACAAAATAGAGGATAGTTTTATGGCATTTTTATTAATATTTTTTTTTTACTACTAATGGCGGCGATTAGTGATTTTATTTTTTTCGTGACTGCGACATTATGGCGGACACATCAGACACTTTTGACAGTTTTGGGACCATTGTCATTTTCACAGCAAAAAGTGCTATAAAAATGCACTGATTACTGTGAAAATGTTACTGGCAGTGAAGGGGTTAGCCAGTAGGGGGCGGTGTAGGGGTTAAGTGTGTACTAAGGGAGTGTTCTTACTGTGGGGGGGGGGGCGTGGCTGTGCGAGGAACGTCACACTAGGAAGAATGGAGAAGGTTTGTTTACACTCACCTCTCCCCGTTCTTCCTCTCTGTGACCCGATCGTGGGATACCGGCGGCGATCGGGTTCCGCAGGCGCGGTCACGGATGACAGGACCGAGTAGCGACCGCGCCGCCAGCTGCTCGTTTCACGACCCACGGCTGGGCATCTTAAAAGGGACGTACCTGTATGTTCATGTGCCCAGCCGTGCCATTCTGCCGACGTAAATAGTCGTGCGGCGGTCTTTAACCGGTTAAGGAAAGTTACCCTTTTTGTGAACAGATTTGTTACATCTGCAGTGGAGACGCACCCTGATTTGGAGACACATCCAGCCTGTCTGCAGGGAAACATAAGCAGGAGGAGCTTTGAGTCCTCTGTTTCTCGTCACATGTTAAAAAAAAAAAAAAAACAGCCTTTGGAATACAGAGTAAAAATAATAATTGTCAATAAACTGTTTTAAATTGTCATACAAATATATTTGAAATTAAATCTTTGTTATTTTTTGGCAATAACCTGGTATGGGTTGGATTTCTGCCACACCCCTCCAACCTGTGTCTTTGAATAGGAAGGAGGTGAAGCATCTGTTCATCTACATGTAATATCCCACCCCTGTTTTGTTTAGCTGGTTAGTGGGCATGGAGTAGGAGGGAGGCTCTGATTTACCACTGTGTATATGTCCACATGTGTGACTATCGTCTTATGGGCTGCTAAGATGGGTGATGGGGAAGAAATGCTCAGCATAGAAACTCACTGAAGAGTTGGCACCAGAGCTTAAAAATCCCAAGCTGAATTGGGGTCAGAAGGTGGAGATAGAGAGCAGCAGGATCAACCAGGATTTTTGCAGAATACAGAAAACAAATCTCATAGTGACTGAGCATGAACAGCATGTGGGTTTATTTTATTTTATTAATGTAGCGCCTGGCTACTTTTATGGCAGGTGCGATTGTAAATTTAAAAGGGGGTAAGAGAGTTAATTTACTCTGACCATGGTTATTTGGTTAAATTTAAGGCCTCTGTTCCAGCCCTGGCTGTGCCGTGTGCCTATCCTCCTGTCTGGGGACCTCAGTCACCCCCAGACAGTAGGGGGCAGCAGTAGATTCAGGGTCGTGTGGATACTTCTCCTCGGCAGCCAATCAGGAGGGTTGATCGCTTTGCTGTGCATGCTGGGGAGGGGTAATTAGGGGGAAGACACCATTGGTGCGGGTCGTCGTTGCCTCACGCCTTCCACCTGGGCAGTCGTCGTCCCCACCCCATGTGTGGCCCTCCTGGCCGAGGTGTGTGTGTTGCTGTGTTCCTGGCTTCAGAACCACATTGGTCCTGAGCATTAATCTACCTAGTAGGCTCAGTAAGCAGACTGAGTCTACGAACCTTCAAGTGGTCCTGTGCTGTCCGTCCAAAGTGTAGGAAGCCGGTCGATGGGGAACCTGTCTGAGGGACACCGAGCACGAGGCTGGTGTCGCAGGAGAGGCCTATCCGCTCATCGAAGGACACTTCGTACCTGAGAGGCTGGATGTTGTCGCCTGTCAGTTATTGCTGCAATTGAAGCTATTTGAAGGAGATCCGGGTGCTGAATCCAGTTGAGAGGGATTTTGGACCGTAGTTATCTCCATCTTTAGGAAGGTATGTGGCAGAAAATTTCACCTAAAGTTTCCGAGTGACACTCTTGCTGCTAGGCTGGTGAGAGAGGCCTATCCAGATGCACTGTACCAGGGCTGGACTGGGACAAAAATGTGGCCCTGGACTTCATCCAGACTGGCCCACTTTGACATGTCTCTCCCATGGCGGCCAGCCACCCCCCCCCCCCCCGGCCACCCAAGCCCCCTCTCCCCCTTCACTAGCCACTAGCCGTTCTACTTTATTAGAGTAGAACGGCTGGTACTGGTCCTCTTATAGGCAGTACCAGTGGGGAAGCTAGACATTATTTCACCTGGGGCAAAGAATCAGTTCGGTGCTCTCCCTTATGGGACAAGATTAGGCAGAAGTGAGAAACTCCCAGGCCATAGCTGTTGAGTCAGCTGTCTGTCCCCTCCCCCATGATCCTCTGTCGTCCCCCTGATTCTCTGTTCCCCCCAAGTGAGCGCTGCGGGGAGGGAGAGGAGGTGAGCTCTGCAGTAAGAGAGAGATAGAGGAGCGGCGGTCCGCTGTCACTGAAGCCGGCCCACTGAGCCATCGGCCCACCGGGAAACTCCCTGTAGTCCCTATGGCCAGCCCATCCCTGCACTGTACCCACTCTAACTACAGTGGTGAAGAGACTTATCATTGGGAGCAGGACTGTTTCCATGCCAGTTAACCCTGAATCTGCCATTTCTCAATTCTACTATCCCTTAACCCTTCTACTTTTTACCGTTTTTACTCGGCTGGGTAATAAATGCACAGAAAAGACACCTGTCGTGTGGACATTGACTTTATTACAGCTCTCATCCAGTACCCTAGACGTCGAGAAGACAAGAGGTAACATGCCACCCAAATCAAACCAGCAGCTCCTACGAGGGTAGTACTACATTTATGTTGTGGGTTTAGTGATACTTTAAAGCAGAACTTCACCCCAAAGGGGAAATTCCGCTTTGTGCTCTTCCCCGCCCCCCTCTTTTACTTTTTGGTACTTTTTAGAGGGGTGGGGGGGGGGGTAGTGGGTACTTGCGTTTGACAGGAACCCGATCCCACTTCTGGTCGGACTGCAACGGCAATTCCACTGGAAGTGCTTAGATGCACAGAAGATGCTCAGATGCTCTGTACTATTACAGTGCTGCATGGCAATTTTTCCCTTCCTTTCGCCGATTGCTACTTTAGGACTTCTAATAAAGCAGCATGCAGAAAATGTGAGTGTGTGCACATAGGATAAAGACTAGAAGGTGTCTTACCTAGGTGGATGCAGCATCGATCCCCTGGCGCCTCTAACACCACCAATCTTTTTTTCTCACAGCTCCCTAAGCAGCTCTGAAACCCCCCCCCCCCCCCCCACGCTCGCTGGAGTGCTGGACTGTGGAGGGGACAGGAGTGGCCAGTCCAGACATGTGGATGGATCCCAACTTCATCTTCAATCTTGTCCGAGCCTAGACCGGCTCTGTGACATCAGCCAACAGCAGGCTTCAGCCCGCTGTTTGCTGAAAGTGGGTCATAGGAGTGCAGAAATAAATTAAGAGTAAGAAGAAACTTGCTTAGGTTTTATATTGTGTGCTTTTGAACACCAATGAGCAAGCTGAACCTACATGTACAGCCAAACATTTTTTGAGTGGGGTTTGATGTTGGATGTGCCCATCCAAACGCTATAGGAGCATTTGTTAAGCATTAGAAATGTAGTCAAGTGTGAACTAACCCTTAGAAAAATATAATAAAACCAATGTCACTGTAAAAATATAAATCGACAATAAATTGTCTTGCACTGGACAGTGAACGAATGGGAAATGCTCTGTGATGAGCGGCTTCCTGTTTATTCACAAACCAAAGCATAGTAAATGTCTACTATGCTTACATTATGAATGGACGCAGGAGCTATCAGTACTGACCACTCACTGTGTTCATTCAGAAAAGGAATGTGTCATTTACTTGCCCCTTCCTCCACAGCAGCTGGTGAGAAATGAGAAGGGGGGGTATCAGGGAAGCACACAAAGGCTGGGCAACTGAAATAGAAGGAACAGGGATAGGAGGGGCAGTATTTACTTGTACCAATCTGCTTTTCTCCTGCAGCCGCTGAATGTTGGTGGGAGGGAGAGAAGGAGAGGCGGCTTTTAGTGGCTGCAGGAGGAAAGTGGATTGAGTACAGTAAATGCTGCCTCTCCTGTCCATGTTATAGGGTAAGAGTCGTGGTCTATCCGTCACCTACCCCTGATCGACAGGTAGATCTTGATCATTGGGTTGCTGACCACCGCTTTGACTGTTATGGTTAAATAGTTCTAATGGCTTTTTTATCTCTTGGGATCGAATGTTAGGGAATGTTACATTCACCCAGTGAAAGGCAGCAAATAGAATCTGTCATTTAACAAACATTATGTTTATTATTTGTTAAATGTACTTATTATAAGACATTCAGAAAGCAATTTTCCTATAAATTGAACCTTTATATGTACAGGTATTAAATCAAGGCAGAGTGTGCCCTGTAGGAGTGGCATTTTGAACTATGAATGTTTTTATGTCTGCTTCATATACATAGAGCCATTACTGCATTTAAATTGGCAGCAGGCATGAATATTATTGTCCGTTTCAGCATGCCTTGAGCAAGTTCAGCACAATCTTTTTTTTGAATGTTGTACATCTGTAGAAAACTCCTGTAAATGATTAAGGGCTATAAGGCCCTGTCAGCAGTTTTAGAATCTGAGACGGCAAAATAAAGGCTCTGGAAATGAAGCAGTGCACTGGTTTTTGTGCCAGATTTGAATATTTTCACTTGGAATTGCATCTCCTTCCAGATTCATTTGTTTAGATGTTAGTGTGTGTTTTAGTGTATGTGTGTGTATGCAAAAGCTGTTTGTATTGATTCACCAATATGTAATGTTCAGGTAAATTTTAGGTTGAATATATTTTTGAGTTTCAAAAAAGATGTAATAAAATGCCGGAAAATTCTAAAGTGGTAAATGACCGCTCCAGTATAACGCATGAGTTCTCTCAATCCCACAAACATAGTGTGATGTGTAAGTATTATTATTATTATCATACAGGATTTATATAGCGCCAACAGTTTGTGCAGTGCTTTACATCAGGGAAGGCGGTACAGTTGCAATACAATTCAATACAGGAGGGGTCAGTGGGCCCTGCTCATTAGAGCTTACATTTACATACAATGCAAGAGGAAACAAAAGAAACATACCGGTACTGTAGGTCTTTGGGTCCGCAGTATGTCACAAATTAGAAAATAAACTGCCAACAGCAGTAAACCTCTTAGGCCTCGTACACACGATAGGTTAACCAGAGGACAACGGTCTGATGGACCGTTTTCATCGGTCAAAACCGATTGTGTGTAGGCCCCGATATGTTATTTAACCATCGGTTAAAAAAAAGCCAACTTGCTTTAAATTTAACCGATGGATTCCTAACCGATGGGGGGAAAAAAACGATCATTAGTAGGCACAACCATTGGTTAAAAATCCACGCATGCTCAGAATCAAGTTGACGCATGCTTGGAAGCATTGAACTTCATTTTTTTCAGCAGGTCGTTGTGTTTTACGTCACCGCGTTCTGACACGATCGGTTATTTAACCGATGGTGTGTAGGCGTGACGGACCATCAGACAGCCTCATCGGTTAACCGATGACAACGGTCCATCAGACCGTTCTCATCAGATGGACTGATCGTGTGTAAGAGGCTTTACAGGTTTATTCTGGAGTCTGAGGGGTTTAATGAATAACTAAGAAAGGGAGGAAAAGTGAGAAAGGAGGAAATAAAAAAAAAGGAAGAAGGGGGACAAAAGAGTGAGCTATAGGATTGGTCCAGTTTATTCGAAGTTGAAGCTTGTAAAGCCTTGGCTATGAAGAGAAAGGGCATACAGGGGTAAGAATAAAAGGGAAAAACAGAGAAACCCTGTCCAGGGGTGTTTGGATGTTCAATAGTGCCTTACATAAGAATCCATAGAAGGTTTAACTATCTATCATTGAGGAGAGAATAAAAAAATAAAAAGGGCCGACTCCTAACACCAAGGGACCTCAGGGCATGTTAAGGTAAATTTTAATGAGTTTGCAGTATTTATGTCTTATAGTGAATTCCAATTACCCTGGCTGTTGGTTATGGTTCACTTACCTGTAATGTTTTTTTCACTGCACTACATGTCAGTGCACAAAAAAGGATTTTCCCTACTGAGAAGCCAGAGAGAGATTAAACTACTTGCCTCTTCCTCTTATTTTCAATTGCTTTCCTTTTCTTAAACCTTTGGGTGGGATGTGACTCTTACTTCTATGCCCTCGTCTTCCTCAGAAGCTTTATTTTAGGCCTGGTTCACGCTGATGCGATTTCAGATGTGACCTGGGTCTCACTCAATCTCATGACAATGGAAAGACCATTGCTTCCAATGGTGCCTGTTCACATCAATGCAGCGCAGTTGTGATGCAACTTTGAGAAAGAGTCTTGTGCTACTTGATGGGATATACAGTGCAATTTGGCCCAAAAGAATATGCAAACCACATCCAAAATGCAACCAAAGTCACATTGCAAACTGAGTCAAAATAGCATCACAGTAGTTTGAATCGAGCCTTAAGCTGGCCATAGACAGTTTGTATCTTGGCCAGTTCAACAGGAACAGGCTGGACAGACTTATTGTACCCAAAATTGATCAACTTGGGTACAACCAGCCTGTGGGATCTTTCATGCGCTTATTCCCAGCGGCTGTAGCTGCTAGCAATAATAACTATGTGTTTGGTCGGCTGGGACGGCTCCCCCTGCCAGGAAAACACAATAGCTCCGCAGGAGAGACTGACTGTGTTAATGGGGGATGCACTTTCACAGGCGCAATCTGATCAGACCCTCCATTCTCCTCTGGAGTGGCGGATGTAAGACCCCTTTCACACTTGAAAGTCGTGTGATTTTGCTGCGATTTTGCGGCTGCTATTTTGATGCAATTTTGACACTATTTCATGGAATTCCTTTGTAAACTTGAGGTCTATGGACAGCCGGTCTGTTTACTTCCCATAGAGTAGGCGGAGTGGAGACAGACCTGTCATCCACTCGCTCCGTTCAGCTCAGCAGGGACAGATTCCCTGCTGAGAAAACCGCATCCAGCCTGTGTGAAAGGGGCCTTATGGACACCTTAATGAGTCACTACTGGAGTAGAAATACAGTAGAACCACTTATTTCCCTCCTTCTCCGTTTGTCTTGTTGGTGGTTTTCACCAGGACAAAATGTATTGGGAAATCCAAAATTCTATGATTTTCACCAGAACGGAGGGTGAGGTTAAATCTTCTTCCATGTGGAGACCTGTGAGAGTGACAGCTACAGTAAGATGGGACTTCCATCTAATTTTTTTTCCCTTCCTGCTGTGTGCCCTAGACAGGAAGTGGAGGGAAATGTGTCAAATATGACAACCTGTGGGGAAAAAAAGTCGCAGCCCATTCTTTTAAATGGCACCTATTCAAATCAGTGCAAATTTGAAAAGGTGCCTGTGCTACTTCGATGCGAGTTTGATCCAGAGTTTAAAGTCGCAATCAGTCTCACTCCCAAAGTCGCACTGGAAATCTAGTGAGTTTGGATTCATGCTAGTGTGAATGTGGCCTTAAAGTGGATGTAAACTCACTCTCATCCTTTCTAAACTACTGCCATAGTGCTGATCTATAAGGATATAGATGCCTCCTGCATGTATCCTTACCTGTCAAATGTCTCCCCTCTGTCTGTTATGAGACCCGAAAAAAAACCTGCAGATTCTGTGGGTGGGTCTGTTGTCTAGAGCTCTGTGGGTGGAGTCATGATGTCAGTAGTCTCCCCGCCCACCTCTACACTCCCCTTGCCAACATGCATTTTCTCTTGTGTATTCCTTTCCTTAAATTCTGCTATGATCCCTAACATCCAGTCAAAATCCAGAAAAGTAACCACATGACTTCAGAAAAGGAGTGGGGGTGGGAATTAAAAAATAATGCCTGTCTCCAGGCTAGTGCATGAGATATGTAAATAACCTGATGTTGCAACTGTGATCAGGTGACCTCAGACACACACATTTCCTCATCGCACTGAACTGTGGATCACACCCCATGATGAGAAACATCCAGTCAAAACACAGTAAATGCAGCCAATCCTGGGAGAGGAGGAGAGAGGGATGTGAATTGTGAACTTTTTACACAGGATGTGCCTCTGTCTCAGGCTAGTGCATGAGCTTCGTAAATAACCTGTCACTCACAGCAAGGGGGCGGAACGGACTAAGGTTTTTCTCTGTAAGTCCGTTTTATTTCACTGAACAATAAAAGAGGATTTCTCAGAGCTGGATTAACTCTGTGTGGCAAGACTGGGCACAGATGATAGGAAATCGTATACTCTACATTGTGACATCAAAAAAATAAAATATAAATTTCAGGTTTAAATCCACTTTAAACATGATAGGAAAAGGTAGTTACCTTACTAATTACTAATGTTGAGAATGGTATATGCTGTTTTTTAGATGGTAAATTTGTGTAACCAAATACAGGCGGTCCCTGTTCTGTCTGTAGGATAGAGAGCTAAACCTTCCCGCTCCATAAACTTCAGATACTTTTTTTATTTTATTTTTTTATCTTAAATTTATTAGATCAAGCCAGGTAAAACTTCAAATTGATAAAACAAACATCAATCAGTACAATATTGCATATAGTAAAAAAAAACATGCTCTATAACACATAATGTGATAACAAAAACATACTTTTTAAGCTTGCTAAGAGGTGATGACGAGAGATTTGAGAAACCGCATTACTGCCTTGTTGAATATTCTTAAAATGGTGGCTAACTCACTTCCTCTAAAGAATTCTCCCAGAATGCACAGGTTCCTAACAACTTTATTAACACATTCTAAGAAATTACAATATGTACCCAATACAAACGGCTAAAGCTATACCAGAAAGGGAACAGTGGGTGGCGCCTGCGCTCTGCATTACTAGCTTGGTGTAAATCAAGAAAACCAATATGTTATTTCAAGCACATAAACATAAGTAAATTGTATAAAGGCTCGGTGGGCATAACATTCCTCGAGTTACAAACATCCGACTTACATACGACTCCTACTTACAAATGGAGGGAGGAAACGGCAAGTGAGAGGAAATCTACCCCTAGGAAGGGAAATTCACTCCTGTTCTTATGGGGAAAAGGTGTATCCTCTCCACTGATGCTTTATCACCAATCATTGTTTACACAACAACCCAAAATTTTCAAAATCCAAATGTAACAGGGACAGAAATTGAGGTGAAATCTTCTGAACAGGGACATAGACTGCAAAACAAATGCTACAGGGATATTTACCCTTTCCTATGCTATCCAAAAAGCTCAAAATAATTTTTTTGGCAGACCTACAGATCCTATTTTGTTTGTAACCCGGGGACTGCCTGTACAGCACTTTTTTTTTACTTTTTTTTTTTTCTATAATGGGTATGGACAATGAAAAACTAAATGGATATCTGCATAGAAAACTGTGGGAAAATCTGCCAAATGCCTCTGCCATTTTAATGTCGCCTCTTTGGTATGCATATAGCAAAATAGTCCTGTAGTAACTGGAAGAAAATGACCATTCTCACTGGTCCTGTGAATATCGGGTTTATTCTGAAGAATGGAGATTCTTATGTTCTGATTTAATGTCATCATTCTTTTTGGATGACTTTCATTTATTGGCCTCACCCCTGGCACTGCCACAACAAGAAGTGACTGCCTGACTGGGCTTATGAATGATGATTAATTCCCTTATAAGACATAGAGTACTAGCTTAGTTTTTCCCATGTCTCATTCCCACGTCCTAAAGGCACCTTTTAGTTCAGATGCCAAATAAAATGAAACATTGCTTGGTTAGTGCAATCTGTTTTGGATTGGTAGTTTCAAGGACAAACTAGACTGACAGACAGACTAAACCTAGGAAAGCAGCCTTCAGGGTTCTTTGTGCTTATTGTGGGGAAAAAAAAGGTTACAGCATCCTAAAGTAATGTTAACAGAATGCTAACACTTTGCGAACTGGCAGTAATCAGGTGAATGTTTTTCCCTGCTGTACATACCAACTCTGGCTAGTTCGTCACCCTGGTTACTGAACGCAAGGCATATTCACAAAGCAATGTTGGTATTTTAAAAGGGGGTGTGCAAATCTTTTTTGCTGGGACTCAAATCCAATCTTTCCGAGTTTTTCACTTAGTTGTGCCCTCTTACCTCCCCAGGAAGCATTTTTCATCATTGAGTCTTGTTTAATATCTCTATACAGGGTATGCTTTTGTGTTTCAGTATAAGCCTTGCACACCATTTTTGATCATGTTGGGTTGGGGTTTTAATTTACACCATGGGGTGGAGGTGTCACTGGGGGTGTGTTTTTGGTGCGAAGGCTTTTATGTTACCTTGGGCAAGGTTGGACCCCCCCCCCCCCACCAAAATGTCAGTGTGATTGAAAAACCTTTTGATGCCGTTTTTTCCTGTTTCAAGCCCTGTGGAGTGCTTACATATCACTTAACTGGATACATTTCCTATGTGTGATTCATTTGGCCATTACCCTACAAAGAGTGCTCTTGCTCATTGATATATATATATATATATATATATAACTTTGTGGCTCCCAAGGTCCAGAACTAAAAACAAGTAAGCTTTCCCTTGAATTTCCTCTAGCTGTACTGTGATTTGGGAGGTTCCTTCTTGAACCACCGAGAAGAAATGAAAATCATCCCAGCAAACAAATCCTCCACCTTACCAACAACCAGCTGTCACACTTTAATGCCGCGTACACACAATTGGAATTTCCGATGGAAAAAGTCTGACTGACTTTTTCCATCAGATATTCCGATCATGTGTAGCCCCACCGGAGTTTTTTAATCGAAAATTCTGATGAATTCCATTGGAGTTTAGATAAAGAACTGTCATGGTCTTACCTCTCTCCTGTCTCCTTCGTTTGACATGTGCTGGCGGCCATCTTGGTTTCTAGGTCTCTTGTAGCCTCCCACCCTGCGGCTCCTCCTTCCCACTGGGAGGAGCTGGATACCTGGCTCACATATATAGGAGGTCTGTGACTTCAGTTCCTTGCTTGGTCCTCCTGTGTGCACATGCTTCTAAGACTGCTGCTGCTTCTGGTTCTGATCCTGGCTTCGTCTGACTTCTCTGCTGGTTCCTGATCCTGGCCTCGTCTGACTTCCCTGCTGGTTCCTGATCCTGGCTTCGTCTGACTTCCCTGCTGGTTCCTGATCCTGGCTTCGTCTGACTACCCTTCTGGTTCCTGACCTCTGGTTTCACCATCCGTTGGACTTTTGCTTTACAGCTTGATTTTCAATAAAGCCTTCTTATTTTCACTTATCTCTTGTTGTACGTCTGGTTCATGGTTCCGTAACATTAGGACCAAGCCATGAATTTTGACGGTACAGAGCCATCCTCGCTACCCACGCTGGTTGCCAGACTTGTTCAGCTGGAGTCCCTGATGAGTCAGTTCGCCGTGGCGTTGCAGACCCTGCTTGAACGCACGGCTCATTTCGCTCCCGTTGCCGATGGGTCGGTCGTCGCTCCTGGGCCCGCTCCTACGGCCGATCCGACTGTTGCGCCAGAGTCTACCTCGACACCTGTTGTTGCGCCTGCGGTGTTTCGGGGTATGTCCGGTTCTGCCCCCCTTCCACAGCGATTTGGGGGAGAGCCAACTCAGTGCCGAGGTTTCCTTAACCAAGTGGGCATTTATTTCGAGTTGCTGCCACATGCCTTTCCCACTGAGAGATCAAAGGTGGGGTTCTTGATCTCGCTGCTCTCGGACAAGGCCTTGGCCTGGGCCAGTCCTTTATGGGAGAACAACAATCCGGTGGTTGCCGAGTTTTCCGGTTTTGTTGCTTCTCTTCGGAAGGTATTCGATGTGCCGGCTCGCGCCGCCTCTGCTGCGAAGCTCCTTATGTCCGTCAGACAGGGTTCACGATCCGTAGCCGAATACGCCATTGAGTTTCGTACCCTGGCAGCAGAGGTAGGTTGGAATAATGAGGCCCTGGTCGCTGCTTTCTCTCATGGTCTCTCGGATGCCTTGAAGGATGAGGTTGCAGCTAAGGATCTACCAGTGGAGCTCGAGGCTCTTATTTCTTTCCTGATTTTGATTGACACCAGACTCAGGGAGAGACCTTCCTTTAAGGTGAGCCTGCGGAGGCCTCCTAACAGTTTGGCGCCTACGTTTGCTGTCCCACCCGTGCCTCCCTCTCCTCCCACGCCTCCTGGTGTTGACTTGTCTGGGGGTGAACCCTCGCAGCTGGGGTTTGCTCGCTTGTCCGAGGGGGAGAGGGTACTCCGGAGACGCGAGGGCCGATGCATGTACTGTGGTCTCGATGGGCATTTTCGGTTGGCATGTCCGAACCGTCCGGGAAACGCTCGCACCTGAGATCCTGTCGGGGGCAGATCTTGGGTGGAGTCTCCTCGTCCCCGGTTTCCCATGTTGATAAACCACTGATCACTGTTGTCCTCTCCTGGGTCGGGGGCTCGGTGACGACCCAGGCGTTGGTGGACTCTGGTGCTGGTGGTTTTTTCATTGATAGTGAGTTCGCTGCCGCCAATTCCATTCCTCTACAGGCTCGAGGTTCCCCGCTGGCTCTAGAGGCGATAGACGGCAGACCCCTCCAACCGTCACACGTGACTCATGAGACCCTTCCAGTGGGGGTAGCCATTGGTGCCGCTCACAGAGAGTCGGTCTGCTTCCAAGTTATTTCGTCTCCACACTACTCGGTGGTCTTGGGGTACCCCTGGCTCCAGAAGCATAATCCGACTTTTGACTGGAGATCGGCCGAGATCCTCTCATGGTCACCACAGTGTGGGGCTAAGTGCATCCATGGGTCTGTCAAGTTGCTGTGTACTTCCTCGGACTCTCTGTTGCCTCCTGAATACGAGGAGTACCGGGATGTATTCGATAAGGTACGCGCAGTTGCCCTACCTCCGCACCGCCCATATGATTGTGCCATTGAGTTACAACCTGGTGCCGTTCCTCCTCGCGGCAAGGTCTATCCACTGTCGGTTGCGGAGAATGAGGCCATGGAGGAGTACGTGATGGAGGCGCTGTCCCGTGGTCACATTCGCAAATCCTCGTCCCCGGCAGGGGCTGGATTTTTCTTTGTGAAAAAGAAGGGCGGTGAGTTGAGGCCTTGTATCGATTACAGGGGTCTCAATCGCATCACGATCAAGAACGCTTACCCGATACCCTTGATTTCCGAGCTGTTCGATCGCCTTAAAGGGGCCACGGTCTTTACCAAACTCGACCTGAGGGCGGCATATAACCTGGTAAGGATCAAGGCGGGCGATGAGTGGAAGACCGCCTTTAACACCAGGACCGGTCATTATGAATCCTTGGTTATGCCCTTTGGGTTGTGCAATGCGCCCGCAGTCTTTCAGGAATTCATCAACGATGTTTTCCGTGACCTGTTGCAGCAGTGTGTGGTGGTCTATTTGGATGACATCTTGGTATATTCTGAATCCAGGGAGGCCCACATTCTGGATGTCAAACGAGTGTTGCAACGGTTACGAGAGAACAAGCTGTTCGGTAAGCTTGAGAAATGCGAATTTCACCGATCCCAGGTAACCTTCCTAGGTTACATCATTTCCGCTGAGGGGTTCTCCATGGATCCTGAGAAGGTTTCGGCTGTCTTACAGTGGCCTCAGCCCAGTGGTCTTCGTTCCTTGCAGCGTTTTTTGGGCTTCGCCAATTATTATCGGAAGTTCATCAGGGACTTCTCCATGCTGGCCAAGCCTCTCACGGATCTGACCAGGAAGGGCAGTAATTCCCAGGTCTGGCCGCTCGAGGCCATCCGGGCTTTTGAGGCCCTAAAATCCGCCTTTGTGTCAGCTCCGATTCTGTCTCATCCCAACCCTGGGTTGCCCTTTGTCCTCGAGGTGGACGCGTCCGAGACGGGAGTAGGCGCCCTTCTGTCTCAGCGTAGGACACCAGAGGGTCCGCTGCTTCCTTGTGGGTTTTACTCCCGGAAACTGTCACCCGCGGAGTGCAACTATCAGATTGGTGACAGGGAGTTATTGGCCATAGTGCAGGCTCTCAAAGAGTGGAGGCACTTGCTCGAGGGCTCGGTGGTTCCGGTTCTCATCCTGACGGACCACAAGAATCTGACCTACCTTTCTGAGGCCAAGAGATTGACACCACGTCAGGCCAGATGGGCTCTGTTCTTGTCACGTTTTAATTACGTGGTCTCCTACCTACCTGGTTCCAAGAACATCAGGGCGGATGCCTTATCACGGCAGTACTCCGAGCTGTCCAGGGAGGAATCTATACCGACTTCGGTCATACCTCCGAATCAGATCCTGGCCGCCATTCGCACCAGCCTGACCTCTCCCCTTGGTGAGCAGATTTTGGCGGCTCAGTCTGGTGCTCCCTCTGGGACACCCAACGGCAGATGTTTTGTGCCTGAGGAGTTGCGCACTCGGTTGTTGCGAACCTACCATAACTCCAAGACCGCGGGGCATCCTGGTAAGAATCAGCTGTCCTGGGCTGTTTCACGTCTGTTCTGGTGGCCTTCCCTACGTTCCGACATCGCCGCATATGTAGCGGCATGCTCCGTTTGTGCCCAAAGTAAGTCCCCTCGGCACCTTCCGTTGGGTCTGCTGCAACCCATAGCCACCGGGGAGCGCCCATGGTCACACCTGGGGATGGATTTCATTGTGGACCTCCCTGCATCCCGAGGCCATACGGTCATTCTCATGATTGTGGATCGGTTTTCCAAAATGTGCCACTGTGTTCCTCTCAAGAAGTTACCCTCTGCACAAGAGTTGGCCACGATTTTTGCTCGGGAGGTCTTCCGGTTGCACGGTTTGCCAAAGAGATAGTGTCGGATCGGGGGAGTCAGTTTGTGTCCAGGTTCTGGCGCGCCTTTTGCTCCCAGTTGGGGATTCATCTCTCCTTCTCCTCGGCCTACCACCCTCAGTCCAATGGGGCCGCAGAACGATCCAATCAGGCCTTGGAGCAATTCCTTCGTTGCTATGTCTCCGATCACCAGGACAATTGGGTTGACCTCCTGCCTTGGGCTGAGTTTGCCAGGAACACGGCTGTGAACTCTTCCTCTGGGACGTCTCCCTTCATGGCCAATTATGGGTTCCAACCTGCCGTGTTACCGGAGGCATTCTCTCCCCAGGATATTCCGGCTGTGGAGGATCACCTTTCTGCTCTACGTGCTTCTTGGGTACAGATCCAGAGGTCCCTTGAGGTCTCTGCGCAGCGCCAGAAACTCCAGGCTGATCGCAGACGAGCGCCTGCTCCTTCCTACCAGGTCGGAGACCGTGTATGGTTGTCCACTCGCAACCTCAACCTTCGAGTGCCCACTCCCAAGCTGGCTCCTCGCTTTGTTGGTCCCTTCCGAGTGCTTCGCAGGGTAAACCCGGTAGCCTATGCCCTTGCGCTTCCTCCTGGCATGCGGATCTCCAACGTATTTCATGTCTCCCTGTTGAAGCCACTGGTGTGCAATCGCTTCACTTCCTCGGTTCCTCGGCCTCGTCCGGTCCAAGTGGGCAATCATGAGGAGTATGAAGTGAGCAATATCCTGGACTCACGCCTGGTCCGCGGTCGGGTGCAGTTTTTGGTCCACTGGCATGGTTATGGTCCAGAGGAGCGTTCCTGGGTTCCCTCCGCAGATGTCCATGCTCCTGCCTTGCTCCGAGCCTTCCACGCACGCTTCCCTCAGAAACCGTTTTTTGCACCGCGGAGGAGGGGCCCTTGAGGGGGAGGTACTGTCATGGTCTTACCTCTCTCCTGTCTCCTTCGTTTGACATGTGCTGGCGGCCATCTTGGTTTCTAGGTCTCTTGTAGCCTCCCACCCTGCGGCTCCTCCTTCCCACTGGGAGGAGCTGGATACCTGGCTCACATATATAGGAGGTCTGTGACTTCAGTTCCTTGCTTGGTCCTCCTGTGTGCACATGCTTCTAAGACTGCTGCTGCTTCTGGTTCTGATCCTGGCTTCGTCTGACTTCTCTGCTGGTTCCTGATCCTGGCCTCGTCTGACTTCCCTGCTGGTTCCTGATCCTGGCTTCGTCTGACTTCCCTGCTGGTTCCTGATCCTGGCTTCGTCTGACTACCCTTCTGGTTCCTGACCTCTGGTTTCACCATCCGTTGGACTTTTGCTTTACAGCTTGATTTTCAATAAAGCCTTCTTATTTTCACTTATCTCTTGTTGTACGTCTGGTTCATGGTTCCGTAACAAGAACATGTTCTATTTTTCTCTGATAGAATTCCGTTGGAATTTCGATGTGATTTGGCCGGGCAAAAGCATGATCGTGTGTACGCGGCATTAGACACAGAATAATATGGGGGGCCCATAGATTTTAGAGGTAGACAGACCTGTATGTGTAGTCCTAATACCCTACACTATACTCCTGTGGGGTGCTGAATATTTAGTTCTGAACAAAGCTGTGATTGGTGGGTTAGAGAGGTCAACCGTGTGAACACCATCCTTCTCCCCACACTAGTGTTTGGCTACACCTCTCAAAAGGATATGAATACATAATTTGTGCACAGAAGAGAGGAGGCATGACATGCAGTACACACAGAAGAGTCAGTGGTGACAGCGATCATCTCTGGCAGAACTCTCCAACATTGCTTGTTTTCTGTCTGGTCTCTCCCCTTTAAAAAAAAAAAATGCAATTCTGCCATCTTCCAACCATATTCATCTCTTTTTGTAAAGAGCAAAAAGTCCTGGATGGCCGCACACCGATACAACACCTTTATTGTGTAAATATAAAATCCAAATCGGTCAGTCTATACAATGCAGAGGTTTAGGAGCAATAGCTAACGTGTTTCACACGGAAAGTCGGTGCTTAATCATAGCTAGTGTGGCATTGTTTGCCTGTGCATATAAATAGGGGTAAATGGCCAATCAAAAGAATTTCATCAAGACCATCCCTTCGGACAATCATATCAAGACAAGAAACACATGAAGGTGAACTCCGGAGCAGGTGCAGGCATGCGAGGCACCTTATCGAGGAAACCATCCACAGTCTGCATCCACATTGGAGAACATCTCACATAAAACCATAAATAAATAACACTTTCATAACGAAAAAAGTGAACATTTAAATTAAAGATTTCATCATATGTTTCAATGTGGCAATGCATATAAAACAATTGATATACAGATCATTAAATGAATTTGATATACAGATCATAAATCACAAGTAAAACAAAATAGCGGAGGATTGTTGTAAACATACTGCAAATAATTCATAACACCCTGACTTGTGGGAGGGGCCTCCGATAAACTCATGAATTGAAATAAGAAAGACCCTTCGTTAAGAAAGAGAAGAAGTAACCTCATACAAAGTATGTTTTTATATAATCGTTTATATATCCTCCGCTATTTTCTTGTGATTATGGGATTGAAACGAGAACAAAATTCCAACAATTATTTTTATTACATATTTTTGTTTTACTTGTGATTTATGATCTGTATATCAAATTCATTTATGATCTGTTTATCAATTGTTTTATATGTATTGTCACATTGAAACATATGAAATCTTTAACTTGATTTGATGTCATTTGATTCAAATTTTCACTTTCTTTGTTATAAAAGTATTATTTATTTATGGTTTTGTTGTTTCATGTGGGATGCTCTCTGATGGGGATGCAGACTGTGGATGGTTTCCTTGGTAAGGTGCCTTGCATGCCTGCATCGTCTCCGGAGTTCTCCATGTGTTTGTTCTCTTAATTTGATTGTGCGGAGGGGTGGTTTTGAGGAAATGTATTTGATTGGCCATATACCCCTATTTATATGCACAGACAAACAATGCCACACTAGCTATGATTGAGCACTGACCTACGGTGTGAAATGCTTTAGTTTTGTTCTTAAACCTCTGCATTGTATGGACTGACTGATTTGGATTTTATATCTACACAATAAAGGTGTTGTATTGGTCTGCGGGCATCCATGACTTTTTTGCTCTTTGATCTATTGCAGAGCCTGCACCTACTTGCCCCTACAGGGCGTGTGTTTCACAGAGCTTCTGCCTAGAGTGGCATTTTTCTTCCTTTTTGTACTCCGGAGGACAGACGGCTGAGCCCAGACTTGCCCGCCTGATATCCTGAGAAAACAAACTAGACTGCCACCTAGAGGCAAACCCCGGTACTCGCAACAGAAAATTGTATCAGTGATATTATCCTCAAAAGGTGCCACATCCAAATAATCTAGTCCCAAGGAAGTTACCCTTAAGTGGAGTTTTAAGGCACTACAATTGGAAATTACTAAAAAAGTATAATGTATTGAGTAAAAAACATGAAAAAACAATGAAAATGAAATGGTTACATATCTGTGTACAAAATCACCACATGCATAGCACTAAAATGAAATCCTCTCATTTCACCCAACATGTTTCAGAGTGTCCGTGTCTCTTTCTTCAGGGGAGTTTAGGAGGAGATCGTTGATAAATGTATATTGTGGTGGCGTCACAAGTGAAACATTCCATAGAACTATTAAAAACAAATAACATAAAAAGGACTGTGTCTCAAAGCTTTCCTGCTTAAAGGATCGCTAAAGGAATTTTTTTTTTAGCTAAATAGCTTCCTTTACCTTACTGCAGTACTGGTTTCATGTCCTTATTGTTCGTTTTTGCTTTGAAGTAGCTATAATTCTGCTGTGATCTCCACACTTCCTGGTTGCCTGTTTCCTTATAACCATGGTGCTGGGAGCTTTTCACGGGGGTCTAAGCTGTCATTACTGTGTGTCTAAAACTTAACAGAACCAATCAGATTCATTTTAAAAACAAAACACTGCCCTGGATTTGTTTGTTTTTGTTCTGTGTGTCGCTCTAGTTCACAGGAACATGAAACCAGTTTAAAAGTGAAACTAACCTGCAGGCACATTATATGATTGATTTTTATGTATTTGTAATCATTTTTAAAAGGAATCAGTTAACTGTTATGTCTCTATACCCAATAAACAGTCATTTCAGCAAAAACAATGTTTTCCTTTAGTGACCCTTTAAGTGCTCAAAGTGCCTGGTCTTATCGCTGTATATAAATGTTAAAACAGTCAACACAAACTTGCGGAGTATGCCGATGATATTCTGCTATACATAATGAACCCAACTATAACTCTCCCTAACTTGCTAAAAACTCTTAAATCATATGGGGAGGTATCAAATTTTAAAATGGATCCCTTAAAATCGGAAATACCTAATATTAGTGCGAATGTACAGGATGAATGTAGATATAAACAAGACTACCCATTTATTTGGAGAGACACAGAGTTAAAATATTTAGTCAATATCACATCATCACCTGAGTTAATTTACCTACACAATTTTATCCTACTACTGAATGATATTAAAACGGATTTAAAGAAAATCGCATCCAGACAAAGATCTATGTTAGGGAGAATAAACAGCTGCAAAATGCTAACCCTCCCTAAGATACTATATAAAATACAAATGTTACCAATTGCTCTCCCGGAAGCTTACTTCAAAACATTAAAAAAGTTATTAAGTAGGTTTATATGGTGGAATAAAAAAACGCGTATAAGCATGGATATTTTAATAAGAGACAAGGCACACGGAGGTCTGGGTGTACTGGACATTAAAGAGGAGTTCCACCCAAAAATGGAACTTCCTCTTAACCCACTCCTCTCCCCCTTGCATGCCACATTTGGCATGTAATTTTTTTTGGGGGGGAGTGGGGGCTTCAGGAGAAGGGGACTTCCTGTCCCACTTCCTCCTTCCGCCGAGGGGCTGCAAAGGCGATTAAGCTTAATCGCCTTTTGGCAGCCCCTCCCTGTAGGCGATCACCTAGGACACGTCAGGTCCTAGGCGATCGCATGTCCAATCAAACAGCGACGGGCCGCGCGCGCATGCGCAGTGGGTGCCCGGCCGTGAAGCCGAAAGCTGTCACGGCCGGGTGCCCACAGTGACAATGAAGACGCCGGCCGGGGAGGGGGGGAGAGGAGCGGACCCCCGGCCGGCGCGTCGCTGGAACGCTGGAGCAGGTAAGTGTCAGTTTATTAAAAGCCAGCAGCTACACTTTGTAGCTGCTGACTTTTAATAAACTTAAAAAATGGGTGGAAAACCCCTTTAACGGATGGACACCTAACCGATAGGTCAAAACCGATCGTTAGTATGCAAAAGCATCGGTTAAAAACCTGCGCATGCTCTGAATCAAGTCGACGCATGCTTGGAAGCATTGAACTTTGTTTTTTTCAGCACGTCGTTGTGTTTTATATCACCGCATTCTGACACGATCGGTTATTTAACCTATGGTGTGTAGGCGCGACGGACCATCAGTCAGCTTCATCGGATAATGGACTGATCGTGTGTACGAAGCTTTAGACCCCTTTCACACTGAAGCATTTTTACAGCGCTTTAGCGTTAAAAAAAGCGCTATTAAAACGCTCAAAAAAAACTCTCCATGCATCTCAATGAACCCTTTCACACTGATTCCTGCAAGCAGCATCTTTGGAGCAGCTTTTCGGCGCTGGAAAAAACGTTCCAAAAACGCCCCTCTCCATTAAAATGAATTGAAAGCTCTGTAAAAACGCCTTACCCTTTCACACTGAGGCGTTGCACTGGCGGGGCGTTGCGAAAAGTCCTGCAAGCAGCATCTTTGGAGCAGCTTTTGGGCGCTGAAAAAAACGCTCCAAAAACGCCCCTCTCCATTGAAATGAATTGAAAGCGCTGTAAAAATGCCTTACCCTTTTACACTGAGGCACTGTAAAAACACCCTAAAACGTTAGGGTTTTAGCGGTGCTTTACCAGCACATTGGGATTGCAGATGAGGCTTCGCTCGATTAATGCTCGAATAACGCTCGAATAATGCTCGAATAACGCTCAAAAAACGCCCCAGTGTGAAAGGGGCCTAAGGGTTACATCTAATAAGTCATCTCTTGCAGGATGTGCTATTTCTGCAAAAACCCAGGATGCCACAAGATACCAGATAGATTCCAACCAATTCTGATTAAGTGACATGTGAATAATTCATATATTTCTTCAATTAAATACTGTATATATTTTTGTGCTATTTTGTTATTCAGTTATTTTCACTGCAATATTAGCTTTGTGCGTAAATTTATTGTGCTGTTTATTCCCAATTCTTCCTTTTTTTTTTCCGCTTTCATAGATGTTAACACAAGATGTTATGGGTAGAATGCATTGAGAGGACATTGCTGAGCTTGTCTGGCGCCAAGGAAACTGAATGATTCAGAACACTGTTTCTTTTGTATTGTGGGACAAATGGCAGTTCATCTTCTAGGACTAGGATCTGTGCAGTAAATCATTGATATTGTGACAGTCTGGTTAGCATATAGGGTACTAAATAGCTAGGGCAGACCTCTGCAGAGGAATGGTCTTTCTTTAAGAGCAGAACTAAAAATACAGTTATGTTTTCTTTTAGACTGTAGTCTTTGATGGACTATTTCACACTATTATTAGACACCTGTTATAGTGGTCACTCTGGGAAAAAAATAGTCTCTTTAAAGGATAAGTTCACCTAAAAAAACCAAAGCATGAATGCACATTTATTTGCAGGTAAGGTTTTCTTTTGAAGTAGGTCTCTTGCAGATCTGTCAATGTATCTGTGTGCCCATATGGGCAAGCAGATACAATAACAGGAAGAATCAATAAACTAGCACTGTTGTGGTTCATTGAGAACTACAAGCCGACAGTCCTAAAGGATGTCGGGCTTGTAGGTCATTTATACATAGAGCCATAGCTGTCTTTACCGCAGGGCAAAAGGGGAAGCTGCCCAGGACCCTGTCAATCTTTAGGGGCCCAATTTAAGCAGAGCTGCCCCTTAAACCGCGGTCTGCCCGTTGCCTGACTGCACTTTCTGCGCACAGAAGCCGGCACCCGGCCGGGCCTGGCATTGGCGCACTGTGCAGTCTCTGCTGCTGAATATTTTCTCTAGCAAGGAGAGAGGAGTGGGCGGGGCCTTAAGCTCCACTGACACTCTGACCCTGCCCCTTGCAGTGAATGGTGTGTGCGCTACGCGGCAGGAGGCCTCGGGGAGGTAGGAGTCGGACTGCGCAGTGGAGCCGAAGCAGAGTACTCCTGTGAGTGAGGCAGCTCAGGCAGCCACTGATCAGAGCGAGCTGAGCTGGCCAGGACCGGACAAGGTAGGTCTTTCTCCTCCCTAGGCTCCTGCTCCCCATATAGGTAGTTAATCCAGACAGTTAGTTAGTAGATCCTGACCAGTCCAGGCTGTGGCTGTGTCCAGAAGGATTTATTTGCATGGCCTGGGCCACCACCAGACCAGACACTGCTTGATGGGCCTACTTTAGGTCTGATTCACATGTATGCAGGTTGGGGGCCACATTTTCAAAGGCACGGCATCCTATTCATTTGAATGGGCTGCTATGCCTGCGTTTCCCACAGAAAAAAAGGTGCATGCAGCATTTTAAAATTTCAGTGGCCTTGAAATCCATCCTGCTTTTGCACCATGCGACTTACCTGCAGTTCCTTCACTGGCAAGCTTGCTGCATTTTTAGGTATGTGGGCCATGCATTTAAAAACACAGTGCATTTGCGTTAACTGTGTCATGCAAACGCACTGTGGCCGTGCTGATTTAAAAAAGTGACAGCTAGTACAGGGAATTTCTCCCCGTACTACTGTTACAGGAGGGGGGATCGGGGAAAGGCTACAACATTGGGAACAAGTTACATGTTCGATCTTCCAAGAGGTGAACCTATCCTTTAATTTCTAGGCGTTTCTGGCTTGTGGGACCATAGCTCGTGTGACCATATATGTATGGTGCACATGAACTAGAACCAAAGAAAGGATGGCAATAAATCTAATGTGTTTTTTATTTTTATTTTTTTAAAGGAAACAGGGAAAGCCTATTCAGAATAAGAATATTCAAATACCACAAACAAAGATCTGCCCATGATTTTAAACTGTAATGCCGCGTACACACGATTGGTTCATCAGATGAACCGATCGTGTGTGGGCCCCATCGGTTTTTTATCCATCGGTGAAAGAACTAGGAACTTGTTTTAAAATTATCTGATGGTTAAAAAACCGATAGAAAAAAACGATCGTCTGTGGGCACGTCCATCGGTTAAAAATCCATGCATGCTCAGAATCAAGACGACGCATTCTGGGAAGCATTGAACTTAATTTTTCTCATCACGTCGTTGTGTTTTACGTCACCGCGTTCTGACACAATCGTTTTTTTAACTGATGGGTGTGTAGGCAAGACTGATGAAGGTCAGCTTCATCAGATATCTGATGAAAAAATCCATTAGACCGTTTTCATCGGATGAACCGATCGTGTGTACAGGGCATAAGAGAACCTGTGATTGGGATCTTATACTGCCTAGCAGCCCTTGTTTCTTAGAATAAGAATCTTCTTGCTTGCATCTTTAGAACATCTTTACTCTGCCCTAAATTAGAAATCGCTACAGTTTTGTAATGGCTTTAGTTAATGTTTCCTTCTGTGCTTTATTTAGCAGGATCTATTGTGCTCCTGTATCCAGAAGGGCCTTCAAATTGGTGCCTTCTATGTGGACCAGCACAATGAAAGAAGGTCCTAGTAAATTGTCAGGAAACTTGCTTGGAGTTGATTCAGCAGTCTGTATTCTTTGTGACCCTCTACTGGGGCGTCGGCGACTTTGTTCTGGGAGAATGGTGTGCTTTCTGTGACCATCTGCATGAGGTTAAGAAGATTGAGTTGGACGTATGCTCAGGAATAGCAGGGGGGGCCCTCTGCAAGGTCTTGGGCTTCGCTGTTATTTCCTGGCATCTTTGAGTTTGGAGCTGACTGTTCTAGATGGGCACCCAATTGGCTCTTTCACTGCCTTTCCAGGTAGCTTCTGTAGCACCTTCAGGACTTCTAGATAGAAGCTTCTGTAACTCCAAGATTTTTTCTGTGGTGTTAGGGGGAGTATTTCTGTTGGAAACATTCAGAAATCCCCCTTCTCTGCTCTAGTAGTATATACATGTAATAGGTCACTTAGTCTGTTTTGAAGTCCATTATAAACACTTTCTGGTCAGGAACGAGTGCTGTCACCATTTGATGGATTTGCTCTTCTGCCAGGTGTCTCCATGGTTATCAGCCACCATGCTTGACTCCAGTCAGTCGTCCTGCTCCTTACACAATTGAATTGCAGCAACGTTGGCAGTTTTCTGGCTCTATGTCTAGGTAACGTTCTTATAACAGAGAGATTCCAGATGAGAAACCCCACGTAGTGCTTCTCTCTTCTGTGCCTCAAATCTAAGAACAACCTCAGCCCCTCTGATACGCCTAGTGGATTGAAAGTTACTACAAGCATTCTTATTTCCTTCATAAAATGCTTTTTTTTCTGTTATGTTTTTTCATAATGTATCATTTACACTGTTAAACTGTGTAATTGCTATGGATATTATTAAAATTCTTTGTAAAAGAAAGTTACTACAAGCACTTATAGGAACACCAGTGCAGATACCTTTTTAACTTGGTTGTGAGTTTGTACCAGGAAATATACAGAAGACCGTTTAGTGGTAAATTAACTCCATGTATTGATAGGGGTTAGAATACATGGTGGTTTGAGCATAAATGAACACACAGAGGGTAGCTTATGACACAGTCCACTGGACTGTATAATCACTATGCCAAGATAACGTATAAAATAGTTCTGTATCACTAGACCTGAATCAACAAATCAGCAAAGTTAGCAATAAACAGTGCAAATAAGCATTAACTGCAATGTGAATAATGCTATAATTAGTCTGAAGTGCACTCTAGTAGAATGGCTGGGATATGGTGCAATGTCCCATGAGAGGCAACTCTTAGCATAAGCAATAGGTAAGGTCTCTGAGTAACAGCTGCAAAGTGGGATAGGTAGATTCACGTAGGGGCGCCTAAAATTAGGACGCCTAGCCTAGTCTTTTTAGGCTACACCGCCGTAAATTTTTTAGGCTAGTAGTGATTCTCAAACCACTTACCTTCAAATTTTCGGCGGCGTAGCCTAAAACGAGCGGGCGTAAGCGCGCCTAATTCAAATGACTGGGAGGGGGGCGTGTAGTATGGAAATGAGGCTTGACCTCACGTTTTTTGACGTTTTTTTACACTGCGCATGCGCTGGGCGACTACATTTCTCAGTGCGCATTGCGGCTAAGTAGGCCGTCCTATCTTAGATATGTTTAAGTGTATCTCTGTTAGAGAATACACTTAAACATAGGTCGGCTTAGATTCAGAGTTAGGTCGGCTTATCTGGAGGTGAATCTACCTAATAGTCTTTAGTCCCAACTCTTTAGCCAGCTAGTGTTGGGGCCCAGTTGTACCATTAGTGGACATCAGAATATTCCCATTCGAGCCTGCAGGCAGCAATAAGGCTACTAGATGGCTTATGACTAGACAGTCTCTTAAGCAACAAATAGAAAAGTCCCACAGCAGCTGCTTATCAGTCCCAGTGGTATTGCAGCTTCTCATCTGGTCACACACGAGTACTCCACTCTCTGCTCTGCACACAGGTGACTGGATGTTGGCACATCTGGGCTCAGCGCTTCATATCCTGCCTAGGCCACTGTTATGCAGCAGTGGTAATGAACACTGGACAGCGATGTGCAATCTTCGGGGCTCCCTGATGGCAAGAGGAAGCTTTGTTCTGTAAAGCTTGAGAAAATGCAACTCTTTCCCTTCCTCCTGCCAACCTCCCTCTGAGAAATGCAGTTCAAAAGCTCTTAATTGCAGGAGGGCATCTCTCTTCTAGACTGCTATTCACAACAGTGCTGCCTGACTCAGTCTATATAACTCTTCCTGCTCAGCAGATCCCCTCCTGCTGATATAATGTAGCTATTAACCAGTTCAGCACTGTGGAGCAGCAGCTACAGAGAGCAGTTGCAACCAGCGTTTCAGTCACTCTCCATTCTGAGCCAAGCATCTAGCTACATCTACAGAGCTATTGTATGTTATGCTAAAAAGGAAAGGCAAGCAAAGTGAAGCACCATTTTTTTAAATTAAAGCAATGTTGTGAGGATGCTTTTTTTTAAGACTTAAAGTTTTTTATTGATAGGTATGCTATGAAGTCAAATGTAAATACAGCAAGTACTTGGAGGTATTGTCCATTTTTTAAATGCAGATGCAGCATAAGAAAATGCTCCATAGGCATAGTTGACTCTCACATTTTAAAGTCAAATGTCCTAGTAAATGGTTAATTTGTACAATGAAGAAACTATTGTTCATTGTCCAAAAATGAACTATTAATGCATTGCTATCCTGACCTCTGACTATTCCTGTAGTGTCTGGATTGATGACATTGTTTGCCTTTGTAACAGGAGTGGAGGTGAAATTAGGACATAGCCTTTCCCATTCTCCCAAATATATATGAAAAACATCAGCTTTTCATAAAACCGCTTACAACGTTTAAAAAATCATTCTAATGCAACCATCTCTTGAGAGGCGTGATAAAAAACAGAACGTACATTCAAATTCCCACAATGCAAAAAAACATTAAATTGATATTTTATATGTCAACCAGCCCCAACAGCTTATTCCGTTAGGAATCAATTTATGTATTACATATGTGTCCAAACTTGTGATTACTGCAGATGAGAAAAAAGAGAGCCAGAGGATTGTTTAGAGAAAACTAGAACCCTATACAGTCACTGTCGGACTCTCAAAGTTTAGTTGCCATCTCTGGGTGTAATTTGATTTAAATATGCTGCTTATTTGTAGATTAAAATTTGAAAGCATATCTTTCATTTTTGTGGTGGAGCTTGCCTAATAAATGTAAAAAGGTATAGTGAAAGAATTGCACATTAGACATATATGCGCAACAGCATAGATACAGTACATGTCAAAAACATCACTGTCATTTCAGTGTCTTTAGAAGAGCTTTTCCACCAGTGCTTTTTACAGAGGAAAAACAGACATGTACAATACAATAAAGCTTTTAGCCATGGGACAGCATGTTATACCAGAAGTAAAGGAGGGGGGTGGGCAACAGTGCATACTCTACAACCCCTAAAATCGTGAGCGACCCTGTGCATCAATCCATGAAGACCAGAATTTCATATGTAAGCCTAGACAATGGCAGTACTCTATCAACACAGGCACACCAGTCAGATGAGGTAAGAATTTTGGGAGGTTTCCAACGGAGTAGGATTTCCCGACTTGCATTACAGGTTACAAAGAATAGGAACAATTTGATCTATTGACCTACAACTACATTCTCCATTATTCCATATAATAAAAAAAGAGTCAAGTTGTATGTCAGCTTCACAGATCCTGTGATTTTCACACAGACTGAATAATATATACTGGTTATTGTTTCCCCCAAAAATTTTGCAGAATCCATTTTGGCCTGAATTTCATGAAAACAATATGATTTCTTTGCAAAAAAATTCTAAAACAAATGATGATTTTTTTTGTTCAGTATTTTTTTTTTGTTTATATAGCAAAAAATAAAAACCCAGTGGTGATTAAATACCACCAAAAGAAATCTCTTTCTGTCTAGAAAAAAAAGATAAAAATGTCAGTTAGGTATCGTGTTGCATGCCTGAGTAATTATCATTCAAAGTGTAACCGTGCTGAACGCTGAAAATTGGACTGAAAGAGGGTGAAGTGTCAGTTTGAGGTGGTTAAAGTGATTGTAAAGTCTTCTTATGTTTTTGAAAAAATAAATAAAACATGTTATACTTGCCTCCTCAGTGTAGTTGGTTTTGTACACAGCAGCCCGGATCCTCCTCTTCTTGGGTCCCTCTTTGCTCTTCCTGGTCCCTCCCTGCTGTCAAGTGCCCCCACCCAGTCTGCAGCTTCCTTCGGGGGCACTGGAGCCGAGTCACAGCTTCGAGTCTGCTGGTACCTTGCTGCCTGCAGGCAGTGATTCTTGTACTGACTCCACCTTCTGAAACTCCTCCTCTCAGCACCACTGTAGTTAGGAAAGCAGGCTCTGTGAATTCTTTGACACAGCAGGGCATGGGGTATACGTGTCACAGAATGCATGGAAGTAAATGCGTGGAGAACTCCACAGAATAAGTTTACAAACTTCAGGGCTGTTCAGAATAGGGAGTAGGATAGAAATAATTGAAATACAATGCGTAAATAAATATAATTTGACCATAGATGCACCAAGAACAATTCTAGACAGGGGGTATTGCATTTTAAATAATTGCATTTCCTTGTTATGTGTACTGTAGGAGACCAGATCTAGTGAATGCAGAGTCCTGGGTTTAGTAACACTTTAATAGCTGGATTCAGGTAGCCGTGCCTAACGTTAGGCAAGTGCTGTATTCACAAAGCACTTGCGTCCTAAGTTACGGCGGCGTAGCGTAAATGTGCCGGCGTAAGCGCACCTAATTCAAATTGTGAAGAGGTGGGTGTGTTTTATGTAAATAAAGCATGACCCCACGTAAATGACGTTTTGAACGAACGGCGCTTTCGCCGTCCGTGGACGTATCCCAGTGCGCATGTTTCAAATTACGCCGCAAAGACTCATTGGTTTCGACGTGAACGTCGGACGACTTACGCAAACAACGTAAAAATTTAAAAATTCAACGCGGGTCCCACGTCCATACTTAACATTGGCTGCGCCATCTTTTTGGTGGAATATCTTTACGCCTGAAAACGCCTTACTTAACGGCGTATCTTGACTGCGACAGGCAAGCGTACGTTCGTGAATAGGCGTATCTCGCTGATTTACGCATTCTAGGCGTAAATCAGCATACACACCCCTAGCGGCCAGCGTTAACAGACAGCTAAGATACGGCGGCGCCGGCAGTCGTATCTTAGCTACAATCAGCGTACACACCCCTAGCGGCCAGCGTTAACAGACAGCTAAGATACGGCGGCGCCGGCAGTCGTATCTTAGCTACATTTAAGCGTATCTCAATTTGAGAATACACTTAGCGCAGATTCGGAGTTACGACGGCGTATCTACTGATACGCCGTCGTAACTCTACGAGAATCTGGCTATAAGTCTGGTCTCTGACTAGGCCATGCAAGGACATGTGCTTTTATTTTTCCAACCACTGTATGGTAATTTTTGTTGTGTGCTTTGAGTAGTTGTCCTGTTGGTAGGTAAAACTTCTTCCCATTGACATCTTTCTGGCAGAGGGCAACAGATTTTTGTCAAGAACTAAGAAAAACTTATTTAGTCTTCTTTTTAAAGTAAAAAAAATAACAAAATAATACAGTGCCTTGTGAAAGTATTCGCCCCCCTTGAACTTTGCGACCTTTTTCCACATTTCAGGCTTCAAACATAAAGATATAAAACTATTTTTTTTTTTTTGAAGAATCAACAACAAGTGGGACACAATCATGACGTGGAACGAAATTTATTGGATATTTCAAACTTTTAAAAAAAATAAAAAACTGAAAAATTGGGTGTGCAAAATTATTCAGCCCCCTTAAGTTAATACTTTGTAGCGCCACCTTTTGCTGCGATTACAGCTGTAAGTCGCTTGGGGTATGTCTCTATCAGTTTTGCACATCGAGAGACTGAAATTTTTGCCCATTCCTCCTTGCAAAACCGCTCAAGCTCAGTGAGATTGGATGGAGAGCGTTTGTGAACAGCAGTTTTCAGTTCTTTCCACAGATTCTCGATTGGATTCAGGTCTGGACTTTGACTTGGCCATTCTAACACCTGGATATGTTTATTTGTGAACTATTCCATTGTAGATTTTGCTTTATGTTTTGGATCATTGTCTTGTTGGAAGACAAATCTCCGTCCCAGTCTCAGGTCTTTTGCAGACTCCATCAGGTTTTCTTCCAGAATGGTCCTGTGTTTGGCTCCATCCATCTTCCCATCAATTTTAACCATCTTCCCTGTCCCTGCTGAAGAAAAGCAGGCCCAAACCATGATGCTGCCACCACCATGTTTGACAGTGGGGATGGTGTGTTCAGGGTGATGAGCTGTGTTGCTTTTACGCCAAACATAACGTTTTGCATTGTTGCCAAAAAGTTCGATTTTGGTTTCATCTGACCACAGCACCTTCTTCCACATGGTTGGTGTGTCTCCCAGGTGGCTTGTGGCAAACTTTAAATGACACTTTTTATGGATATCTTTAAGAAATGGCTTTCTTCTTGCCACTCTTCCATAAAGGCCAGATTTGTGCAGTATACGACTGATTTTTGTCCTCAGCTGTAGATCTCTGCAGTTCATCCAGAGTGATCATGGGCCTCTTGGCTGCATCTCTGATCAGTCTTCTCCTTGTATGAGCTGAAAGTTTAGAGGGACGGCCAGGTCTTCGTAGATTTGCAGTGATCTGATACTCCTTCCATTTCAATATTATCACTTGCAGAGTGCTCCTTGGGATGTTTAAAGCTTGGGAAATCTTTTTGTATCCAAATCCGGCTTTAAACTACTCCACAACAGTATCTCGGACCTGCCTGGTGTGTTCCTTGTTCTTCATGATGCTCTCTGCGCTTTAAACTGACCTCTGAGACTATCACAGTGCAGGTGCATTTATACGGTAACTTGATTACACACAGGTGGATTCTATTTATCATCATTAGTCATTTAGGTCAACATTGGATCATTCAGAGATCCTCACTGAACTTCTGGACAGAGTTTGCTGCACTGAAAGTAAAGGGGCTGAATAATTTTGCACGCCCAATTTTTCAGTTTTTTATTTTAAAAAAAAGTTTGAAATATCCAATAAATTTCATTCCACTTCATGATTGTGTCCCACTTGTTGTTGATTCTTCAAAAAAAAAAATGCGGTTTTATATCTTTATGTTTGAAGCCTGAAATGTGGCAAAAGGTCGCAAAGTTCAAGGGGGCCGAATACTTTCCCAAGGCACTGTAAGCCGAGGCACCTAATTTTACCACAAAAAAATGGGAAAACATATTGACTCGAGTATAAGCCTAGGGTGAGAATGCAGCAGCTACTGTAAGTGGAAAAGAGGGTCAACAATGCCCATTTGCAGTTTCACTGTGCTCATTTGCACACCTCACTGTGCTCATTGCATGCCTCACCTTGCTGTGCCCATTGCAGCCTGACCTTGCTGTGCCCATTGCAGCCTGACCTTGCTGTGCCCATTGCAGCCTAACCTTGCTGTGCCCATTGCAGCCTGACCTTGCTGTGCCCATTGCAGCCTGACCTCACTGTGCCGATCTGTGTACCTAATTTTCCGTGATATGCATATTCAGACGGCGGGCGTGCAGTGTTAAAAAGTCGTGCCTCCTTCTAGTCCTGTTCCGTGATAGGCGGGAAAAATTAAGTCTCGCCGCAGACACTGTGTCCTCTCGTCCTGAACACGGTGTCTGCTGGGAAACTGAGTGTTCCGCCTACCACTGAACAGGACGAGGAGGAGGTGCGACTTTTTAACACTAAACGCCCACCGTCTGAATATGCATATCACAGACTCGAGTATAAGCCGAAAAACTTGGCTCATACTTGAGTTTATACGGTATATCTGTGTGAAGAAAATTATTACAAATGTATTTGGGTATAGTATTGCATGTCCGCACAATTGTCATTGTGCGGTCATTGGAAGGGGGTGAAAGTGCCCAGTATTGAGGTGGTTAATATAGTACAGTTATTGTATGTAGATAGATTTAGTTTTGCTTGTTGCTAAGAATTTCTCTTTAAAGCGGGGGTTCACCCTATCGACGGGAAAAAAATTTTTTTTTTCTTTTACCTTAAAATCAGGCATTGTAGCGCGAGCTACAGTATGCCTGTCCCGAATTTTTTACCCCCGTACTCACCTTGTAGTCGTCGGGGAATGGGCGTGCCTATGGAGACGGAGGATGATTGACGGCCGGCTCTGGCGCGTCACGCTTCTCCGGAAATAGCCGAAATAGGCTTGGTCTTCACGACGTGTGCGCATAGCCTGTGCGCAGGTGCCGTGAAGAGCCGAGACCTACTCCGGCTGTCTTCGGGGAGAGTGACGTGCCAGGGCCGGCCGTCAATCATCCTCCCTCTCCATAGGCACGCCCATTCCCCGCGGGAGCCGAAATCTACGATGGACGACTACAAGGTGAGTACGGGGTTAAAAAAATCGGGACAGGCATACTGTAGCTCGCGCTACAATGCCTGTCTCGATGGTAAAATGTGTCGGGGGGGGGGGTTAACTACCGCTTTAAGCTTGTTTACCTGCAAATCTATAGAGATTTTCAGCACTTTCTAACATTTATTATTGTAGCCTTCCAGAACTATTAATAGCCTAAGGTTCCAAAAACAAAAGAAAGGGTTGCGCTAACAACGCAACCTAATAAATGTGCGTAAATATAGAATAAAGATAATGAATATACACACATAAATAAATAATAAGTGAATATACAGTATTATGTATATAGGTAAATGGGTTAATCATTGGGACGTGATAAAAATGTCACACAAAGATCAACAAAACATATGTTAACTAAACCAAGTGAAAAAAATTGAAAACAATCCCTTGAGGGTTAACCTGATACCATAAGGAATTACAGTCCCCAAATCAACATATATAAAAATAGTGTCCAAATCCAAAATCCTCCAAAGTAAAAAGATTGAAAAGATGAAGAAAAATCCACCACCGGTTTCAGATTGAGGATGGTTAGAGAAAAGAAGATTCTTGAAATCACACCGGAGAAAGGTAAGTATATGCTCTTACCAGATATAAGATCAAACAGGCATATCGATCCACTCGATCCAGGGATGAGGGAACTCAAGGTTAAGAACTCCCCAGCTGATCCTCGCAGGATTCGTGCAGGTGGCTCTCTCCGCAAAGGACACTCCACTTTGAACTCCAAATCCCAATGGGATCACCCAGGGGAAAAAAACGAGGGTTCGAGATGGTGAAGTACCACAAAAACTGGATTTATTTAAAACAGCGTGTAGCAATGTACACTCAACATTTAAAATTGCCGGCATAAAAAACAACAGAACAAACAAAGAAAACATACGCCCGTGCTTCGTCAGTGCGTGGCTCCGCCCTGACATGTTTCGTCATAGATGACGTTATCAAAGGGCACATAGCCTAAGGTTGCCTTAAAAAATGTATATTTTTGTTATGTTTTGTTAAATATCCAGTTATATTTGTCTTCTAATTCAAGAATTGAAACTGAATTGATAAACATGTGTGATTACAAGAACCAACCTTGGGACTTTTAGAGGCCATTCCCACCAGCTGCGGTGTTTCAATTCAGGAAGTTGGTGTGTTGCAGTGCAGGCAGTGGTATAGCGCCCAATGCAGTCCCACTGTCATGAATATGCAACAAGTCTGTCTGCTTACCTGATCTCCATGTGTTCATTAGAGGCTGACCCTGCTCTGGTTTCCCTTTTTATTACTTCCTCTTCCTGTATGGCTCCACCCTAGTCCATCCCAAGAAGCCTATATTAACCGTTGCTCTACAGGTCTGCAGTGCTGTTCACCAGTGTTCCTATGCTTAGTTCCTGTCTGCAGTATAGTTGCTAGTTCCTGTTTGCAGAGTGCTTCGTTCATCTTCCGTGTACCGTTTTGGCTGTTCCCGACTTCCTTGTCTGCCTGTGCCCCTGACTATTTGCATGTCCCACGGTTATCCTTGTCTGCCTGTTGCCCTGACCTCGGCTTGCCCATCACCACTGTTTGTCCTGCTGACTGCTTCCCCTTTCTCCCTGCGGAGTGTGACTTGAGGAATCTCGGGGATGCGACCTGGACCCAGTTGCGGCCAAGACCATCCTTACCATCAAAGGCTCTGGTGAAAACAAAACTGGGTCTTAGACTCCGCGCCCTGGGTGATCTTAGGTTCACGCTTCGTCTCTGCTAGCAGTAGTCGGCCATAGGATTCACCACCCTGTGGTGCATCCCTGACCCCAACGGGGTGCACTTGTCACCTGGCTACGGGTGACCTGACACCCACTATACCTGGTGTGAATGTACCCTCATAACAATTTTTAAACTCAACATGCAGAATTCCTAGGTGTTAACCTATATGCTGTGTGTGTATATATATATATATATATATATATATATATATATATATATATATATATATATATATATAGTTTGAGTTTAAAAATTGTTATGAGGGTACAATTACACCAGGTGTAGTGGGACTGCATTGGGCGCTATACCACTGCCTGCACTGCAACACACCAACTTCCTGAATTGAAACACCGTAGCTGGTGGGAATGGCCTCTAAAAGTCCCAAGGTTGGTTCTTATAATCACACATGTTTATCAATTCAGTTTCAATTCTTGAATTAAAAGACAAATATAAATCTATAACACCCACCCCAATAATGTATACTTACTCAGTCACCCTCCCTTGCCACCACTGCTGAAGCGTTCCCACCTGTGTAAGCTCTGGTGTTGGAGACAGAAAGGGGGGTGACATCGTTTTACCCTCATCCCAGGTCACCGTATTTGTTCTAGGGATCGGCTGCTTTTGCGCAAGTGGTATTAAATAGGAAATAATATGTTTGCCCCATGCTCAAAAGCACTACATTGTTACCAGTAAGGTAGTTCAGTAGTGCAGAAAGACTGTGAGGGGGCATTGTGGGATCAGTATACATGCCTGGGGAGACACGTGAGCTGTGTGCAGACACTGTCACCTTGCCCTAAATAGGTAGCATGAACGTGTTTCTTTAGTTAGGATGGAGAAGAGAAAGAAAAACTAAAAGAAAACTTTAAAAAAAATTGAGAAGTTTTAACCCTTATACTGTACTCTATCCAAAACCAAAAGTAGGTTCCATATTCTTTTTTTTCTTTTTGGTGCTCCAGGTGAGGCTCAAATTCAACTTTCTTGTTGAAATGTGTGTGGGAGGGATGAACACATTTAAACACATTGAATAACAGAGCAGGGCATGGGTCCAGTGAGTGGATGGAAAAGCCAACAAAAGCAGAAGAGTGCACGAGTGCTTCTCATTCAGAATTCAACTGGAAGATATGAAAGCGCTTTATTACTTAACTCTACAATAGAAACACTTGGAAAGTAATTTGAATCTCTGATTTGGAGGCCATGGTATAACGTCAAAAGAAATTGAGTAGTCTATCCAGGAGCATGGGGAAAGCTGCCTCTTTGTGGAGCTTGGGTACTTTAGGATCATATTCACTTGTGTGAAAGAAAGAAGTAATCTAAAAATAGTCCGATTGACTCAGCAGCTGCAACTTTGCCAGTGGTGGGGAAGCAGTGCTATGTTTTTAGAAAACGCTTATTGGTAATTCTGTCCTTCTGTTCTCTTTAAAGTGGTAATTAAGGGCGCAATAAAAAAATGAAATGTATGATGCAGTCAGTCACTAGCGTTAACGCTAGAGGTTTTGTTTTTCTCTACAACATAGTTTTAATGCCTTTTGATCTTGCCAGTAGATCTAGTAATTTTCTGCTTCTTGTAATAGGCAATGCTGCGACTTCGGCCTAGTCCGCGAAGCCTGGCGCCACGGACTAGGCCGAAGCCACGGCCTCACCTAAAAACCCATGCCCACAGCTCCTCAGGACCAGCGCGGTGTCCATAAAAAATAAAAAAAAAACTCTTTGCATCGTAAATCAAGTTGTTTTTATATAAAAAAAAAAAGCAGATTTTTTAAGGGGAAAAATCGCCCAGCTTTACGTTCAAGTTTTTTTCTCAAATAGCCAAAAATGAAAAATGCCTGTAAACTAACTGTGACTAGATGCAAGTTTAGTGTTTGGTGCTTGAAAACGTGTAAACTCAGCTTCTAAATGCATTTCTTGAGGTTTCAAAAAAATGCCTCTAAACTCAACTAAAAATGACTGTAAACGACCCTGTGTACATGAACAGATGATATAACATAGAGGAGCATTCAGGGGCAGTTGAAAAAAAACACCCAACTGCTCCTAAACGTCCATTTTAGCAGCAGCAGCAGCGTACATGAGCACTTACTGAAACCTGACAGCTGGACAGCTTGGCCTGTTGATGTAAGTGAATCTAATGGGAGGGTCATCAGGTAGCAAAACTATGTTAGACTGCATCATCTGTGTATTTTTTATTAGTTGAACAACTTGCCGACCGCAATAGTTATTTTTTTACCCCAGATTTCTTCATAAAGGGGACCTGTCATCCTTATTTCTGTTTTACAAGGGATGTTTACATTCCTTGCAATAGGAATAAAAGTGATTTAAAAAAAAAAGGGACAATGTAAAAATACAATTAATAAGATAAAAAATGTAAACCATCCCCTCTGTGCTCACGCGAACGCATACATAGGTTGCATATGTAATTGGTGTTCGCACCACACATGTGAGATATCGCTGTGAATGTTAGAGCGAGAACAATCATTCTAGCGCTAGACCTCCTCTGTAACTCTAAACAGGTAACCTGTAAGATCTAACTTTTCTTTGTTTACTTTAGGAAAAATTCTGTTCCGGAGAAGTCACATACGTGACGTAGCAGTGAGACGCTTGATACCCATTGATGAATATTGCAAGGTGAGTTAAATCTTTGTAAAGTGACTTTTTAAAAACTGTGAATAAAGGGAAAGTTGTGACAAGCATACAATGGAGATAGTTGTCATGAAGCATTTTGCATCTGCTTCAAAGGGAAACTATAATGTACGAGTATTTTTGGGTACACATTACTGTTTTAGAACTGTTTATTACTATGTGTATACAGTCATGATTTTATAAATAACAATTCAATACAAGATTTCGAAAACACTATGGATTATCAAGCAGCACAGCAGACGCTGCCTGTCTGATTGAAACCTTGAATGCGGCTATGGGATATGGGATGAGTCACATTTGTGTACTGTATAAATTTCAGTCTAAAGTAGTATTAAACACTTAACGTTTTTTTAGCTAAACTTATTGAACACAGAAAAGTAAATATTCCCCCAGTAAACTATTAAGATTCATATCTCAACACTTGTAACTCACAGCTCTTGCTCTGTGTTGCTTTCCTGAACTTCCAGCCCTCACAGGAAAGAATGAGACTAAATAAAATTAAGAGTTTCGCAAAACAGCTACATTCAAAGCATGCATGATAACTGTCACAAGAGCATGTGCTCTTAACTGAACCGTCAAACCATCAAATGGCTGGTTTCATAACTGTTCACACATGTAGGACAATGGCAGCTGCAGAGGAAACCGAGGCTAAGATGTCAGCTTCCTTGGCTGTAACAGAGAGGAGGGTTTAGTTCAACTTTAACACTGAATGGTGCAGTCTGAAGTCTGTTAGCTTGGAAAAAGGACTTTGGAAGAAGGACGGGAGGATCAGGGGAGTGCCTTGCTATTTTATGCTATGGAGTTGTGTGTTTCTGCTGATGCACACAGTGTAGGCCATCCTTTATCTACCAGGGTGCTATGGCACCTTTTGGGTTCTTCAAGGGTGCCTTGGCAAAATGTCTAAAAAAACTGTCAACAAGCCAGTGAATGAGTCAAGCCTGCCTTTTTGTTAAACCAAGCTACAGGTTATCATTGTGCAGCACTACAACCTTGGGCACAGTGTGGGTCAGCCATTGGCACCCTAACAGCAAATTACATATTTGGTTGACGTCAGACACCTTCACAGCATCCTTTTTGTTTGCCCCAGTCCCTTTCTAACAGCACTAGGGTCACATTAGTAGAGTGAGGGAGAAAACCGGAGGAAGTTAGTACCAGTGTGCAAAGGTGGTGGAATAAATCACTCCTAATGTTGGGTGGCCCACATGTGTGGATGCAACTGCAATATGTCAAATTATTAGTTTAGTTTCTTATATTTAAGAATAAGGTTCCTTGAGAATGTGCAAAATTTTAAAGGATGCGTTGACTGAAAAAAGGTTGAGAAACGCTGATATAGGCAGACACAACTCTAGTTGTTTCATGCAGAGGTGCCTTTATAGCATATTGCAAGAGAAAGGAGCCACCCTGAAATGTGCAACCTGGTAAGAGGTCATAGCACCATCTTATATTGGAATATAGGCAGGAATTGAAGGATTAAAATATAAACAAGTGATCAAGACAAGTAATTAAATCTGCTGCTGTAAGAGCTTACCATTGATGGCCCATCATTACAAAGATCGCTTGTTGCATTCTTCACACACGGCTTTACCATTTTCCCCTTTAAGTTCGTTGTTTGCATGAAAGCAAGTAAAGCAGCTGTCCCTTTATAGGTCATTCCACGATCCTCTAAGTCAGCGGCACCTTGCTCTGTCAGTCTCGGAATCCACTCATTGGAGGTTGTATTGTAAAGCCTGATGTTTCTGTGGGCGGGATTTGATGACGATGGGCACTGTGACGTCAGTGCATTTGATCCAATCATAGGGCTTCTTCGGGACTTCCACACATACATATTTTGATTTAATATAATAATATTCTAATATTAAGGCCCATTAATTCACCGCACATGGTTGGCTATTATATTTATTATTTAATGTGGTATATGCATTAGAGGTGGGCATTTTCACTGGTCTCACGATTCAATTCGATTACGACTATCTGGTCAACATTTCGATTCCGCAATGCATCGCCATTATTGACAATGGTTTCCATCAAAAAAATCAAGCATTTAGAAGAACTCCATTTTTTTTAATGTTATCTGCTTAAAAAGAAAAAAAAATAAGAGGACATATAGCAGGACAAGGACATGGAAGAGTCCAGGATATTAGGGAGGGGTAGGAACTGAAGGATGGAAGAATCAATGGATAAGAAGGAAGGAAGTATGGAAAATTGAAAATCCATGGATAGAGAATGGAAAGCCCGGAGGAGTCTGGAGATAGGAACTGAAATATGGAAAAGGATGGGCATGGAGGAATCCATGGATAGAGAATGGAAGGCCAGAGGAGTCTGGAAATAGGAACTGAAGGCTGGAAGAGGCTGGGGATGGGGATATCCATGGATGGGAACAGAAGGATGGAAGAGGCTGGGGATGGAGATGGGAGAAATCCATGCATAGAAACAGAAGAATGGACGAGGCTGGGGATGGAGAAGGAGGAATACATGGGTAGGAACAGAATGATTGAAGAGTTCAAAGATAAAGATGGGGGTGTTTGGGGGGGGGGACTGAAGGATGCAAGAATCAAAGTAAGGATGTTAAGATGGTCATCATGGGGTCTTGCAGGTGAGGAATATCAGAGGTAGATGATCCCCTGTGCTGTGTACATGGCAGGGTTGGGGCGTGATGTCTCCTCCTAGAGTCCAGGGTTGGGGATGTCATAGTGCTTTCTATATAAACATATTTTATTAAAGTGGCGTTCCACCCAAAGTGAAACTTCCTCTTTAAGAAGTCTTGACCCCCTTATATGCCACAACTGGCATGTCATTTTTTTGGGTGGGGGGGGGTGGGAGTGGGTACTTAGTTTTGACAGGTACCCAGCTCCCACTTCTGCTCAGGCCGCCTAGGCGGCCCCTCCCTGCAATCTTCTAGGACATGTCACAGGTCCCAGAAGTTTGCCCAGCCATTCAGGACAGCGCAGTGAGACATGTGCACCCGACTGTGAAGCTGCAAGCCGTTGCAGCCGGATGCCCACAGTAGTATTGCCAGCGCCACAGACAGGCAGAAGAGAGAATGGAGGGTTTGGGCGGCCATGACGCTGGACTGGTGAGTGTCTTTTTATTAAGTCAGCAGCTACACTTTTTGTAACTGCTGACTTTTAATAAACAAAAAAATGACTGGAACTCCTCTTTAAATTAAAAATAATCTCACTCACTCACAAATCCAGTGCACTACAGGGTACAGGCATTCATACATACTGCTGCTGGGAGGTCAGGAGAGATTAGAATCCACAGCTGATAAACAGCCCTGTGAGGTTCACTGTACTGTCTCTGTGCTGACAGTTCCTTGTCTTTCCCGTCTTCCCCGTTTGCACCTTCCAGCACACTAGGCGTTAACACAGTGGAATGTGCAAACGGGTAAGCCCAGGGAAACTCTCAGCATGGAGCCAGTACGAGAGTACGTGTTAGTAGAGTACAAACTCATATGTACTCTGCTTACTGTTGTTAAAATAACTGTCTTAATAAATCCCATGTTACAATACATTAAGTGCCCCACTGTATGTGCGTTTTAAAAAATATGGAGCTACACATATTTAAAACTAGAGCAACCTGCATCTGAAACCACCCCTATTACTAGTCTGGTGTCCCTTACAGATCCAATGACTGTTAAAACCTTCAAGCACATTTGTTACTAAGACCTGTTTTGTAAGGAAATTGGCTTATTCCTGACAAATCTTTTTGTTCCCTCTGTTACTGATAAGTATATAATATGTATAAAAAAGGTATCTGTTAAGGAAATTTTGGTGTTAAAGGCCAAGTTGACAAACCTCTGGAAACTCTTTCGAATTGCATGTTTTCCCTAGCAAGCGCTGTCCTGCAACCTGTTATCACATACCACATTTCTCAGAGTGTGTACACGCTGCTCATGTGACTGCCCAGCCCGCCTCTCTCCTATCACGTCTCTCCTGACATCAGTGGGGAATTCTCAGCTCTGCTCGCTGACTGTAGCTATCAGATCAGATAAGACTAGGCTGAGAATACCCCACTGATGTCAGGAGAGACGTGAGAGGAGAGAGGTCGGCCAGGCAGTCACATGAGCGGTGTGTACATTCTAAGAAATGCGGTAGCACATACCGTGGGGTACTTAATCGATTGTAACACATTAAGACATGGTTATTTTAAAAACTATGCACTGGGAGCGCTCTCCCAGGAGGGGCGGGGCAAGTCTGGATGACGTCACCCGCCAAACGATTTTTCCGGATGCAGCATTGATGCCACATCAGGGACAACCGAAGCTTCCGAAACGCATTCCGATTGGCTAACATGGCGGTTGGACTGACAGCTCCTCTCACTACTCCAGCTGGACAGATCGTCTTTGGGCGGACATCCGATTTCTGGATATACCATCATGGCCAAACAGGGCAGCCTGATGCCGGTCTCCCTGCACAGACTCCAGGCTCAACTTGCTCCCCACCAAGGACTACCACACAGCTCCCAGATCATTACAATCCACTGTGGACTGTCATCCTCTCTCCCATCACCTGCTTGTGATTTCTATTTGTTTTATATGGTATTTTACTTAATAAATTGTGCTACACTATGCCGGTTTGGCGCTTTCTTCCCTTCCTATTTTACAGATTGTGGATTTCCAGCCCAGACATGAAAGCAGCCTTGCCATCACCACAGTGTCAGCCATTTTCTACCAATTTACATTGTTATTCCTATACCTCTGGGAATAAGTATTTTTCAATACTTCTTTTCTAACCTAGTATGACATTTTATCACTATAGGATGGGCACAGTGTCAGCGCTGTAGTGTTTTTTGGTCATACGCAACATGTGTAGTCCTACAGTGAATGAGGCTGAGCTGCCAGACACCATTCAGCCTTTGCCTAGCGCTTGTTCTGCTCTGGCATTCTCTTATTTATTTATTTTACTAGAAATCGTCTGTGCCTTAAATTGCAGCATAAGGGATTATGATAAATCTTTCCAGATTTGTTATAGGCAGTATGCAGGAAATCCATGCAACAAGTATTTGTGATCAGAAATTATGCAAATCTACTCTACTCTACTGTGTGTGTTCGTGAAGAAACTATACAATTGGTAGTTGTTGAAATCCTTTATTGATACCAAAGCCATCTCTCGCCCTCTCTCTCCCTTTCTCGCTCTCTTCTTCCCTCTTCAAACACACACCCTTCAAACACAGGGGGTGGGGGTGTTAATACTTGTAAAAAATAAAATTTAAATCTAAGCACTGCCACTTTCCTTGCTGACAGCATTGGATTATTTTCTTAGTTAGACTAGTCCTTTATTTAAGGAAATTTCCATCATGCTGGAAATGTTAAACATTAAAATTTACAATTATGCTTTCTGTAAAACCTACCCACTGCCCAATTACTGTATGTGACACTGTTTGTATAAGTCAGTATTATGTTTGCTTTGGTAAAAAGGATATTTGAATATTTTATTCTGTGTATGAAACACAGAAAGGGACAATTTTACCCATAAGTAGTTTTCTTAATAGTTGGAGCCAGGTGGGATGAGTCAGCTCCTGGCTTCTTATACTGTATGTCTTGGATCCTCCTGCAAAGAGATCACTTTGCCATAAATTGTGACAATTGTCTAAACAACCGATCAACGCATGCTTGTTCCAGTAAAGGGGGAGGGTGGGGATGGGAGAATAGTTGCTGAGACTAAACCCGGAGCATGCCCACCCAATTGAAGTATGGACTATCTTGGTACTGATAAGACAAAATGAACAATAATAGATAAAAAATTGATTTTTTATTATAATTAAAATGTTGCAAAATTTGGACAATAATGTACATCAAAGATTGGTCGGATTCTCTACTAGTTTCACGGGTTACCCGCTTCTTCAGGAGAACCAATCTAAGGGAAATAATGCAATACAATAGTAAAATACATATAATGCAATTCAGCACTAAGGTAAATCATACATAACAAATAAAAGTAAAATAAGGGTTTACCCGATGAGTAATAAAGCAAGCGCGGCGCTGAACTGCCCAAGTGGTTGACCCCCGCGGTGGACAAGGGGGATGGTGCGTTGATCTCTAAAAATAATTCTTGTAGTTTTTGAGTCGGGTTGACTTCAGGGTTAACCGACTCATGTGTTTTGATGTGTGAGCGATATGAATGCAGCAGCTGCTTTTTATTATGGAAAACGTTGTCCGTTTTAAAAAAAAATCTGCTTAGGTGTTGGTGGTGGAATTTATATATCCATTTATTTTTTTATTTTTTTTGTATTATTACCTACTTTGTAATAATGATCCTCTTTCAAGCTGCTTAGTCAGCAGTAATTACTTTTAGGTGGGGGTTCCCAACCTTCTTTTTGTTCCTTGAATTCAGGGTTTGTACTCTTGAGTTCTCTACCAGTCTCAAGGGTGTTTTAGCTGTCCTTTTGGGATACAACATTGTGGGAATTTTGACCACCTAGGTTTTCCCATTTTCAAAATCTGTTGCCCTAGCTGGGCAACCTTGTTCTTCTCATGTAACCTTCATTTTTTTTTGATCACATCACATTGCTCTATATTTTACCTTATCGAGTTGTTTCTACCCCTCTTGGTGAGGTTTAGAAATTAACTGTCACTTGGTTCAGGCCCAGTGTTCCTTTAAGGGCAAGTTTACACTTGCTTCAAAACATGACTTCGGAAATGCTTTTTTAAAGCTCTCTGAATGCCAGTCAAAGCATCTGTCACTAAATAAAATGGTTTGCTTGCAGTCTTGTTTACACAAATTGTACCTCATGTTCCTTTAGTGGTGTATAAAAGGGTCTTCAAAGCCACCATAGAAGTCTATTACAAAGCTCCTGACCATATGGTTGTGATTTTTCCGGAGTCTGCACCCGCTTTATGCCGCCAGATGACAGCGGGCTTCTGCAGATGCACTCCTGTGATCTACAGGAGAAGTACAGCCAAACAAGCTTTGGCTGTACAGTGGAACCTCGGATTGCGAGTAACGCAGTTAACGAGCGTCTCGCAATATGAGTACTGTATTTAACAAAACGGTTTGCGAGTGTTGTCTCGCGAAACTAGCAGGATTCATGCCAAAGCAGTGTGCAGTACTGCGTTTGGCCTGAGGTGTGGTGTGCACCGGAGCCGAACTGAGCCGTTCAGAAATGCTCGGAAAGACACGGAAATAATCTGTTCCCGAGCCTTTCCGAAGTTTGCCGGGTCAGCCAAACTGTTCTCGAGCCTTTCTGGCTGTTTCCGAGGCTCTCCAGTGTTCCCTCACCTCTGGCCGCATGCCATTGAAGTCAATGCGGAACAAATTATTTTTGTTTCCATTGACTTCAATGGGGAAACTCGCTTTGATATGTGAGTACTTTGGATTACGAGCATTCTCCTGGAACGGATTATGCTCGTAATCTGAGGTTCCACTGTTCTTCTGCTTTAAAGCTTCAAAAAAGCATAATTGAAGCACCACCGAAGCATCAAAAACACATAAAAAAGTATATGTTAAAGCGGTAGGCGATTTTAATGTGCGTTGAAGTCAAAGCAAGTATAAATGAGCCCTGCCATTCCTCTTGGCAGTAATCTCTTTTGTCCTGATCTTAGGCATCAGGTTGATCCTCTGTGTTTTCCTCTTGGTCATTTTGCAATTTGCCCTGTCTTGCAGGTGGCTTCTCATTTTTGTGTACATACTTGGGCTTTGGTCTTTAAGGTAAATCTGAGTTGCAGAAATTTCTTAGTCCCTTCCCATGGGCCTGTCAGAATGGTTTTGGGCATTCTGGCTGTTTTTTAATTCCCTTGTCCCTGAATGTATAAGAGAAAAAATTAGATTTCAATTTTTTTTTTTTTTTTTTACTTGCTTTTAAAACCTTTTTCTTGGAGTACATTGAGACACCGGTCCCATCCGTATGTGTTTTCTTGCCCTTAGTAGCGATTGCTCCTAAATTTTAGGAATTCTGTTTTTGGAGAGGATATACAATTTTTCTGTTTGCTAGTGTCCCAACCTACTATAGGCAGGTTTTCTTAATGGACTCCAAGAATACATTTTCACGGTAAGCACCACACTTATCAAAGTGATATAACAAGAGCTTTTAGTGTGTTTTTTTTCTGTATATTTGATCTCTGCCACAAATATTCAGTCATTTCTTTCACTAAGATTTCACCTTTTGAAGATAAAGCTGACATATTTGTTGCATTAGTACTTCAAGGCTGCCCTCACAGTCTCTGCTTGTATAAGATGAACATAGGATATTATCTTAGCTTAGTTCACAGAAGGGGTCCAGGATATGCGATCTACCATAAACCTACACATTTCCTTTCCAGTCAGTGCTCTTTTTCTTAAAGGGACTAAATAAAGAGCCATGTGTGCTCTTAATGGAATGAGTGGAAATCTAAACTAGTTACAACATATTAGAACTGCTGGGAAAACTGCTTAGCAAGCCTGTTAATAAGGGTCTTTTTGAGGTAAAAGGATTGTCTTTTCATTAGTCATTTAACTTTTGCACCTGGTGCTTACTGTTAAAGAAAGAGGGAAAGAACAAACGAAATGTGCTACAAAAAAGACAACGGTCGAGTTTTTTGCCCAAGTTCGGTAAAGTGATTTTTCACCCTTTATTAGTAATCGTCAAATGTATTGCTTGGACTGGTAAATATAAGCTCCATCACCTTCCCAAACCTTTTAAGAAGGAATAGAGTACACATTTAGGTTCCGTGCACACTAGCGTTTTTCATAAAATCAATAAAGCTAGAAAAAATGCTGGATGAAAAACACTGATAATAGCATTTTTGTGCCAGCTTCTAGTAGCATTTTAGTAGGATTTAGAAGCATTAGCATTTTATAAAAGTTTAGCGGTTAGTAGCATTTTAGAATCATTTAGGAGCTTTCAGCTTTTTCTTCTGCTGAAAAAACTCTCCAAGAAACACTACAGAATTTTTTTCTTCTGCTCCTAGACCCTGAAGCTCAAAAAATGCTAATAGCCTAAAGTAGGGTGCATGAACACATAGGACAGTGGTTCTCAACCTGGGGGTCGGGACCCCCTCGGAGGTCAAATGACGATTTGCCAGGGGTCACCAAATCCTGGGCTGTTCCTGTGAAAGGGAGGCATTTTGTTTGTTTCATCAGTTCAGTCACGTTTTTTCAAAGAAGAAACAAATCAGTTTACCATAGTTTTTCATTAGTTTACACCACTTCAGTCCATTGGCCATTTTTTTCCATTTAAAATTTTTGGTTTACATGATTAAAAAATAATTTTAGACCTGAAGATTACTTAAAACCCCCAACCATTATACGTTTTCTGAAAACAGACACCCCCAACCTAGAGAATAAATTTGAGTTAGTTCCAATTTATTAGGCACATGATAATAGCACAACGGTTTATAAAAAAAAGCCCACACACAATCGTTTTAAATGAAATTTTTAAAAACGTAATTTTTTACAACCTGAAAAATGATTGTGTGTACGCGGCATAAGACTAAAACTAAATTGAAATTTGACTTCAAAATTAAGCCTGGTCTGTAGTGCATGTTCATACCTCAATGCCATAAATAATAACTTATTAGATTTTTTTACTCCAGCAGTATATAATGAGTTTGGAAGTTGTAGAGAAATGTTAACTAATGCATTTACAATTTAATTATACCCATTAGATTTTAGTCGACTAAAATATACTGGAGATTTAGTCGACTAAATACGACTAAAACTAAAACGACTGCAGAAGACTAAAATGGGACTAAAACTAAAATGCCATTTTAGTTCTCAGACTTATGCCGCATACACACGATTGGAATTTCCGACAGAAAAAGTTTGATGTAAGCTTTTTCTGTTGGAATTTCCGACAGCAAAAATTTGAGAGCTGGTTCTAAATTTTTAAATTTTTCCGACGGGAAAAGTTCTTGTCAAAAATTCAGATCGTCTGTATGCAATTCCGATGTGCAGAAAAAACACGCATGCTCGGAATCAATTTGACGCATGCTCATTTTTCTCGGCTCGTTGTAGTGTTGTACTGATGTCACCACGTTCTTGACGGTCTGAATTTTGTGTGACCATGTGTATGCAACACAAGTTTGAGCCAAAATTCCGTCTGAAAAAAATCCACAGTTTTCTTGTCGGAATTTCCGCTCGTGTGTACGTGGCATAAGACTAAATTGAAATTTTCTGCCAAAATTAACACTGCAACAGACTGCTTGTCCATTTGCATCCCTTTATCCTCTGTTCTGTTTTTTTAACAGGACAAAAATAAGGTTTTGATTCTTTAAACAAAAAAAAAATGTGGACGGATGCAGATGTAAAAGGATCATCATCCATTTACATCCGTTTTTCCGGATGATGGATTGATGTCTGTTTTTCATCTGTCAACGGGCGAAAAAAGGACAAACGGTTTGCATGTGTGAAAGGGGCCTTAAATTTGCTGAGGGTCACAAAGTAGGAGCCAGAAGCCAGCAGTTTGACAAGCCTAGTCCAGGGTATATAAGGTATAGTACATCATACAGAGTGCCATGGTTTGGGTTATGCAACACGTGTAACAAAGTGTAAAGTTGGAACATAGATAAGTTATTTTGTTGATGCTGCCAGACAATTTTTAGTTCTGGGTACAGTTACAGTGCTTGCCCTGCCTATAATATATTTTGTTTAGTATGTTTATAAATGCTATTTAAGCTGAAAGTCAAATTTATGTCTAATATGTAAAACACTCTTTGCACATCATACCACTTGCAGTCTTGCTAGTTTAATATGAAGCCGTTTTTTCCTGCTTTTGCAATGCCTTAGGCCAGAGTTCAAGTCTCTTGGATGTTAAACTTGTGGAAAAACAATAAAGGAATTAAGCTGTTAAATAAAACTGTCTTATTTCCTTTTGTGGTTTGAGACACAACCACCTACAAATAATGATATGCTGTCTAATATTTGAATAAGTTCATTTTCTTTTTATCATTTAGATTTATATTGAATTTTAAGTATACATAACTAAAAATATGAAAAGGTAGCAGTTGTATAAAACCATACATAAACATTTTGAGTATAAATATATTTGTGAGTTAGGGCCCTTTCACACGGGGGCGGATCAGTAATGATCCGCCTCCGTGTGTCCGTAAGCTCAGCGGGGATCGCTCCGTATATCCCCGCTGAGCCGGCGGCTGACAGGGCGGTCCCTGCATGCTGTGCAGGGACCGCACTGTCTTTTCTCCGCTCTCCCCTATGGAGCCTGGATGTGTCTTCTTCAGACATCCCGCCCACTGCTTCACCATGCAGCGTGACATCTAGCCCAGACTCAGGTAGGAGAAAACCAATACTTTCCTTTCAGAATCAACATTTTCCATGGAACACTATACTACAGAATACTCCCACAAATGCGGGCCATTGATTGATTGCAACCAAGATTTGTTGATTTGCACGCGCACACACACCTAACAAATTCATTCAAGACCATGTTGCAAAAATTAATACACCCCAAAATCCAAATTAAGAAGAATTCAAATACAGGTAAATCTAATTATTTATTAAACAGCCGACAGTTGATTATAAAAGGTCATTACTTTAATTTCATGCTGTCAGCAATGGCACCACATGTAAGAGAAATGTCACAAGCCTGAGAAAGAAAAAACATTTTTTAAGCCTCGTACACACGACCGGTTTTCCCGTCGGGAAAACTGCTATGAGAGCTTTTGGCTGGAAAAACCGGCCGTGTGTATGCTCCATCGCAGTTTTCCTGACGGGAAAAAAGAGAACCAGCTCTCTTTTTTCCTGCCGGTTTTTAACCCGGCAGTTTTCCTATGGGAAACACTGCGATGGAGCATACACACGGCCAGGGTTCCCGACCAAAGCTCTCATGGCAGTTTTCCTGTCGGGAAACCCGGTCGTGTGTAGGGGGAAAAATTTACAGAGCAGGTCCTTGGTTTTCCCCTCGGGTTTCCCGGCAGTAAAGTCAGCCAGGAAACCCGTACGTGTGTACGAGGCTTTACCCCATAAAGGTGAAGGCTACAAGAAGATCAGCAAAGCTTTACTTATCAGTCAGACTACTGTAGCAAAAGTGATACAAAAACTTGAAGTGGTTGTAAAGGCAGAAGGTTTTTTGTCTTAATGCATTCTATGCATTAAGATAAAAAGCCTTCTGTGTGCAGCAGCCCACTTAACACTTACCTGAGGTCCCTCTCTGCCAAGCAATGTCTACGAGTGTCTCAACCATCCAAGATTCTCCCTCCTGATTGGCTGAGACACAGCATCATTTACTGCTGCTGTCAATCAAAGTCAGCTAGCCAATCAGAAGAGAGAGAGAGGGGGCTGGGTCAGGGTTTGATGTCTGAATTGACTCAGGGAGCTGTGACTCAGCTTGGGTGCCCCCACAGCATGGAACAGGAAGGAGGAGCCAGGAGCACAGAAGAGGGACTCTAGAAGGAGAAGAGGAGGATCCAGGCTGCTCTGTGCAAATCAACTGCAACAGAGCAGGTAAGTATAACATGTTTGTTATTTTTAAAGGAAAAAAAAACGAGACTTTACAATCACTTTAACAAAGATAGAACTGCAAGCATCTCACAGAGATATGAAGGCTGTCCACAGAGGTTAACACCTCGACAATAGCGTCTTCGGATGAGAAGGGTTAAAGAAAATCGCCATGCAAGTTCAGTGCAGTTGCCTAAATAAGTAGAAAGCCAAACTGGGGTGATTGTTTCCCATGACCCAATATGGTGTACACTGCAGAGGAATGGCATGCATGGGTGTTGTCCTGGAAGGTAGCCTCTGCTAAAGCCCATGCACAAAAAAACCTGCCTAGAATTTGCCAGGGCCCATGCTGAAAAAGAAGAAGACTCTGTACCCTGAAGTGATGAGACCAAGATAAATGGTTTTGGAACTGATGGCTTTGCAAAGAAATTGTGGTTAATCACAGTTCGTTCATGATTCAACATGGGAGGGGGCAATTACTTTTTCACATAGGGCCAGGCAGGTTTGAACAGCTTTTTTCTCTTAAAGCGGAGGTCCTGTGTGTTTCCCAGAAGACAGTGGGGGGTGGGGAAGTGGCGTAACCCCCGCAGGGGTCTATGCCCAGAAGTGGCTGCAAATACCTGTATTATACGGGTATCTGCACCCCCCCCCCCAAAGGTGCCAAATGTGACACCGGAGGGGGGGGGGGGGAGGTTCCGAAAAGCAGAGGTTCCCTTTTTGTGTGGTCTTCCGCTTTAATTAAATAATAATTTTAAAAACTGCATCTTGGATTTACTCTGTTTATCTTTGAGTAATATTAAAATTAGTTTGATCTGAATCATTTAAGTGTGTGAGAAATATGCAAAAAAACATCAGGAAGGAGGCAAATACTTTTTCACACAACTGTATGTCTGTATTTCTTAGCATTGACCCTGACCAAATTTGCAGAAATGCAGCTCCAAACTTGCAAGGAACCTCCACCATTCTTCACTGTTGCCAGCAGACACCCATTATTGTATCGCTCTCCATGCCTTTGGCAAACAAACTGCCTCCTCCTACAGCCAAATAATTTACATTTTGACTCCTCAATCTAGAGCACCTGACATTTTTCTGTACCTTAATTCCAATATTTTCATGCATAGTATGTGGAAGCAAAGCTAAGTGACTCAGCTATGTACAAAAACATTGGAACTAGGGGCGTGGCTAGCCGGCGAGCTGAATGGACGGCTGACTCTACAGCTCCTGCACTGACCGGAGAACCGACCCGCATACAGCGCTGTTACACGCACCAAAATGCACCACCAAGACCCCCACACAGTGGGGAACCAGACCGGAACCTCCCGAAAACGAAAGGAGTACCGGGCCCCTCGGAAACTGACCGACTTCTTCTCCTCAGCATCAGGGGGACGAATCCAAGATGGCGCCCGCGACCGCTCACCGCGCGGCGAACGGGCCTACACTGACCTGCCTGACGAGGATGAAATTCTCGACCGGCCACACACGACTCCCCAGGATCCCTCCTCTACACCCGGTCCTCCATCCACCTCCAACAGTCCTGCAAAGACGCGGATGCGGCTCGACTCCGGAGCACAGGCCTATGAGGTAAGGCCTGACCAGGACACTCTCCTCATGCTACCACCAGCAACGTCTCCTATTGCGGCCTTCCCCACATCAGACCAGCCTGTGGTAGACACGCAGCTTAAGGACATGCTCATTACGCTGCACAGCTCCATACACAGTGACATATCCACTATGTTTGCGGCATTTAAACTAGAGATGGGTCACTTAGGCAGCAGGATGGGGCACATAGAAGGTCAAATGAGCGCCATGACTGAAACGGTGAATGACCTAGTGGACGCCCATGACCATGTCAGAGATGAACAACAGTGGGTGCGGGCTAAAATGGCGGACCTCGAAGACAGATCGAGACGCAATAATGTCAAGATTCGCGGTATACCTGAATCGATCGTCCCAGCCGATCTTCATACATATGCCAGGAAACTGATTTCCACCTTGCTACCTGATCTCCCTCCTGTGGAGACTATAATAGATCATATCCATCGCCTGCCAAAACCCCCCCATCTGCCTGCAGAAGTCCCCCGTGACACGCTGATGAAAATACACTTCTTTCACGCTAAGGACATGCTCCTGGCCAAAAACAGACGCCTGGAACAACTGCCGCCACCGTACTCCAAGCTGCAACTCTTTGCAGACATTTCCCAATATACCAGGCAACAACGTAGGCAGCTGCAAACCATCACCAAGCCGCTCAACAACCACAAGATACCCTACCAATGGGGATTCCCGACCAAACTACTAGTGACCAAGAATGGGGTGAAACATGCTATCCACACGGTAGAGGAGGGTTTAAGCTTGCTTAGAAAATGGAAGATCATCCCTGACGGAGAAGCAATGCCCCACAGACCAGGTGCAGAGAAACAGATGCCTCCCATGACAAATCCCCACTTCAGTGGGATCAAGTGACCATGTTTCAATGCTGTCCCATAACAAATTTTCAGTAAGCACTCCGGTCCAGTGCCTGCTTGTTGCCACTAGTCCACGAACTTTTACCCTCATACACCGCTCAGTGGTTCTACTGGTATACCACTGACCCCTGTTCGTGTTCTGTTGTTCCCCTGCCTCATTACCCTGCTTGTCCCTATTGCATTTGTGCTATCTCGCAATAACTGTTGTCCTTTTCTCCCCCCTACCTATCCTGATCCTGAAAGAGCACCTTTCTACCTCGCAACAGCATCTACTGAGGCATTCACCTCCGTGATCCTCCGAGCCTGCAGACTTCTCCTGTGACCTACCTCCACGCCACACGAACTGTGAGTACAGCCTCTTCCCTATACACACAGCACTACCTTTCACGATGCCGAAATTCCTATCGCTCAATGCGAAGGGCCTAAACCATCCGGCCAAAAGGGCCTCGCTATGGAAAACAGCCAGAGACTCTGGATGCGATATCCTCTGTGTACAAGAGACACACTTTAAGATTACAGCTGAGCCCAAATGCACAAACAAGGACTTTCCTACCCTATTTAAAGCTTCGGGGCCTGACAAAAAGAATGGCATACTAATGGCCTTCAAGACCACAGTCTCTCTAGACCTTCACAATACCCTCACCGATCCCGATGGCAGATACTTAGCACTGGACTGCTCCCTTAATGGTGTAAGATATACCATTATAACTGTGTACGCACCTAACAAAGGGCAAGTTCCTTTCTTATCCAAACTGATGAAGAAAATAGACCACTTTAAACAAGGTCGCCTTGTCATATGCGGGGACTTTAACATTGTCCCAGATAGCTCAATGGATGCTTCGTCCAGACCCAACAGACCATCATCGCCGATGGGTGCATTCATACGATCACACGACCTATACGACGTGTGGCGGTGCCACCACACTTCCGAAAGAGACTACTCTTACTTTTCCCCATGCCATAACTCCTACACACGCATTGACTACTTTTTGGTGGACAAATGGACCTTGCCCACTGCCTCTGCATCCGAGATAGGAACCATCACGTGGTCCGACCACGCGCCTGTCACCCTGGTTACCAGTGACTCTCCATCGACCTCAGTCACGAGGGTTTGGAGGGCTAATTCAGCACTCCTGAACTCACCACTTTACTCTAATTTACTTTACTTTAATTTTTTACATTAAATGCAAATTCCGTTGCCGATAACTCGGTCCTTTGGAATGCCCATAAGGCATTCATACGAGGGATTCTCATCCAGTTAGGAGCTAGGGAGAGGAGGAGGAGATCACAGCGTCTAGACTCCCTGACAACAGAAATCCAATCACTAGAAGCCCAAAACCAATCTCGCCCTGACAATACTCTCAAACACAAACTTGGTCTCCTCAGACAAGAATTGAGGTCCCATCTTTTAGACTCATATGAGAAGGCCCATACCCGCTTCGGAGCCACACATTACTCCACGGGCAACAAAGCCGGTAGGGCCATGGCCGCCAGAATCAAAGGGCATTACGCCAAAACCAAGATTGCACATCTCTACCACCCAGCCTCCAAACAAAAGGTAATGGACCCCTCGGCCATTACTATACCACTCTCTATAATTTAAAAGACGACTCATCTGTACCACAACCCTCTCCCCAGGACATTTCATCGTTTCTAGGGGAGATTAACCTTCCCAGACTGTCTAGCGACCAAATCCTAACACTAAATGCCCCGTTCACCCCCCAGGAGATCCTACAAACCATTTCAAAGTTGCCCTCTAACAAATCCCCGGGCCCTGACGGACTCACTAGTGAATACTATAAAATCTTTGGCCACACGTTAGCACCCTTCCTCTCAAATGTTTGCAATGACGCTGCCTCATCCTCCTCTCTCCCTCCAGAAATGTTGTCCGCCTTGATTATTACACTGCCAAAACCAGGCAAGGAACCCACCCACGCGCAAAATTTTCGCCCTATATCCTTACTCAACATAGACACCAAGATTTATGCCAAACTCATAGCCAATCAACTAATTGACCTGATGCCCCTACTCATTCACAAGGACCAATCTGGGTTCACAAAAGGGAGACAAACATTTGATGCTACCCGTAGAATTCTTAACATCATACACGATGCAGGATCCACGCGAACGCCTTCTCTGCTCCTATCCTTGGACGCAGAGAAGGCGTTCGATAGAGTCCATTGGGACTATATGAGAGCCGCCCTTATTAAATTTGGCTTCCAGGGCCCTATACTGTCGGCCATAATGGCGCTGTATTCTTCCCCCTCGGCTCAAGTATACACCTCTGAAATGTTATCACGCCCGTTCCCCATAACCAACGGCACCCGTCAAGGTTGCCCATTGTCCCCGCTCATATTCAACCTAGTTATGGAACCTCTTGCGGAACATGTCAGGGCTCACGCCGCTATAACGGGCTTCCGCTTAGGCACTAAAGACCACAAAATTTATTTATTCGCAGATGATGTGATATTAATGTTAACGGACCCAATATCCTCCCTGGCTTCGGTACAACTGCTGCTACAGAGATTCAGTACTGTTTCTTATTATAAGGTGAATGAACAAAAATCTCATATTCTAGACTTCGAGATTTTCCTAGCTTGTGACGGAAAATATTAATTATATGAAGACAGGAGGCGAGTATCTTATGCATTATCTTTCTTTAATAATGCCCATAGCAGAAATACAGTAAACATTTATTGTAACTTAAAAAATTCAAAGAACTACCCTTCCCAGCAGTCCCTGGGCCAGTGTAGCCCCTCCCAGACCGTAGCCTATATAAGGGACTGTCTGAGGTAACCTATTCCTCTTTCTTCATGCAAATTAGTGTAAACAGGAACCGAAAGTCCAATTAGACATCTCCGCGGCTGCCGGGAACCTTCCGACCGGAACACAACATCCGAATCTGGAGGAAACGAAGGACAAGGCCAACACGGACCAACTTCATCCGGACCAGCTTCATCCCAACGGGGACTATAGGAAACCCAAACCATTCGGAGCCGACCGGTCAGTTGTCCTCCGGAACATGGACCAACGGATTCAGTCAACGGCATCCCGACTCCGGATCTGGAACACAGTAGGAACCTCCATCTGCGGTGAACTAAACCCATGGATCGAAACGGACAGCAATCCCAACGGGAATAGTGAAAACGAACTCCCGGGGCGTACCAGCCTCCGACTTGCAGGGTGCGTGGTTCATCAGTCTAGAACGAGAGAGAGACAACCTCGTGACAGGGTTGGGTTGGGAGGGAAGATACTCGCCTCCTGTCTTCATATAATTAATATTTTCCGTCACAAGCTAGGAAAATCTCGAATTATACATCAGACAGGAGGCTCATATCTTATGCAAGTTCAAAGCTATAACAATGCATATGACCAATAACAATCAAAATAATCCACAACACTGACATAGATATGTGTACCTCCTGTTCAAAGCGGGATTGGCGGAAAAGCGGTCACTGACAACAGTCCCCCACTATAGTAAGTCACAGAGGAAACCGGGAAGAGAGGATTAACGTAGGAAACGAGGAGTTGAAAGACTTGCGAAGATCGCAGCGAGGCTGTCAAGGACATATAAGTCTGTAGACAGCGGACCACATACAGTTGTGGATGTGCGGGGAAGAACGGGTAGAAAACCGATCGAAGTACCGTCTGGTCCAACGCACGACGGAAAAAGACTTGAGTCTCTGAGGCGAGGAATGACGCCTGGATATGTCCAAAGCCTTGACGTCTGACCCACGATGATGGAAATCAGACACAAGAAGACAGTAAGCTCGAAAGACAGTAACCTCAAAACAGGGTGTCAACGTCCCCCAGCCCGAGAACATGATCATGACCTTGGAAAAATCCCAAGTGTGCTGGTACATTGGGCGATTTAAACTTAACGCCTTCAAAATTGACACACCAACGGATCCAAAGAGTCCGCCCGATAATTGGCTATTACAGACCCTGGCGCTTGAACGGGGTCGACCCGTCGTTGATCACACCAAGTAACCCAGAGTCCCCAGGTAGATCGAGATGCCGATCTAGTCCCGGGGCCCAGTCCAAGGCAGGGAATTCCTAGCTGTTCCCGAAAGGTCGTAGTCTGCGACCGGAACCCCGATACTAACCATGTGAGGAGAGGTAGGATGTGCTTCGTGAGTAGAGGGTGCAGATCCCCGTTCGGACCAGCGAGGAGGTGGGGGGAATGAGGAAACAACCTGGGGAGTTCCACCGTCATCCTCAGAAGGAGGGGAAACCATGGCTGTGTCGGCCACCACGGAGTGAACCGCACGACTGATGCCCTCCGGCTCGCTAAGTGAAGGAGGACCCTGAGGGTCACCGGGAACAGGGGAACGCATAATGTGTCCCTTGTGACCACGTTTGGTGGAGGGCGTCCACATGGTGCGCCTCCGGATCCGGCCTCCGGTTGTAAGAGCGCGGAAACTGGTGGTTGATACGGGGAACGAACAGGTCCATAGAGAAGGATCCGCGAAGTGAGCGAGGATCAGGGACCCTGACCGGAGCGGTCGCCAATCGTTGGAATCGGTCAGGTAACGAGAATCCAATCTGCCACCCTATAGGGATAGTCTGTGGCATATCCCGCAATCGGGACGATGTTGCATTCCAGGCAGAAGTGCCCGAAGTCTTACTAGATCCGCTAGGATTCTGGATCAGGGGCCCACCAAGCGATTGACGTACCGGACTGCGGGTACGTTGTCCGAACGCAATAGCACACAGCAGATGGACGTGCGTGGCAACAGACTTCCGATGGCAAAAAAGGCCGTCAGGGGTGCACGTGTTGATGTGCAGCCGAGGGTTCTCTGCGGACCACGTCCTACCGGAGGACGAGGGACTGCACCGAGCACCCCAGCCGAGGCGGCTGGTATCCGACCCTATGACGAAATCCGGTGAGGAGTTGAAAATGTCTCGCCGTTCCGTTTGACGGCATGACGTAACCACTACCGTAGGTCCCCCATGGCTTCACTTAGTTTGTATAGCGAAGCCCCTAGCGAAGATGTAGAGTCTCGAGTCTCTGGAGGGTTCGACAGTGAAGAGGGGCTGGAGAGTGGCCTGGATTGACACCGGGAACAGGCCGACTAAGCGAGTCAGTCCGCGTAAGGACACCCGCTGCTGCCCAGCATGATACTGATGTCTTTGCGGATGGCGGCTAATTGGGTATGGGTAGCCGAAGGGTCGCTCGGTTGGTGTCCACCAAGAACCCCAAAAACTCTATCTCCTGAAATGAGGAGATAATAGGTGTTCGTGATCTATGAGGAGTCCCAGATCGCGAAGCGATCCGACCATCCAGGAGGCGTGTTCGCTCGCTAGGCGAGGGGAACCAGCCATTAGAAGTAGGTCGTTCAAGTAGATGTTCAACCTCACCCTTGTTCCACAGGGCAGTAAGTTGATGAGATTTCTCAAGCTCCCACCGGACGAAAAACCGCCTTTCTTCTTCCTGATCGGGAAGATGTTGTTGAGGAAGTTCAAAGAGAGCGGGTCCATCTCTACTATCGGCTGTTTGGTCCAAGGTCTAGCAACCTGTTGTCCATTAGGACGGTGTTTAGGTTTGAAAAACCGAATGGGATGGTGAACCAGGTATACGCCTGGTAATATAACTCCATTTGTCCTACCGTCTTAAAGATATCATCAATTAGCGTGATCCCATTGTGCTAGGTCAACCGGCTTACAGAGGCGGTAGCCTGCACACTAAGGCGTAGGGTTAGGTGATAGGTCCAGAGATCTAAGACCCAGTACTGTGAGGTCCCAAAGGCCCTCTCTATTCCCTTCCTGGAATACTGAATGATTATGGGATCCACCTCTGGAGTGAGCACCACCGTATTTGGTAATGGAAGGGTGAGTATTCCACCCTCAACTTGTCCGGTTAGCGTACCGATCGATCTCCGGGTCCAGCATTCGATCTATTGGATCACCTCAGGTAGAGGTGCCCAGTCACCGGAGTGTGGGTGGCCAATCACCTCCTGATCGAAAATGGTACTCCACAAGAGTCCAATAAGGTTTTACCCTGGGACCTAGGGTTGGCGTCGTCATGGAGCGCCATGTGCCCACTGCTCACATAATCATCATCATTATCATCATCATTTTCATCCTCAGACTCAAAGGTGTTAGCCGCCTCGTACTCCGCGGACGACTCTGGAAGAGTCCACGAGGAGTCTGGCTCAGTCCGTCTAGCGGATCGCTGCCTCTGCATGTGCATCTCCCCGAGGCTCGGGGGTCGATTGGAGTCTGGGAAGGCAGTGGGTCGGCAGGCCCGGGAGGGTACTGCCTAGGGGGAAGGTTATTTACTTCCCCTGCCGGGGAGTCCGTGGGTCGGCAGTCCTGGGAAGGTACTGCCTGGGGCATGTTATGTACTTCCCCTGCCGGGGAGTCAGAGGGTCGGCAGTCCTGGGAGGGTACTGCCTGGGGTATGTTATTTACTTCCCCAGTCAGGGAGTCAATGGGTCGGCAGTCCTGGGAGGGTACTGCCTGGGGCATGTTAATTACTTCCCCTGCCGGGGAGACGGAGGCCACATTAATGTGATGGCGCATACGGGACGCCATGCCCTACTCAGGGGCGTTATATCCTTGCCGGGAGATCCGGACATAGGGGTGCATGTGGGTTGGAACAACCGATGCCCTGGTAGTCTGGACGGACCTACCGACCAGTTCAGGAACCAGTGCAGCACTGAGGTAGGTAGGGCCTTCCAGGGCTGCGTCCACCACTTCAGTGGCACCAGTAGGGAGTAAAGGACCTGTCGCCAGCCACAGGAGAAGAGTCAGCTGTCTGCGGACAGCACGGCCGTGCAGCACAGGAAGATACGGAAGTTATGTACTATAACTTGTATAGTAATTTCTATAATTCATTCAATTATTGTTATAATTTGTTTATTTATTCATATATATATATATATGTATTTAATTATTCAATTATATATAAAGTATAGTTTAATAGTTTATATTTTAAATCTGTTTATTATATATATATTTATATATTTATTTATTTATTCAATCATATAGATTGTATAAATTATTTATTTATAGACATTTATGTTCATTGATTTATTTATATTTATTTAATAAGTCAATAATTTATTCATTCGTATAATTATTTAAATTTATTATTTATTTACATGTATTAATATATTCATTATATGTAGAATAGACTACAGGGGAATAAATTCCCAGAACAAGAACTGATGTTAATGTAACTGAAGGTGAAGGAGTGACAGAAGCAGGGGAGGGGAGGAATTCCCCACCAGCTAGGTGTGAGTGACAGAAGTTAGATGAGGGGAGATATTCCCCACCACAAGGGGAGCTAGACGTGAGGCTCGGGGCCTAACGTGATTTGCATAGATCAGTGAGATCTACACAGAGTTCCAACCATACAGCCGCCCGCACCCTGGCGTGGCGGCGATGGGAAGAGACGGTCTAGCACACGGAGGATGGGGTCCCCAGGACAGGTCCGCAGCAATGGCGCCGTCGATTCGTGACAATAGCGCGATTGGTGCAGGGAGATCCTCACTGCCACGCCCCCCTCAGAGATGAGACGCTCTGAGGAGAAGGAGAAGAAGGGAGGTAGGAAAAAAGGCGCCGAGATGTTAAAATGGCGCCGTCCTACCTCCAGTCAGAAAACGAGCAGTGTGCAGAGCGCACCGGGGGGAAACAAAAGAAGCAAAGCAGCGGTATATTGTAAAATAAACAAATAAAGAAGCCCAATGACTGTAAGATGTACACATCAGAGGAAACCGCGTTCTCTACAAAACGGGTGGCACAGATAGCAAAGTGGAAAAAGCATACAGCAAAAACTTTTATCATTTTTAGAAATATCAGTTGTGCTTCATAAGACAGAAGGTTGAGAGAACAACACACAGATGAAGGTCTGAGGGGATCAGAGGGTATATACAGATACAGGTGGAAGTTGAAGGGAATAGCGGAGGAGGGAAAAACCTCCGTAGCTGTAATAAAAGCCGGGGTGGGAGGGAGGGGGATCCCCAGCACCCTGTGGAAAGACGATGTGACATTAGGATCTACACAAATTAAAAAGGCTGCTGATAACCAAATAACAAGCAAGCCTACATAAAAATTATAAACATAGAGTAATGTACTTATCTGAGTTCTGGCTATGAGCAGAAAGAAAGAGGAATAGGTTACCTCAGACAGTCCCTTATATAGGCTACGGTCTGGGAGGGGCTACACTGGCCCAGGGACTGCTGGGAAGGGTAGTTCTTTGAATTTTTTAAGTTACAATAAATGTTTACTGTATTTCTGCTATGGGCATTATTAAAGAAAGATAATGCATAAGATATGAGCCTCCTGTCTGATGTATAATTGGGTTTAGATGCAATTACAAGTAACATACTCAGAAACACCTATCCTTACACATGGACCGAAAATGGAATAACATACCTGGGAATAACACTCTTTAAATCACTCAAAGATATCTCTAAACATAACTACACTAACATTAAGCATATCCTGATCAAGGAAACTACTGTCCTCTCCAAGCATGAATTCTCATGGGCAGGCCGCCTAGCGGCCTTCAAAATGATGTTACTCCCCAGGCTGCTGTACATTTTCCGCACGCTACCCATACCTCTCTCACGCTCATATCTCCAATCTATACAATCCATCTTAACACAATTTGTATGGCAGGGGAAAAGATCTCGATGTAGTCACTCCAAGCTCATTAAACACAGGTCAGTGGGCTGGATGGGGCACGTAGACATTAGGGACTATTATTTAGCTTCTATCCTCTCCCAGATGAGAGACTGGTTCTCCATATCACCTTCTACACTATGGGGAGACATAGAAAACACCGTGACACCGGGACCTAACTTATCTAGATGGTTGTTTAGTATGACCGCAAAGAACACACCATTGACTACCTACTCACCTACCATCCAAGCCTCTGTTAAAGCTTGGAGGATCCTCCACAACACCCACTGGACGAAACATCTGACCAAACCCGTACCCGTCCCCCTAGAGACACTGGAATTACTATCACCCGACCTGACCATCCCGACCTGGCTTTCAGACCGTGTATTCTCCACCTCTGACCTTCGCTCCCTTGCGTCCACTACCTCTTTTCTGCAACTACAACAACAGTTCAACGCTCCGGCCACAGACTATTATACATACTATAGGCTGCAAAAGTGCCTAACGGCAAACCCTTCCTTAGAATGCTCCTTGCCCATTCATGTCTGGAACTACTTCTTGAACACTGTTGGCAAACCTAGAGGCACATCCATAATGTACTCCACTTTGGAAGACAAGACCCTCTTCCACAAATCCAAACCCCTGACTGACTGGGAATCTGATGTTCAGACTCACTTTACTGACGAACAGTGGCAGGCGGCTATCAAATCGATCTACAAGTACACATCCTGTACCTCCCTGTGGGAGCTCACCCAAAAAATACTCATGAGATGGTACATGACACCTCACAAAATAGCCAAATTCTATACACACACATCTAACATGTGCTGGAGAGAATGCACCCTGCCTGGCACTCTCTTTCATATCTTTTGGACTTGCCCACGTATAAGACAACTTTGGGCTGCAGTAGAGAAGACTATGCGGGAAATCTTTCATTCCCCCATACTCTTGTCCTCCCACCTGGCCATCCTTAACCTAACTATCGACGACCTGCCACCAAACCATAGACTGGTGACCACGCACATTCTCCTAGCGACAAAGCTACTGATTGCCAGGAAATGGAAAACAAAAGACACCCCCACACTCACGGAAGTGATTAACTTAGTACAAACACACCATACGTATGAAACTATCTTGGCTCGGGGGAAACCCACTTACTCAAAACTGCTCGCCCTTTGGAACCCTTGGACCCTTTGGTACACGACCACATACACCAAATGATACAACTGTGCTCTATACTAAAATCCTTACTGGTGCTCTCCCTACCCCTCCCTCCCCCCCACCCCCCCCTTCTTAGCATGCTCTCTCCCACTCCCTGTCCCCTGCTTCCCCTCCCCTTGTGTTATGCTACAGACACAACACACACTAGGTTCACCCCTAGACCTTCTGCTTGGTTTGGTTTTTGTTACTACCTATACTCCTATAGTTATACCGTATGAAACCGGACGCACCTTTTAGTGTACACTCAATACTTGGATAATGTCATTGTAGGTACGTTACCACTTTAATGACATGTTTCACACTTGTTATTGTACCTGTAACACTGTACTTTGAAATTTCAATAAAAACTATTTGAAGTAAAAACATTGGAACTATGGTGTGGAAAAAGAGCCGTGGAGCCCTAATCTGAACATCATTGCGTCTGTCTGGGATTACATGAAGAGACAAAAGGGTGTGTGGCAGCCTACATCCACATATGATATGTGGTTAATTCTCCAAGATGTTTGGAACGACCTACCTGACGTTCCTTCAAAAATTGTGTGTAATGCCTCGTACACGCGGCTGGACTTTCCGAGGGAAAAAAAGTCAGACGGGCACATCTGTATGGTTTTCTTATCTCTCTCCAAAGCACTGCGTCCCGTGGCTTTCTCCTGCTCAGTAGCTCTGTTATCAGCCTGATAACTTCTGACAGATATACATTTGCAGTTCTGTGCTTATATTTTTAATGTTTGACTGTTTCTTTACAGATCTCCCAGCTAGCTGTACTACTCAGAAACTAACACTGTTATATCTTGTATTCAGGCTCTCATCCGGCTGCCTGCGTATATCTCCCAGTGTGATGAAGTCCTGCAGTTTTTTGAGGCTAGGTTGGAAGACTTCAACACACCCAAAGAGTAAGTAGCATCCAGTAAAACATGTGACTATGTACAGGTTGTGATTATAGTTATAAGAAAAAACCTATCATCTGAATGCTAAAGAACCACAAAATGCAACATATTTTTTTAAATGTATTTTTTTAATGGTATCTTAGCACCCAGGCAGATCTGTTTTAGTCAATGTTTAACAGTCTAGCCCTATATACACTTCTTTAGGGAACAGTTTACAATGCACTTGTAGCGTGAGACAGCACTGGACCATATTTTATCATGAAAAATCTTCATGGTGGCTGATCCAGGGCTGGGGGGATTTATGCTGGGAGGGGGAGATGGGGAAGGATTTGTGCTGGGAAAGGGGAGGTTAAGGAAAGGGTTTGTGCCGAGAAGGGGGATTTTCACTGGAAGGGGTTATATGAGGGTGAGGATTTGTGCTGAAAGGGAGTATTTTTGCTGCTAGGGGGAAGATGGAGGGGACGGGGGTCTGGAAGGGGTGTGATTTACAGATGATAGGGTGGGTCTTAAATAGGAAGGGGTGTGGCTTTGACAGGAAGGGTGGGTCGTATTTAAATTACGGGGTGCATGAATTTAGTCAGGCCTAGGGCAGCACAAAACCTAAATACACCACTGGGCTGATCCCTTCATTGATTGAGGTGTGCTTGAGCTATGGCCAATACTAAATTTAAGGTACATTCACTATATAGGGATTACATACTGTAATGCACACGTGCCTAATGTGTCTGAAATGGTCTAATGGAAATATAAGTCGGCCTGCTCTAAGTAGCAAACTTTTTTGGTACAATTGAATAAGCAATGTGCAACTTGCTCGGGCTAGCTTTGTATTGACTGGTGAAGAGAGCAGTATTTAAGGGGTATATTGTTTCACCTTAGTAATCTTTATAGAGATTGTTGTTTTTATAATTTTCTACACATACAATTTTAACCCTTTCCTCACAAATCTGAAAGAAAGACATGCTCATTGTGATTAAACCACTTCAGCCCCGGAAGATTTTGCTGCTCAATGACCTGGCCATTTTTTGCAATACGGCACTGCATCGCTTTATGTGACAATTGCGCGGTCGTGCGACGATGTACCCGAACAAAATTTACGTCCTTTTTTTTCCCACAAATAGAGCTTTCTTTTGGTGGTATTTGATTACCTCTGTGGTTTTTATTTTTCTGTGCTATAAAAAAAAGAAGAGCCACAATTTTGAAAAAATACAATATCTTTTACTTACAATACAATAAATATCCCCATGTTTAAAAAAACAAAAACAATTTTTTTGCTCAGTTTAGGCTGATATGTATTTTTCTACATATTTTTGGTAAAACAAATCACAAAAGCTCAAAAGTTACAGCATCTACAAAATATGGGATAGATTTCTGAAATTCTTCTTCTTATTATTATTATTATTATTTTTTACTAGTAATGGCGGAGATCAGCGATTTTTATCGGGACTGCGATATTGCGGTGGACAAATCTGATACCTTTGACACTGTTTTGAGACCAGTGACATTTATACAGCGATCAGTGATAAAAAAAGGAACTGATTACTGTATAAATGACACTGGCAGGGAAGGGGTTAACACTAGGGGGCGCTCAAGGTGTTAAATGTGTTCCCTAATGTGTGTTCTAACTGAGCCTAACTGAGGGGGAATGGGACGTACCAGGGGAAGAGAGAGATGAACACACGATCAGTCTCCTCGCCCCTGAGAGAATTGGGATTTGTGTGGTTACACACACACATCCCCGTTCTCGTTCTGAAATGAGCTATCGCGGGTGCCCCGGGCACTCGCATCGGCTCCGGGGACACAATTCGGGCACGTGTGCGCTGCCGGAGGCGTCTTAAAGAGCCAACGTACAGCTACGACAGCTCATGCAGGGGAGCCATCCTGCCGCAGTATAACTGCAGTGGCTGGTCCGGAAGCGGTTAAAAAACTTTTTCTTTCATGTTATTTCAATAGAACTGTGGCCGGGCTATGGATTTTAAAATATTTCCATCACATCTTCAAGCAGTAAATAAGCTTTAAAACAAGCTTTCACTGGCCTTCTGTAGCTATAGTTACAGATGAACAGTAGCTGGTGGGAATCCGTACATTCGTGCCCTTCTAAACGCTCATGCACACACTGGAGGAGATTTACTAAAACTAGTGCACATTTAATCTGGTGCAGCTGTGCAGAGTAACCAATCAGCTTTCATATTCAGCTTGTTCAATTAAACTTTGATCGCCGCCATTACTATTAAAAGTGCCAGAAGCTTAAACTTCACCTTGGCAGGAGGGGGGTATATGTGCCCAGTAAGCAAGTGGTTAATTGTGACAGCGGCAGTGAGGGAGAAAAATCCCCACCAGCTGTCACAATCACTTTATTTTTATGATGATTATTGTTGGATGACTAGGATAGTAAAGTAGTATCATGCTCTTTAAATATCTGATACTAATCGGAAAATCATTGAAGGTAAAATCAAGAAGATCTGCTCTTCCACACAGAGGGAAGTTAGAGAGGTTTGACTTCAAGAATCTGATTAGAGAGGCAGAAAGATGGTCTAACCACACTGGAACTTCCTTTTAGCATCTATTTATAACTGAGTTTTGAACGCTTTCTTTTACTGAGAAGTCTGAGTGTCATTGTGTACAGGTTTGCAGCTTTTCCCAACTTCATGTACTCTAAGAAAGGAAAATTAATCTAGATGGAAAGAGACGTTGCTAATTTCTCAAATGTGATTTGTAAGGAATGGGCATGAGAATATAAAAATAAATGAACTACTTAAGGTAACCATGATAATGGAAACATCGACAATAAGATATTTAAAATAAATTATTCTACATAAAGTATTGCTCCTGAGCCACCCTGCCTGTGTCTATTGACACAGACAGCTTGTCTTGGCATCCTCACAACCTCCTCACTGAATTTGATTGACAGCAGGAGGAGCCAACAGCTCCCACTGCTATCAATCTGCCCAGTGAGGAGGGAGAGAGCCTCTACTCATGCACAGCACTGGATTGAAATGGGGCTCAGGCAAGTATGGGGGGTGAGAGGGGAATCCTGTGAAGTTTTTTACCTTAATGTAGAGAATGCATGATGGTAAAATACCTTTAAAACCACTTTTAATGTTGGATAGCTTTTATGGGGAGCTTAGTTATGCAACCTCAGCTTTAGCTTAAAAAAATTAGGCATGTACACCTCCTTTTCCATACCTCGACAGTTGTCAGCAAGGTCTGATATCACATGGGACCGACCACTAGTGAGGAGCAGAGGAGAGCACAGCAGAGCTTATCCTTCTAGGATGGAGTCAAAATTTGATTAAGCTCCCTACATTTAAGAGTCCTCAGAACACTTTAGAAGCTAATGTACTTTGTACTTCTTATTGTGGGCGTTAATGTTCATAGCCCTGACAACCAGTGACCAATCAGGGTCTATACACTCCAGCACATATAACAGGATCACATGGAGTACAGTCATTATTTCAAACTGAAGCAGTATGGATATCCTGGAAGTTTTTGTTTTATTTTTGCTACATTATTTCTGGTGTCTTCTAATGCATTAATGCTCAAATATTCTACTGTGTTGAAAATATTTGGGCTTTTTATTACTTTTTTTCCTTCAGAGCTAGTAGCAGAAGAAAGAATCGTTCATATCTTACATGCGAGTCTAAAGTCAGCCATACGTGGATCGAAATTTGGCTGGTTCAGCAGGAACCGGACAAATTTTAATCCATGTATGGGCACCCTGGTTGCTCTCGCTGCTTTGCATTTTTTTGTTCAATACCGTGGACCTGCTCTAGTCACAGCTGAATACCTGATTGGATGCAAGTTCTGTTTGGCCAAGAATTTTTGGACTGCCTTCTTAAGCGTTTGGTCAGTGTAAGGCCAGCTTAATGTATAAAATAAGTAAAGAAAGGTTGGTAGTATTCGGTTATTAATAATTTTTTAGTTAGTGTTATAAAACAAGTGTTTAGCATTGCTAGTTCAACAAAAAGAATGTATATGTACTAATTGTCTAATACAGGGCTCAAAATTTCAAGCCCTGAGCTACTAGCCAGGCCTCAAGAGTTACTCGCCACCAGTTGCCCCACCTAATTCATACACTGCTCCACGCCTTATTGCGCCCCTAAACACGCCCTCGTAGATTATCTCATGGAATGACTCTGTTAAATGTTTTATGCAGAATCAAGTTACACAATTTAATATTACCAAAAACAACTTTAACAAAATGGGACAGGGCACTGGGGACAGACCAGAGGGACAGGGCACTAGAACTGGATCTCTTCCCCATTCTCTTGCTGTCTCCTCTGCAACTCCCATCCATCCATCCTCTCTCTCCCTCTCCTATTCATCTCATCATCAGGAGCCTGTGTGTGCGGCTCCACGCTTGCATGTCCCCACTTCCCCCTTTTATTCAGGCTGGCAGTGAGGAGAGGAGCTGCAGCACAGTGGGAGGGAGTACAATCCAGCGCCGAGATCCACACAACTGCACAGTCATTGATACCATAGCACAGCGCACATTGAGACCAGTCTGCTCACAGTGCTCAGGCTGAACTCCTGGACACTTACATAGAGCACAAGGAGAAGAAAACTGCACAAACTGGAAGGCTGCCACTCTCATGTCAGGGCAACTTTCAGTGAGCGCTGCACTGCCTACCTGGGACACCCAGAGTGGTAATTTTCGCAATCCTCCACCTGACTCATTACTTCCTGCTCCCTGCTCTCTGCTCTCCAGCTACATTGGTCAGGTTGGAAAAGCCAGGCTCAGAGAGGTCATACTGTTAGGTCCCATGGCTTAATGAGAATTGTAAGGAGAGTACCTGTGTACTGCTCTGCCTGTGCGCGGCTAACCAGACTACTTTTCCAGAGCATGCACCTTTCCTCTTCGACCGCCAATCGCATCGGGGCTCTAAGTGTAGGCACAGATTGAAGGGACATTGGTCATGCAGCCCTGTCATCACTCGCCCCCAGCTTAAATCCACTCGCCAAATGCTAGCAGGCGAGTGGAAATTTTGAGGGCTGGTCTAATATGTACTAAAATTCATCAAATTTAGCAAAAAAGGTTTTTGTTTTCGCTTTTGGTTTTTGGGTGTTATGAGGTAGAAAAAAGGTGCAATTTTTAGTGAGATGGTAGTGTTTTTTTCCCCTTTCTGCTGCATGTTGGTTTTTGGATTAAAGGAGTTGTAAAGGCAGAAGGATTTTTATCTTAATGCACTCTATGCATTCAGATAAAAAACCTTCTGTGTATAGCAGCCTCCCAGCACCCCTAATTACTTACCTGAGCCCCATCTCTCTCCAGCGATGTCCACGAGTGTCTGTCTGGGACTCTCCTCCTGATTGGCAGAGGCAGCCGTGCCATTGGCTCCCACGGCAGTCAATCAAAGTCGGTTAGCCAAACCAAGGAGAGGGGACGGGGTCAGGTTGGGGCTCTTTGTCTGAATGGACACATGGAGCTGTGGCTCGGGTGCCCCCATAGCAAGCTGCTTGCTGTGAAGGCAGTTGTCAGGAGGGAGGGGCCAGGAACAATGAAGAGGGACCCGAGAAGAGGAGGATCCAGGCTGCTCTGTGCAAAACCAACTGCACAGTGCAGGCAAGTATAACATGTTTGTTATTTAAAAAAAAAATGATATAAAAAAGAGACTTTACAATCAAGTTTTATATCGTATAAATCGTCAAGAGCTTAAGCCCTGGTTCACACTGACTGTGGGTTTCATACCCGCATGTCAGTCTGACTTCAGAGACATCTGTGTGGATTGCTGCACAGATGTCTATACAAATCGCCCCCCAAAGTCGCCAAAAGTAGTACAGGAACTCTTGGGATTCGGTGCGGCACCGCACTGATTATGACTGTGCCATCGCCGGCAATAGCCACCAATTTTGCATTCGATTTGACATGTCAAATCAGACCAACGTGAACCTAGGCTGACATAAGTCTTTTAAAAGCAGATACTATTTTGACTGTTCTTCCTTATAAAGAGGAATACCTTTTTATGACAATTACTACGGAAGAGATTTACTAAAACTGGGGCATGCTAAATCTGGTGCAGCTCTGCATAGAAACCAATCAGCTTTCAGGTTTTATTGTTAAAGTTTAAAGGGGTTGTAAAGGAAAAAAATGTTTTCCCTAAATAGCTTCCTTTACCTTAGTGCAGTCCACCTTCACTTACCTCATCCTTCCATTTTGCTTTTAAACAGTTCCTGTTCTTCTGTCTGTAACGCCACACAGTAATGCAAGGCTTTCTCCCTGGTGTGGAGAAAGCCTCTTGTGGGGGCAAACAGGATGCCTAATAACACACAGCTCCTTTTTTTATCTGCAAAGTAGAGAGTGTCCTGACTTGCCTGCTCGCCCCCTCCCCCCTCAAGAGGCTTTCTCCACACCAGGTGTGTAGTTACAGACAGAAGAACAGGAAGTGAGCATTTCTCAGAAGAAATAAGGACATTTAAAAGCAAAATGGAAGGATGAGGTAAGTGAAGGAGGACTGCACTAAGGTAAAGGAAGCTATTTAGGGAAAAAAAAAATCCTTTACAACCCCTTTAATTGAACAAGTTTAAGTTGGAAGCTGACTGGCACAGCTGCACCAGATTCTGATTGCTCCTGTTTTAGTAAATCTCCCTCATGTCTCTTGAATATGTGTCGAACATGAAGCTGGTTGCTATTCATTTTTTAGTATATTTATTAAATTCTATACCTAGAAGATCTGTCATATGGGGATAGAAAGCAGTGTAAGAATTCCTTTATTTCAACACTTAAAATTGGCATAGTAGGAAGCAGTCTTGATGTTCCTATTTTTTTTAAACATTCTAAGAAATACCAAATTACTTGTGACAATTGGAATTCAAGCATGCCTATTGCACAACCATGTTTTCATCTGCGTCTTGTGACATCTAACAAAAGAACAAAAACATCCATTGCAAATAACAAAGTAAGAGGGAAAAACAAAGCTAAAATTAATGTTTGTTGTCAACCTGTGGGTGACAGCTGACACTTAGTCTGATGAGAATAGGAAATATAGCATTGTGGAGGCACTGACATAGAAGTGCCATGCTATTTAACTGGGAAAATTCATTCAAATAAGAAACTCACACAGTTTATAGTACTACGGGGGTGTCTCACATATGTAAACAAAATTGTCTAATAGTTGGTGAAGGAATAGTTTTTGGTGTATCTTTTGTGAGCAGTTCCTAAAATAAAACCATCCTAATTTACAAAACACATTTTTGAAATCTAATTCTCTTCAAAGCTCTAAATTTCTTCAAGTACTGTACTTGTTTTCAGTTGTGATTTTGTATACTAAACTTGTACTGTTCATGTTTTTTTGGTTATTGTAAATCATGTACAGTTATTGTCTTTCCTGTAATGACTGTTCAGCCATTGAATTGTATGAAATAATGCATTCCTGCTTAAAGCCCTTTAATTTTCTTTAGCAAGGAACATGCACATTCTACATTAATAATGTATATTGTGCTGTATATTGCCTCCAGCATTGTTTGTTTCTACTTGCTGGAGGCTGCCATTTTTCTGAAACCCTGAGAAGCAGTACATTTTTAGGCTGTCAGCAGACCGGCCGCTACAAATTTGGCACGATGTCTAAAAATAGAAAGCAATTGAGCTGGTTAAAGTGGATGTCCGCCGAAAAAAAATATATATTAAAAGCCAGCAGCTACAAATGCTGCAGCTGCTGACTTTTAATATTAGCACACTTACCTGTCCTGGAGTTCAGCGCCGTCGGCAGCAGAGGACAAGCAATCGCTCGTCAGTCTGCTGCCCCCACCGACATCCTCGGTGAGGGAACCAGGAAGTGAAGCGCTCCGGCTTCACTGCCTGGTTCCCTTACGGCGCATGCGCGAGTCGTGTGCGCCATGCTCACTGGTCCCCGCTGTGTTCTGGGAGATGTGTGTTTCACAGAACACAAGGGGGGGGAAGGGATCTGACGTCCTGCCCGCAGTCTACCCACAGGCCGTGTGGCTGGAAGTGGGTGCAAATACCTGTTAAGCATGGGGGTAGATCAATCATGCTTTGGGGTTGTATTGCAGCCAGTGGCACAGGGAAGATTTCACGAGTAGAAGGAAAAATTGATTCAATAAAAGTTCAGCAAATTTTGGATGGTAACTTGATGCCATCTGTGAAAAAGCTGAAGTTAAAGAGAGGATGGCTTCTACAAATGGATAATGATCCTAAACACACCTCAAAATCCACGGGTAATTACATCAAGAGGCGTAAACTGAAGGTTTTGCCATGGCCTTCACAATCTCCTGACCTCAACATAATTGAAAATCTATGGATAGACCTTAAAAGAGCAGTGCGTGACAGACAGCCCAGAAATCTTAAAGAACTGGAAGACTTTTATAAGGAAGAATGGGCAAAGATACCTCAAACAAGAATTGAAAGACTCTTGGCTGGCTACAAAAAGCGTTTACAAGCTGTGATACTTGCCAAAGGGGGCAGTACAAGATATTAACTCTGCAGTGTGCCCAAACTTTTGCAGACGCCATTTTTTTGTTTTCTGTCATTTTGAAAGTGTACACGATGGAAATAAAATCTAACTTTTTTTGACATATTATAAGAATGTCTAATCTGTAATTTGATGCCTTTTGGAGATTTGTCCATCTTTCCTTGGCTTCGTTATGCACATTAATACAAATTTTTACCTGGGGTGCCCAAACTTTCGATCCCCACTGTGTGTGTGTGTATATATATATATATATATATATATATATATATATATATATATATATATAGGGCCATATTCTCAAATAATTTACGCCGGCGTATCAGCAGATACGCCGACGTAAGTCCGATCCTATGTTTAAGTGTATTCTCAAACTGAGATACACTTAAACATGCCTAAGATACGACGGCTTGCGCCGTTGTATCTTAGGCTGCAATATTTACGCTGACCGCTAGGTGGCAGTCAGCGTAGAATATGCAAATGACTAGTCACGCCGATTCTCTAACGTACGCTTGCCCGCCGTAGTGTTTTAACGTCGTTTCCGTAAGCGATACGCGGCGTAAAGATAAACATGCCCCCTAGGTGGCGTACTCAATGTTAAGTATGGCCGTCGATCCCGCGTCGAAATTTGAAAATTTAACGTCGTTTGCGTAAGTCGTCCGTGAATGGCGCTGGACGCCATTTACGTTACAGTCAAAACAAATGACGTCCGTGAGACGTCATTTAGCGCAATGCACGTCGGGTAATTTACCCGACGGAGCATGCGCATTACGATCGGCGCGGGAGCGCGCCTAATTTAAATGATCCACGCCCCCTACCAGGATCATTTGAATTAGGAGGGCTTGCGCGGGTGGACTTTACGCGACGCCGCCGCAAGTTTACAGGTAAGTGGTTTGGGAATCAGGAACTTGCCACTTAAACTTGCGGCGGCGTAACGTAAAGGACATACGTTCCGCCGCCTCAGATCTTTAAGAATATGCCCCATAGAGAGAGAGAGATCCCTTGGCCTCTGGCTACCAGGAACATTGTTGCAGATTGCAGGAGAGTCTGATATTCTCAGTTAGGCCTAGTCTGGGAGACTTGCAATTATATGAGGATCAAAAAAAAGTTTAGTTACTGTGTAGCTCTAATAAGCAGGAGTGGAGCCTGCATCTGTAACGAGCATTTATTGGATAGATAATTACAAACTATAGATAAAAGCACTAATTATTTACTGTAAGCTTGTTTTTTTTGTTTTGTTTTTTTTACACGCACTTTGTAGCTAAACAAACATTAAAGAAGGAAAAAACATTCCCCTCTGGGTGATCTATGTACATTCTAAGGCCCCTTTCACACTTGCGGACCGTATGTTCGCTTTTTCATCCATCCGTGTGCGGATGAAAAAGGGACATACATTTGGTCCCTATGAGATCGCGGGTGTCAGCGGATGAACATCCGCCGACACCCAATCTCGCCCTTTTCCGCATTCCTCCAGTTCTGCAGACGGAGGAAAATCCTATTTTTCCACCCGTCTGCGGAACGGATGAACACGGACAGACGGTCTGTGTTCATTCGATCCTCCCATAGGGGAGAGCGGAGAAAAGACAGGGTGGTCCCTGCACAGTGTGCGGGGACAACCCTGTCATGCGCCGGCTCAACAGAGCGATCCCCACTGAGCAAACGGAGCTTCATTACTGATCCGCCCCGTGTGAAAGGGCCCTAAGGATTTTAACAAAATTGTCTCAGATTCCTACCGTTTGTTTTTCTGAAGTTATTACTGTTCATCTGTATCCATGTGCAAAATGAATGGAAGGGACTTTCTATTTATTAATCATCTGTGTACAGAATTCCTTCATATTGCTTTGCATTTTACAGAAAGTTATAGCACTGCAAGTTGAAAAGGAATGGTAATTTTTAATAACATTCATTTCCAATATGACTTGTACATCCTATATTATTTTTGTATGTGTTTTATTTATTTTTTTCCCTTGAAAGTGGAGCTACTCTTTAAAATTACTACAGTCCCCCTTTACCTATACTGTATAATATATATTTTTCAAAACCAAATGATACAATATTTAAGGTGCTACTAAACAGCTGCATTAATTATATTTGTACTCTTTATTTTCACCTGGTTATAAGGCTAGTAACCCTCTGTGCTAGGATGTCTCAACTCCACACTGGAGGAGTAACTGTGAGGCCCCGTACACACGGCCGAGGAACTCTACGTGCCAAACACATCGAGTTCCTCGGCCAGTTCAGCCCTGAAGCCGCCGAGGAGCTCGGCGGGCCGAGAGCTCCCATAGAACAACGAGGAAATAGAGAACATGTTCTCTATTTCCTCGCAGAGGTCCTCGTCGGCTTCCTCGGCGAAATTGTACACATGGCCGGGTTTTTCGGCAGAATTCAGCCAGAAACTCGGTCGGAAGCTGAATTCTGCCGAGGAAACTGGTCGTGTGTACGGGGCCTGACACCTTTGCACAACAACATTTTCAGTCTGGGGAGAGGATAGCGTTGGATGCACTAGCGGATTTAGATGGACTTAAAATGAAACTTTAATTAGATTAAAATATGCAAACAGGCAGGATTGTTAATGAACTCTGACATTAAATTTAGAGGGAAGAGGGAAGCAGTTCTGATCTGGTCAACATAGGCTCTTTGTATTGTCCTGATAGGATATTCCATTCAATATTTGGCACTTGTCAGGACAAGTACACAAGTACAATGTTTCTCCTGACAGAATGCTGCTTGGAAAACAATTTTAGTGGGACAGGACAATGTCTGGGTATGTCACCCTTAACATTGTCTTTAAGAAGATCTATCATTATAATGTTTGCTATAGTTATGTCCCCTATGGAACAAGGTACATGTAGTACTTTGACCAATGTTAGCCATAATCCTGAGGTCCGACCTGTCCCCAACCCTTCCTACTGTCGATCCAACCAAAGCTATGAAGGAAATGGCCAATTCTTGATTAAAGCTTGTCTCTGCTGTGAACACTTTACACAGACCAGCAGCAGCAAGAGTAATGCAGACAGAGAGGGGATGTGTCTGACTCTGCATTCCTCTTGTTGCTGCTTGTATGTGGAAAGTGCCCACAGCCAAGACAAGCTGCACTTATGAACCAGCTGTCTCCTTCAAAGCTGCTGTCGGATTGGCAGGAAGGGAGGGAGGCAGGTCGGACCACATAGCTATGGTTAGAAAACACTTATGCCCTGTACACACGATCAGAATTTCTGTTGGGATAAACTCCGACGGATTTTTCTGACGGAGTTCCGTTCAAGCTGTCTTGCATACACACTGCCACACCAAATTCTGACCTTCAAAAACGCGGTGATGTACAACACTACGACGAGCTGAGAAAAATGAAGTTCAATGCTTCCAAGGATGCGTCGACTTGATTTTGAGCAGGCATGGTTTTTTCCCTGTCGGAGTTCCATACAGACGAACTGAATTTCTGATTAAAAATTATATTTCATCAGAAAAAAAGAGAACATGTTCTCTTTTTAAGTCCGTCGGAATTTCCGATGGAAAAACTCAGGTGTGGCACACACACGGTCAGAATATCCGATGAAAAAATTCCGTCTGACTTTTTCCATCGGAAATTCCGATCGTGTGTACAAGGCATAAGAAACACGGAACACATACTTTGTCGCATAGTGGCCAAAAGTGTAACAAACCATATAATAACATGTTCGGCCCAATAATTGCCATATATTGAGTAATGTCATCTTTATTAAATTGCAATATACACTCGGTGACCACTATACTAGGTGCACCTGCTCAATAATACAAGTAGTCATGCAGTAAATTGTGGTTAAAACTAAATACATAAAGGATGCATTGCACATGTGGTAAAATGTTCAACCAACCAGTAGAAGTTAAAAGATTTGTGATCAAAGCAACTTTGGCTGTGGAATGTGTGTTGGTGCCACATACGGCATCTAGAAAATGGCGTAACTCTTGGAATTTCATGCACTAAACCTGTGTCATTTATAGACAAGTTGAAAAACAAAAACTTATATGAACTTGATTTTTATTGATGTTTGTTTTTTTTATTGAATGTGCACATCACTAGTATGTTTTTACATTGATTATTCATAGAGAAGTTCACACGGATCATGCGTGAACATGAATTTATATACATTTGATGTTGTTCTATTTATTTATGTTAATTTTTTGATCAATTGTACATATTGATTGCACTGCTTTGCATCAATTGTACTTTACATTTGTATTGATTGCAATTTTTACACATAGTTTGTATTTTTGGTCAGTTAGCACCTTATTTGTTTGTTTGGTGACACATGAAATTTGACACATTTATAAGTTATTTTATTCTCTTAGCGCAGCACATTTCATATACAATCTTGAGGCAATCTACTCCACATTTTCACAGCTCTTACTATGAAAAAGCCTTTCAGTATATGGAGGCTAAATCTTTTTTTCTCCATACTTTAAGAGTGCCTTCTGTAATGACCTGAAAGTAGGAATGCATCGGTATATGTGCCGATACCAGACATTTGAGCGAGTATCGGTACTCGCCCAAATGTTTCCGATACAGAAACCGATCCTGTGTGTTTATAGAAGTGCCATCTAGTGGGCAGTTTAGAACTCACAAAATTCAGCAGAGGGGGCGCTGTTCCAGTAGGTAGGTAGAGACAGATTAGAACTTTAAAGCAGAAATCATTTATTGGAAAACTGGAGCTCCTGGGGGTGGACAGTGACAGTAGACAGTGAAGCCTAATGGATGTCAGATCGATGGACGTCCTCATTGGTTGCCTGCACAGTACTGTCTCCATTGTGGAGCAATTCTGCCCGCTCCTGGCATTTCCCCTGGCTGGCAAATATGGAGTCCTGACTGCAGCTGTCATTTCTGGGTGCACCGGCCGTTGACGGCTCTGTCCATTGATCCGGCATTCATTGGGCCCACTGCCTGCCCCCAGGAGCTCCAGGGTTAAAGGCAGCCATTCATTCCACCAGGCTCAGCAGAGTAAACTTGGTGCCTAAAGCTAAACTGCATATTCCAGTTGAGATCTTGCTAAGGATTTATGCAGGGGCAAAATTATGTATTTTTGCAGTCCATACCTCTCCTAATACAAGAAAGGATTTGCTAGCTTAAGAAACTGCAGCTTGGCATTGCATACTATTATTATGTCTTTGAGCTACCAGAACTCCAGGATCATTTTCCACTATTGACACTCCAGTTGTTCTCCTCCTAGAATTTATGATGCATGCATGTTTTTAGCCCCAAGTGCATAACTTCATATCAACATTAAACCTCATTTGCCACATATATGCCCAAGTAAATAATGCATTGAGGTTGGCTTGTAAATTGGAGACATCCCGTTAGTACATTATTCCACTGCATAGCTTGGTGTCATCTGCAAACAATGAAATTGTACTTTTAATCCCAGGCCCTATATCAGTGATGGTGAACCTTGGCACCCCAGATGTTTTGGAACTACATTTCCAATGATGCTCAACTACACTGGCCATTCATTTTAAGATGTTCTGAAAATATAAATTAACTGAAATAGCATTGTGTGCTGAAATGGATCAGAATACCTCCTATGTGCTGCATGTGAATTATTGTCAGCTAAAAAATGGTTGATGTTATTTTTTTCATTGGTGGCCTTGGTTGAATTGCAAAATAGCAATTTATTACTGGGTCCCAATCACAGGATAGCAGCTATCTTAAATCCTTAAAATGCCTAGGATCCTAAATTTAGCATGAAATTCTACTCTTGCGTTCAAATGCCCATTAGACATTGGCAACTTTCCTATGTATAAGCTGGAAACATGCATTTGTGATATAACATTAGAATAGAAGCCCAGGATAAGCTGATCTCCTCCTCTCTGTGATCTGTTTAACTTGCAACACATGTGTCTTATTATCATGAGTGCACTTAGGAATTCATTATCTAATAGCCGCGTTTGACAGGTTATATTTTTAAATGTCCTCTTTGCTCATGGCTTAGGAAACGACCTTTCACTCAATGTCACATCTCACTGATACCATTACATTCTCAGAGAAGGGTTTATTGAATTGCACAGATATTGCAGTTTCAGGGACAAGATCTGTAGGATAAGCCATATTCCTTTAATATAAATAGTGTTTATAAACAAATACTAATTATCAGCTTAGATAGAGATTGGACACGTTTTGGCGTGATGAGTGTCCTGCATCCATCTCTATACGTCTTTTAAATATGTGTAAGGTGAGAATGGTAGCCGTATCCCCTACTTAGCTCAAATATGAACACAAAATAAGCAGACTTTCTAGGATTGCAATTTAGACAGTAATATTGCTGAACAAAAATCTGCTCAAGGCTGTCTCCTAGAATAGGTGAAATATCCAAACACCAAGGCATTTCACATAATCTCTATTTAAGGGAAGAAAAGCCAGTGTTTAATACTGTCCTGTGACAGAGATCATAGCCAAATACTTTGGTTTTTGGTGACATAACCAGCCCCAGAAGGACCATGGTGCACTTTCTCCAAGGATTTTGAAGACAATTAATTGACATCAGTGGATGCTGAATAAGCTAGACAGGGTGCTTTGGAACATTTGTCCAGCAGTGACCACAATATGGTATGGTTAGAGTTGGCATTGAATTAAGAGATCTTTGATGCCAGGGCATTGTTTACTCCACTGGCCACAGTCTAGCCTCACCAAAAGTGAAATGTAACTCAAATGGCTTTCTATAGAACGTCTCTGTTGTGAGCTTTGAGTATATTTGAAAGTTAATTGCTTTAGGCCCTGTTTACGCCCGTGCATTTTGCTTGCTTACTGCACTTTTATCAAAACGCATGTTATGTAGATTTTATTTGTAATACCCCTAAAGCACAAATGCTAAAGCACGCTGCACAGATGTGAACCCAGACTTACAGTATATGCCCCTACAAAGGTTAGCAATGATTTGGTTTAAAGATCTTGTTTGTACTGTTTGTTATATAAATGCTTTAATATCCATAGTGCACATTAAATCAAATTTTCAAGTACATTTCCTATGTGAACAACATTTGTAGAAAAAAAATTGACACAGTAGTACCAAACTTATAAAAATAATAAGAAAAAATGTGAAAATAATGTCTAAAATATTTTATACTAATCATACAGTACAGGACAATGGGCTTGTACTCTTAGACCATGGGTTGTGTCATGTGCATCTACTTTCAGGTGATTGGACATTGGCAAACAAACTTGCTAGGGGCATAGAACGTCATGTAACCCCACCCACCTCATGATACTGCAGTTTTTTTGTTCCCTAGGCTATGTTCCTCTACAGAACTATAATTTTTTTGTTTGTCTCAAAAGTCTGTCAAGATCTAACTTCTTACTGTTCCGTGCTATTTAGCTGTTTTTTGAATCAGCTGTCCGTGGTGTGTAAGTTGGGGACCGTCCTGGACCCCCCCCCCCCGTGTGGGGCTGGCCTTCAATGTTTGCTTCCAGCACTGGATTGAGTGTTAGGTACTCACTTGTGTTGCTAGCTGCTGGGAGCTATACAGGTCCAGGGCCATTTCAATGATTCCCAGACCTAAAGACCCCTTTGAGGCTCATTGTGACAGGCGAAGCCTGCACCTCTAACAGGTCTAGCATCATGGATAAGTAAAGACAGAGTTTCCCCTGTATATTTACAGTGCTTCCTGGCTTTTATTAACACCCTCCACAGAGCTGTCCCTGATATCTGGGCTCAATCTGTAATAATAATAAGATTGGTTTAATGGATACACTGTCCTCTGCTTATGGGCCTCGGATATCACGGCCAGTCAACCCTTTGAGGTCCAATCATATTGTGCATATACAGGGAGTGCAGAATTATTAGGCAAATGAGTATTTTGACCACATCATCCTCTTTATGCATGTTGTCTTACTCCAAGCTGTATAGGCTCGAAAGCCTACTACCAATTAAGCATATTAGGTAATGTACATCTCTGTAATGAGAAGGGGTGTGGTCTAATGACATCAACACCCTATATCAGGTGTGCATAATTATTAGGCAACTTCCTTTCCTTTGGCAAAATGGGTCAAAAGAAGGACTTGACAAGCTCAGAAAAGTCAAAAATAGTGAGATATCTTGCAGAGGGATGCAGCACTCTTAAAATTGCAAAGCTTCTGAAGCGTGATCATCGAACAATCAAGCGTTTCATTCAAAATAGTCAACAGGGTCGCAAGAAGCGTGTGGAAAAACCAAGGCGCAAAATAACTGCCCATGAACTGAGAAAAGTCAAGCGTGCAGCTGCCAAGATGCCACTTGCCACCAGTTTGGCCATATTTCAGAGCTGCAACATCACTGGAGTGCCCAAAAGCACAAGGTGTGCAATACTCAGAGACATGGCCAAGGTAAGAAAGGCTGAAAGACGACCACCACTGAACAAGATACACAAGCTGAAACGTCAAGACTGGGCCAAGAAATACCTCAAGACTGATTTTTCTAAGGTTTTATGGACTGATGAAATGAGAGTGAGTCTTGATGGGCCCGTGGCTGGATTGGTAAAGGGCAGAGAGCTCCAGTCCGACTCAGACGCCAGCAAGGTGGAGGTGGAGTACTGGTTTGGGCTGGTATCATCAAAGATGAGCTTGTAGGGCCTTTTCGGGTTGAGGATGGAGTCAAGCTCAACTCCCAGTCCTACTGCCAGTTTCTGGAAGACACCTTCTTCAAGCAGTGGTACAGGAAGGAGTCTGCATCCTTCAAGAAAAACATGATTTTCATGCAGGACAATGCTCCATCACACGCGTCCAAGTACTCCACAGCGTGGCTGGCAAGAAAGGGTATAAAAGAAGAAAAACTAATGACATGGCCTCCTTGTTCACCTGATCTGAACCCCATTGAGAACCTGTGGTCCATCATCAAATGTGAGATTTACAAGGAGGGAAAACGGTACACCTCTCTGAACAGTGTCTGGGAGGCTGCGGTTGCTGCTGCACGCAATGTTGATGGTGAACAGATCAAAACACTGACAGAATCCATGGATGGCAGGCTTTTGAGTGTCCTTGCAAAGAAAGGTGGCTATATTGGTCACTGATTTGTTTTTGTTTTGTTTTTGAATGTCAGAAATGTATATTTGTGAATGTTGAGATGTTATATTGGTTTCACTGGTAAAAATAAATAATTGAAATGGGTATATATTTGTTTTTTGTTAAGTTGCCTAATAATTATGCACAGTAATAGTCACCTGCACACACAGATATCCCCCTAAAATAGCTAAAACTAAAAACAAACTAAAAACTACTTCCAAAAATATTCAGCTTTGATATTAATGAGTTTTTTGGGTTCATTGAGAACATGATTGTTGTTTAATAATAAAATTAATTCTCAAAAATACAACTTGCCTAATAATTCTGCACTCCCTGTATATATGACACCTACTTGTTATTTCAGGAGCGCCTTATCAGTGTTATGTTCTCATGTAGAAAAAGTATAGGATTTTTAGGGTGCTGAAATCCTCAGGAATGGGCAAAAGACATTCATATATTGTGAATCCATTAGACCTTGTATATTAAAAACATGGTAAACCAAATATAGTCCAGATACTGAAGATATGCATTACAGCCACATAGAGTGGTCATGTTACAAGACAGAACACCTTTTGTGTCCCTCCCACAGCAATGATATCAAAATTAACCAGCAAACCATGAACCAAGGATCTGTGTGTAAGCCGCTCAGGTTGTGTAGGAATGTAATCTTGTGCCTGCCGCTGAGAGTGCTGGCCAGGAAGGAAGCTTGAGAAGGGTTCATGAGTAATCTTCAGGGGGTGGAGTGAACCGCTTTGGGGGTGGGGCATGGTCTGATGGGAGTCCAGGCTGAGACTGCCCTTTATCACCACACAGCAAGTCTTGTCCTGATGTGTGGCTCCCGGGACACCTGATTACTTTCCAAAATGAACCAGCAACTTCGTTATAGTGTAACACATGTTGCACAAAATGGCAAATACAAATTAATTATATTATTGCTATCACACAGTTACTGGTTTATTTTGATATCGTTTGTGGGTGGGTTACACAAGGTGTTCTGTCTTGTAAAAGCCCCATACACACAATCTGACAGACTTTTTCCATCGGAAATTCCGACCGTGTGTATAGTTTAGATAGAGAACATGTTCTCTTTTTTTACCCCGTTTGGAATTCCGTCAGAATTCCGATGTTAGTTTGGCCGGGCAAAAGCCTGATCGTGTGTACGGGGCATAACATGACCACGCTATGTGGCTATTTTGCACCTTTCTGTCTTTAGACTGCCTTTAATTTACCATGCTTTTAGTATGCAAAAGCCCAACAAAATGATTTGTATTGTGTCTATTCCTGAGGTTTTCATCACCCTAAAAGTCTGAATAATTTTTTTACTCCTGTGATTTGTTTATCTTTAGGCATGTGGTGCTTTTTATACCCACCTACATTATCTCTCCGATAAATGGCATGCAAGCGCTAACAGTATGTTCTGGATGGGGGACAGTCCCTCTGTCAGAACACAATAGTTTGTCAGGGTGATCGCATAGTTAGTACAGTGAGCTCCTCATTTATTTTTCTTGGGTTCAGCCCACTAGGTTGAAAAAAAAAAAAAACTGCCAGTGTAAACTGGGCTATAGACTTTCCTCCATCTCTACCTGCTTGCCATCCTGATTTTTTTGTTGTTGTTGTTGTTTTCTGGAGAAACAGGTGAGCCCAGGGACTGAGCTTTGGGCAGGGAAACACATAAAAGTCTACTGTAGAAGCAATTGGACAGCAGTATAGTGTCTGGATTTCTTTTACAATATAGCTGGCATACTGCTCTTGAAAAGTAAACAAATCCATGGCTGCTACTGCAGCATGCCCTGGGGTGATTTTTCTGTTCTGATCCTGGCTTTACTATGTAGCAATACATGTAACAATGTAAAAATGCAGCAAAGTAAGCATTCTTTTTCTAGTTCAGTAACCCACAAAATATTCGAACTAGGATAGGATGAGTTATGGCCCTTTCAGCAATGTTGGCATCTCTATTCCATTCATTACAAGGTCTCTTCTAAACCTTACCCAAACATTTATGATGGACTATATAGGTATTTTGTTAGAACACCAGAGGAAGATGTTGGAGTAATTAAAGTGAACTGTTATGGGATTAAGGCTGAACTAGAACACAAAGAAAATCTTTAATTAACATTTGTATTCCCTTAAGTCATTCCAATTATTTTAGATCGACCTAAAATGTATTTCCTTTCCCCCCCCCCCCTAAAAATAAATAACTGAAAGGGGCATGCTTTTGTAAGCTGATTGGTAGGAGAAATTGGTGCTAATATGTGCTTACAATGAGAAATAGGATTCAAATTGGGTATCTTCAGTTTCTTTCAGATTGTTACTGTGCTGCTGGATTGTACAATGTCTGTATCTGGCTGCAGAGGCGTAGCTTGAAGCTTGTGGGCCCCGATGCAAAAGTCGACCTGTGCCCCCCTCCCCTCCCCCTGCAGATAGCAGCACGCCAAGATACTTAGATCTGGGAGGGCAAAGCCACGTGACACAGAATCTGGGGCCTGCATCCCTACAGGGGCCCCCTGAGGAAGTGTTAAGGGATTTGTTTTAGCAAATTCTGAAGGTTTCTCGGTCAGTGTTGGTAGGTGTTGGGGGAGGGTCACCTCCCGGCTGTGAGTGTATTTTCTCCAGTTGTCAGGGAAGTGGGGTAAACAAACATCCGAGGGCGCGGGGTACAGAGAATCCCAGCTGGTAACTAGAAGACACTAAGTGGTGTCTTACCTCACCAGTGACATCGGTCCCATCGTGGCTACAGGACGGCACTCTCCTCTTGCCTTGCTGAGCTTGGTTACTATTCCATGTTGCCAACGCACAGCACAGACGCTTCCCCATCCTGGGCTGTTCTCACCTTGTGCTCCTCTCCATTCAGTAAATGGCTCACAGCTTTTCCCCAGCCAATGAGAACAGAGGGGTGTGGACTGTGGAAGGCAAAGAAAAAGCCCAGTAGTGGAGTATGGCTGTGGGGCTCTAAGACAGATCGGAGCTGGACTTTGTGGAGGATAGGATAACATGACGGAGGTTGCAGGGGCCCCCTGGAGCTAGGGGCAGGGTTGCGATGGTGACTGCAACCCCTTCTGCTACGCCCATGTCTGGCTGTAGAACAGCTCCGTCATGATAGCTGAGTAGGGATCTGGCAAAAAACAAAGCCTGCCTTTCTCCACTTGCTCCAGCTCTATACAGCGCTGGCTAACTTGCCACTCGGCAATTAATGAACTGAGTAGAGGAGAGGTTTTCTCTCAACACCACAGGTTGGTGGAGAAAGACTTATCTTATGCCTAATTGCTTCTTTGCTGCATTGGAAATGGCTGTCAGTGTCTTATGTTGCTATGCTGCAGCCAGCTACAGACACTGCACACTTCAACATATATTTAGTTAAATACAACATTCAGTCTCACTTCTTTCATACACAGTACACCTCTGAGTATAATTGGTCTCTAAAAAAAAAACAAAGATTTCTTCTAAACTAAGAATCAGCACAAAGGACACATCCTACTAAATTGAGTCCCTTGTGCTGAATTTTACATATGTAATTTAGGCTAAACTTACACTTTAACTAATGGTTAGCACTGTGAAGCGTTTTTAGAACACAATTCACTTGTCTCCATCACATATCCCGAAATAATAGGATTGTTTTCCATTTCAGGATAGTGGGTGGAGGCATGCAAATCATTTTTTATATCAACTGTACCAACATGGCCAACTGTACATCCAGAACCATTGGTGTATCATACAGATACAACCTAATAATATATAGCTATTTATTCCAAACTGTATACAGCTGTTTTAGGCTTATTGGCTATCATTAGTGCCGTTCATGGAGTAGAGCTTGGAGACCAATGCAAAAGTGTACCTATGAAGTATATAGTGAGAAAGGACTAAAATAATCAGAACACTCCATGCAGGAAACAAATAACAGCAGTGATTTTTTTTATTTTTTTTTTGTAAGGTGTGAGCTGAATTTTTTATTGTTTATATAATTTTTGTGACTAGAAAATGATCATTATGAATTACAAAATTGTAAAATGTTCTAAAGTCTGAAGTATGCAATACACATTTGGCATGAGTAGTAGCTCCCAGCTGCATTGCCTAGAGCAGAATTCTGCCTAGTAATAGGCGTGTGCCAGTCTTCTAGTCTCTAGAGCTGTAAGGTGGAGTCCATTTGCATGCTACTGTATACAGTATTGCTGCAACATTAGGGTGGTGCATATCATGGTCCAGTTTAAAAATCAGTTCACATTTTACTGCAATGGGAATTGGCAGGTCCAAGATCTCAGTCATCTTTTTAATTGAGTCAGAGATTTTATTCATCATCTGCAACTGGAAATGCTGATCATAAAAGGACCTTGACTTTGTCCTTCTGGCAGAGAAAGCCATTTCCTTCCGACTGCCTTAATGTTAGAGGCTTGACAAGTGTATCACTAGTGTGAGATTTTATGGAAAATGTGTGCTTCCCTAGAATGCTACTGATGTCAGGTGTATTACTGTGATAGTCAGACTTCTGTAGAAAAATTGATTGTGCCAAGGAAACACAGGGGCATGCATACGCCATTTACTTGCCAACTTTCATACTGTAACCTGCAATTATAGTTGAAGAATGAGGTACATTCTACAACTGAGTTGACCAAAGCAAGCACCAGGGACACATATTGTTTTCTGGTGTGTCAAATCAGCATATAGCACACGCATGTTGTTGTCATAGAACTTTGCTATTCACACTGATATCAATAAAAATGCAAGTGCTTGCATGGACATTCAATTGTCCCAAAACTTTCCAGCAAGCAGAAGCTACAACTTGATAGGGGGATGCTTTAGTAAAGCGGTTGTAAACTGTCGATGTTCGAAAAAAATGTAAATAAAAACCTGCAAGGCAATGGCATAATGTGCTAGTATGCATCGCAGAACGAAAGTGGTTCACATACCAGAAGATTGTATGTCTCCTGCGCACGCGCACTTTGTGAGCATCCCATACATATTGACATAACAGCAATGTAAGCCGGACCTTCAGAGCCGATGATGTCATCAGCTGCATGCACTATGAATATCTTCTATACTGTGCACGTTTCAGAGATAGGCTTACCTGTAGGTACAAGTGGTAGTTTAGAGTTTACTACCATTTTAATGGTAGGGGAGTTTTGAATATTGTTCTCTACTTACAGCAAAGTGTTCATTCAGCAAGAAAATTAAATTGCAACTTACATCTACTATTGTGGGCAGAGTGATACATGCAGTAAACAATGTGTGAGGAAAATATACAGTGCCTTGAAAAAGTATCCATGACCCTTGAAATTTTCCACTTTTCCTCACGTTACAACCAAAATCTTAAATGTATTTTATTGGGATTTTATGTAATAGACCAGCACAAAGTGGCATATCATTTTGAAGTGGAAGGAAAATGATAAATGGTTTTCAATTATTTTTTTCACAAATATCTGAAAAGTATGGCATGCATTTGTATTTAGCCCCCCCCCCCCCCCTAGAACCACCTTTCACTGCAGTTACAGCTGCAAATCTTTTTGGGTATGTCTCTACCAGCTTTGAACATCTCAGGCTCCATACACACTATCAGTTTTTCTGCAGGTTTTTCTCTTCAGGTTTACCAAAACCATCTAATATGAGGTCAAACCTTAATGCCGCGTACACACGGTCATTTTTGTGATGAAATAAAACAACATTTTTTTATCATGAAACAAAACGACGTTTTTCAAACTTCATTTTAAAAAACGACGTTGCCTACACACCATCATTTTTTTAAAATGCTCTAGAAAAGCGCGGTTACGTTCAGCACGTACGATGGCACTCTGTTCCATTCAAGCTCGCGTCATAACTTTCTTCTGAGCATGCGCGGGTTTAAAAACATTGTTTTAAACGTCGTTTTACCCACACACTATCATTTTAAATGACACAAAAAACGACGTTTTGAAAAACGACATAAAAAATTGAAGCATATTCAAAAAAAAATGTTTTAGTTTTTCAGAAGACATAAAACAATGTTTTCCCCACACACGGTCATTTTAAATGACGTTTTTTAAAATGTCGTTTTTTTTTCATCACAAAAAACGACCATTAGAGTTTAAATTTGTATGCAATCAGGCAGGCCCTTGCACTATATAGAAAAATGTTTCAATCATAGAGGACTGAAAACTAGCGGGACTATTATGAATACACTGACTAAATGGTTAATCCAAAAATAAAGCTTTTATTTAATGAGGTAACACATGATATGAGGAAACTGTGGTTTGACAGGGGGGCTAAAAACAGTTATAGTGAGATCTGGGCCAGTGGGGCTTTTGGTCAGATCAATGCACAGACATACACATTCAAGACGACAAACGTGACAAAGAACATTTAAAAGGCTGTCCGGACGTCAGTTAGCAAAAAGGTAAATGTCTATCTCACAAGGGGAAATCCCCAGTGCGTGAATTAACAATAATTATATTAAATAATGGAGATAGGCTATCACTCTTGGCCTCCTGAATGCTCGAGCAATAGTGTACAAGAGAAAATCAGGGATAGGAGAGAGAAAGAGAAGGATAAATATAAGCTGGGCTGCAGCCGTAATAAAGAGATTATTCCTTAAAGAGGCCCTTGCACTACATGAGTTTAGTAAACCTGAAGAGAAAAACCTGCAGGAAAACGGATAGTGTGTATGGGGCTTAAAGTGAAAGTTTTGCCCATTCTTCTGTGCAAAATAGCTCTGTCAGATTGGATGGAGAGCATCTGTGAACGGCAATTTTCAAGTCTTGCCACAGATTCTTATAGGAGACATATGGGTTTGGGTTCCCACTTCCCATTATACTTAGGTGGATGTAGCATTGGTCCGATGCATCTGTCCCCGCCGTCTCTGCACTGAGAGCCAAGCCATCGAACACTGCTGAGCAGAAAGCTTCTATCAATCAGCAGATCTCCTGCACTGCTCCTCCACACTCACTGAAGTGCTGAGCTGTGGAGGGGCAGGAGCTGAAAGGCTGAAACAGCCTTCAGTCCAGGCACCTGGTGGATCCAGACTTCCAGAGTCAGGATGACGCGGTGTCTGGACTGATCTGTGTGAGGTCAGCAGAGAGCAGACTTCAGACCTCTGCTGAAAACAGGTCACAGGGAACGAATTTCACTCCTGTGATCCATAGGAGAAGTCCAGCCAAATAAGCTCAGGCTGGACTTGTCCTTTAATTGGATTTAGATCTGGACTTTGACTGGACGATTTTAACACAAATATGCTTTGATCTAAACCATTCCATTGTAGATCTTTTGCAAAGTCTAACAGGTTTTCTTCTAAGACTGCCCTGTATTTGGCTCCATCCATCTTCCCAGCTTCCCTGTCCCTGCTGAAGAAAAGCATCCCCACAACATGATGCTGTCACCATCATGTTTCACGGTGGGTATGGTGTGTTCAGGGTGATGTGCAGTGTTCGTTTTCCACCACACATAGCTTCTTTTTTTTCTTTTTTTTTTGGCCAAAATGTTAAATTTTGGTCTCCTCTGACCAGAGCACCTTCTTCCATATGTTTGCTGTGTCTCCCACATGGCTTCTTGCAAACTGCAAATGGAAATTCTTATGGCTTTCTTTCAACAATGGCTTTCTTCTTGCCACCCTTCCATAAAGGCCAGATTTGTAGATTGCAGGACTAATAGTTGTCCGGTAGACAGATTCTTCCACCGGAGGTGTGGATCTTTGCAACTCCTCCAGAGTTACCATGGTCCTCTTGACTGCTTCTCTGAATAATGCTCTCCTTGCCTGGCCTGTCAGTTTAGGTGGACAGCCATGTCTTGGTAGGCTTGCAGTTGTGCCACACTCTTTCTGTTTTCGGATCATGGATAACAGTATTCCGTGAGATATTCAAAGCTTGGGATATTTTTTAATAACCCTGCTTTAAACTTCTCCACAACTTTCTCCCTGACTTGTCCGGTATGTTAATTGGTTTTCATGATGCTGTTTGTTCACTAAGGTTCTCTAACAAACCTCTGAGGGCTTTACAGAACAGCTGTATTTATACTGAGATTAATATACACACAGGTGGACTCCATTTACCAATTAGGTGACTTCTGAAGGCAACTGGTTCCATGCTCGTGTCTTTCTTTCATTGTCTTTGCTGTGAGGGTCTGCTGCTGGGTTATAAGGCTGACTCCTGACAGATAACCAAAAAACGGAACTGCCTTTTTTTTTGGGGGGGGGGGGGGGTTAGTCCGGAATTTATCTAGGTTTGTTACTGTTCAAAGCCCTCCTGCATTGAACCTGTGTTTGCCACAATGCTGAACAAAAGCAAGACAAACCTGCTTGAACTGTTCCTGGGTATCCTTGTCTTGGGCATGGCTTACCACTATTGGCAACTAAGCTAGAGCCCCTTATACCTTGTATACTTAGAACATTATTTCTAGTTGACTGGACTTGGTCTTTAAAACGCAAAACCCCTGCTAAGTTTATTTTCCTTTAACCCTGCTGCTATAGCACAATACAATGTTTTGACTGTTAAAAAGCAATATTGTCTCAGCTAACCAATCTCAAATAGGCTTTTTTCTGCAGGTTACCTCAAATGTTTTTTAAAACCTCTAACTAGAATTTCCAATTCTTTGTAAAAAAAAAATTGGCGAGATTAAAAAACATTTGTTTGCAGAAGGATTGTTATGTCAATTAATACACTCATTTAGGACTAAGTATGTATCCTATATAGATTGCAGGTGATCACCCAGGTGACTCAGTCTGCGAGACAAGTCTATTGAAAAGGTTATTCTTGTGACAACATGCACATTGTGATAGGGGACACACTCTGTTTGTAGCCCCGTGGCAGTAAAGCACCATATGATGCAGTTTCTTTTAGGGGGTACTTGGCTCATCCTTCCGGTGTCCACACAAAACAGGTTCACATCAGCGTATAGCAAAATTAAAAGTCCTGCTTGCTTTAGTATTTGTCAGAGTCCATGCCTCCCATAGGATAAAATGTCTAACAACAACAATTTATTAGGTTAAGAAAGACTCTTACATCAATAACAGTAAAACACGCATGTAATCTGGTGTATACGCAGCATTTGGTTGCCAGTAAAAGACAGAATTGTTTTTAAAGCACTCTGTCTAACGCATAGATGTATCCATGGGAAGGCCCCCCTTTATCTATGCAAAAAAATAAAAGCTCACAACTCCAATCGCGCTCTGCGATCCACCAACCAAAATCTGCTTCAGATACCGAAAGCCAGATACAAGTCCAAGGGAGAAAGAAGATTTGCGGTTCAGGGTCCCAGACTATGGAACGCTTTACCAACCAGCATTCGGTTGGAGGAAAATCACTTAGCGTTCAGGAGAAAGATCAAAACTCATCTCTTTTGATATCAAAGGAGACAGGAACAACGAGCGCCCAGAGGCGATTTGGTTCGCATGTGCCACGCTATATAAGTTTTTCATTCATTCATTCATTCATTCATTCATTTGCATTGTATCTCGCATCACCTCTGCTTTCTGGTCCCTACACATTGCGTCACGCCCACGTGATTTCATTTTGTTTTAACGTGTTGCTGAGCGGATTAAGGCCGTTTTGGTTGACAAAGGCGGTCCAAAACCATATTGGGTAACCATTTTTGTTCTTTTTACCATACTTTTTTCCATAATTTTGACCAACCCCTGTAGTTTGTCCATGATTTGTGATGTTCGTGAATTGCTCTAACAATTTTTCTGCATCAGTATAGTAAAATGTGTTATTGTACTCGTAGGAACTGTAAATATATACTTAGGATAATTTCTATTGACATGCTGTCAGTTTATTCAACTTTCTGTATTCCAGTTACTTAAATTGGTATTACCCCAATTTTTTGGACAACTTCACATAGGGAGAGTTCTACGGTAAAATCTTGTAGACTGTGAAGACCAGCTGCAATAATCAAACACTATGTTGTTCCAGTTAATGAGTGCATAAGAATGTGCACTCCAGCACAGCATCTGTCATCATTCAGTGTATTTATGCTTTCAGTCCAAGCACTTTCACACATTTTACATAGCAATGAAAATGCATAGAAATGGATAGACATTTGTGAAGTGTATTAAATACAAGGCATTTGGCTGTTATTCAGGATTTCCTACTTGATGATCTACACTACTAGGAAAATATTCAGCTGTCTCCAGTGACACAGCTGCAAATCAGGGGAAACCGGTGACCTACTATGTTTTTTTTTTTGGGGATGGGATGCTTTTCTTTGGCTGAAATGCTTAACTTTGTAGGAAATATTGTACTTTGCTGCAGAGATGCTTTAACTAAACCTTACCCTGCAGCAATTACAGAAGAAATACAGTATTTACAGTTACTTTTTTTTTATATATTTTTGTTTAGTAAGCAAGAATGTATTTATCTTATTTACATTTCCATGGCCATGACATTTGGCCAAAGCAAATGACAAAACGGAGGGAAAATCAGGATAAATCCACTTATGTAAAATAGGCCCAATTCACTCACCTGGTTCACACCGGTGCAGCTTAGAAATCGCGTTACTTCAGCGTGATTTCAAAACCGCACATCAGTGCGATTTAGCACTGCCAATTTCATTGCGGCTGGAAATTAAATTTTACAGAAGTCTATGCAAATCACAACAAAATTGGTAAAACGTAGTGAAGGAACCTTTTTCATAATCACTGCAACATGAGTCGCGGGAACATGAATGCCAGAAATGGGGTGCGATTTGTCATGTGATTTGCAAGTGTCAAATCACATGACAAGCGCACTAGTGTGAACGGGGGCTAAGAGTTCATTACTACATTGATATTTGATTTAAAATAATAAACTATTCAACTTGGGAATGTGCAATTCACAAAAAAAGCACATTAATGGAAAAGTACAGCCAAAGCTTGTTTGGCTATACTTCTCCTGTGGATTACAGGGGTACTGTGCGTTTTGCACTCCTGTGACCCGTTGTCAGCAGAGAGCGGGCTGAAGTACGCTCTCTACTGACGTCACAGTGTTGGTACATGCTCAGACATCATCACGACCATAGAGTCGCGATCCGCCCAGATCCCTGTACCGGCACCCGGCTCAGCCTCTCAGCGAGCCGTTGAGAGTCTGAGCCGGCCGCTCCCGCCCCCTCCACAGTCCAGTGCTTCAGTGAGCACGGGGAGGTGGGGCAGAGCAGAGAACAGCTGACTGACAGTCTGCGGCTGTCTGCTCATTGAGCTGTGAGAACTGAACAATCGACAGTGTTTGTAAGTATGAATCTAAAAAAAAAACTATATATCTCTTTAACTATAATTATTTATTTATTTATTTGCCGTATTAAACATGCATTTTTGCACATTATTTTACTGCAAACAGGCTGCAGCAAGAACTGAAACATTTAGTATTCTTACCACTGCCAAATGTGATAGTTCAGCTCAGGACTGCTGATTGTTAAAGAGCTGGCACCCACTGGCTTCCTTTCCACCCTGACACATTCTTGCTGTCAGCGGTTATTCCCCACTGATATCAGAATGTAAACAAAACAAAAAAAATGCATGCAGTTTGTACCCCACCCCCAATCTATACTAGATCCTTCAGGGATTTCACACTGAATATAAGGGTGGGTTGCCCCCATATTAATAAGTACAAGGCCCTCTTCCCCAAAACCCTGGCATAGTGGTTGTGGGGGTGGCAGGGGGTGACTTATTGGAATATGGAACCCCACGTGGCCCCCAGATCTCAGCCTCCCCTGCCCAACCAATGTTCCCCAATGCACATGCCTCCTCAATCACAATGAACGCTGCCTGCACATAACAAAAACCCTGCCAATAAGACTGTTGCCTACGCTTGGCTCCTGCCGACTGACACACTGTTTCCCCCACTGCATTAGTAAACAAGGGGGCGGAGTCAATGTCACAAGGGGCAGGCCCACCTTGGCAAAGCACCTTGCCACCATGTTAAGGACAAGGGCCTCTTCACTAAAACCATGGCCCAGTGGTTGTGGGAGTGCCAGCGGGTGACTTAACGGAATCTGGAAGCCCACATTAACAAGGGGCCTCCCAGATCCCAGCCTCCACCGCCTCGCCAATGTTCCCCAATGTACATCTATTGTCAATCACAATGAACGCCGCCTGCATGAATTAAAAAAAAAACACCAACACTACTGCTGACTGACACACTGTTTCCCCCGCTGAATTCGTTAACAAGGGTATGAGGTCAATGTCACAAGGGGCAGGGCCACACGGTGAAGTCATTTACCATACATGGCACAGCCGCTGGTTGTTAAGGATGCAGTGGGTGCTGGCTCCTTACCGACCAGCTATTCACTGGTTGTTAAGGATACTGGCAGGTGCCAGCTCCTTGGCAACCGGCCAGCATTGTTAAATAGTGTGTGACTACACCACAGCTTTGAAAAGTATGACTTTTTTGTGTAGTTGATTACTACTAAGAACCATCTTGAAAACCACCTAAAAATCAGGGATGGTTTTCAACTATTACACTAGATCCACAGCACCCTTGATGTTTGATATCAGTCCTTGTCTGATTAGTTTATTCTGACGAATTAATTGCAGCTAAATCATTGTGTTCGGGGAAAGAAAATATTTACATGTCATTGGTATTTTTTTTTTTTTTTTTTTTTAAATGAAAAAAAGGTTTATTTACACAAGTTAAATAACATAAAATAAGCTTGTTTCTTGCCATTACACAAATCATTGGTATTTTTAGCTAGTGCTAATAACTGTTTTTTTATTTCTTTTTCAGAGAACACATTGGAAGAAGGAAATTCGGTAAGAACATGGTTGGTTTGCTAAGCCTTGTGCAGCACATTTTGTAGTGGAATTATCTTGCCCTCAAATGGAAGGTTATGGTATCTTGTCAAATCTGAGAGCCATTTGATTTTGGCTCGTATATCAGATTTTGAAGCTAGTCATATGCAGTTTGAGGTAATTTTGCTTTTGAGTTATTTTATAGCTCTTTTAGTTGCTCATGGATTTGCTTTGGGCTTTTTTAAGATTCTGTTCCTACCACGTGTGCTGTATGAGTAGGAAAAGTATCTCAAACGCTAAATGAAACTCATGTACATGTGCCTTTGGAGCCTTATTTAAGTTTTAAGGTCCCATATAGAAACATTTATTTTGAACCACTGATCTAGATCATTTTTATGGTGCGTGAAAGTGTGTGGCCACATGAATCCAGGGTCATATCAAAATTGGCCTGTTGGGACTGGATACAGTCCCTAGTAATACTTTGACCTCCCAGCCCCTCTCTTGATGTTTATCCATATGTTGTAAATGTATAAATCCTTTTTCGAGGACCAGCTCTCTGAGCACCATATCTGAGGTGCTTGAAATACTTATTTTCATAGCGTTTTCTTTGCAAATTGTTTTAGGTTGTAGGTTGCCAGGTCTTTTTTTTTTGCTTGAGAATGGCATGTTATAACACATATGGAAAGCCAATTTTGTACAACCATACTAGAGACAGTTTAGACAAGGAGCCAATTCTACCAGTAATGCCTCGTACACACGACCGTTTTTAATTTCATGGAAAAATCAAAGTTTTTTTCGACGTGATTCTTGTCAAGCTTGCCTTGCATACACACGATCGTGAAAAAAAAAATGCTCTAGCAAAGCGCGGTGACGTACAACACGTACGACGATACTATAAAGGGGAAGTTTCATTCGAATGGCGCCACCCTTTAGGCTGATTATGCAAATTTCCCTTCTCATAACTTGCGTCTGAGCATGCATGTTTTTTTCCCCGTCGTTAAAGCCTTCACACGACCGTTTTTCACGACAAGAAAAACAACGACTTGAAAAACAACGAAAAAAATAGAGCAGGTTCTAAATTTTTAATGCCCATTTTTCTCCGGAGCCTACACGCGATCGTTTTTAATGACCAGTTTCAAAAATGCAATTTTTCTCGTCATGAAAAACGGTCGCGTGTACGCGGCATTAGTCTTGTGTGGGAAGGAACCCATGCGAACACAGGAAGAACATGCAAACTCATATAGTGTGCCTTAGAAGCTGCAGCAAGTCAGGCAGAGCCCGCCTCAATTCCTGGCTGATGTCAGGAAGATATCCAGCATCATACAGTGCTTTGTTCCACAGCCTTACAGTCCATGGTCTGCCCCCTTCATTCACTGGATTTTAGTTCTTTCAGACATGGATACTCTGTGTCATAAGTGGGCATTACCAAGGGTGGTCTGCATGCAATTGCAGCCTACCTAAGTACTCCCACTCCTATTTTTCTTTCTGCTTTAAGTTGAAAAGAGAGGAGAGATAATGGGGTTGATTTACTTTGCAAGGGCATTCGCTCCAGAGCTTAGTAAATGAGGTAACGATTTACTTTGCAAAGAATGCCCAATCACTTGCGGGGACAAAAAAAGAAACGCATTTTTGCTTGCACATGATTGGATGATGGAAGTCAGCAGATCTTTTCACTATTTACTAAGCTGTGGAACATATGCCCTTTCAGAGTGCAGAGTCTATTTGACTTTAGTAAATCAACCTCAATGAGTATGTTTTTTTGTTTTGTTTTTTTTAAGACATGGATTAGAAAACACCAATTATTATAGCCATGTATTCCTTAAAACTAATATTTTTATTACATAAATCCCTCCCTGAATTTGTCCTGATATCAGATATATGTAATTCTCTAAACCAGCCCTCAAAATTTCCACTCGCCTACTAGCATTTGGCGAGTGGATTTAAGCTGGGGGCGAGTGATGACAGGGCTGCATGACCAATCTTCCTCCAATCTGTGCCTACACTTAGAGTCCCGATGAGATTGTCGGCCGAAGAAAAAGTAGTCTGGTGAGCTGCGCACAGGCAGAGCAGTACACAGGTGCTCTCCTTACAATTCTCATTAAGCCATGGGACCTAACAGTATGACCTCTCTGAGCCTGCCCCCCTCCCCCCGACCAATGTAGCTGGAGAGCAGAAAGTAATGAGTGAGGTGGAGGATTGCAAAAATTACCACTCCGGTGCAGCGCTCACTGAAAGTTGCCCTGACATGAGAGTGGCAGCCTTCCAGTTTGTGCAGTTTTCTTCTCCTTGTGCTCTATGTAAGTGTCCAACAGTTTAGCCTGAGCACTGTGAACAGACTGGTCTCAATGTGTGCTGTGCGGTGTCAGTGTGCGCTGTGCTATGGTGTCAATGACTGTGCAGTTATGTGGATCTCGGCGCTGGATTGTACTCCCTCCCACTGTGCTGCAGCTCCTCTCCTCTCTGCCAGCCTGAATAAAAGGGGGAAGTGGGGACATGCAAGCGTGGAGCCGCACACACAGGCTCCTGATGATGAGATGAATGGGAGAGAGAGGATGGATGGGAGTTGCAGAGGAGACAGCAAGAGAATGGGGAAGAGACCCAGTTCCAGTGCCCTGTCCCTCTGGTCTGCCCCCAGTGCCCTGTCCCTCTGGTCTGCCCCCAGTGCCCTGTCCCTCTGGTCTGCCCCCAGTGCCCTGACCCTCTGGTCTGCCCCCAGTGCCCTGTCCCATTTTTTTAAAGTTGTTGTTGGTAATATTGAATTTTGTAACTTGATTCTGCATACAACATTGTCATTCCATGAGATAATCTACGAGGGCGTGTTTACAGGTGCAATTAGGTGCAGGGCAGTGTATGAATTAGGTGGGGCAACTGGTGGCGAGTAACTCTTGAGGCCTGGCTAGTAGCTCAGGACTTGAAATTTTGAGCCCTGCTCTAAACCATCAGTCAATCAGGACTTTGGGCTCTATATCTGAACATACGAGAGAGCAAATTATGGACTCATCGGTGTGCTTTTGCTCCTTTGCTAGGGAGCCACAGGATAGAGCAGATTGCTGTCTATGGATGAGCAAACTGACAAAGTTAGATTCATGAAAATTGGGGGAAATTGGGAGTTGAATTGCAGCGGGCTACATGAACTGAGAAACTGTATAACCCAATAAGTGAAGTCCCTGGGAAGGTGTGGAAGAAGTGAATGGAGCTGTAGAGTATTTGTTAACTTATATATTTTTTAACTACCAGTACATATTCCTTTAACCACTTAAGCCCCAGACCATATTGCTGGTCAAAGACCAGAGCACTTTTTGCGATTCGGCACTGCGTCGCTTTAACTGACAATTGCACAGTCGTGCGACGTGGCTCCCAAACAAAATTGGAGTCCTTTTTTCCCCACAAATAGAGCTTTCTTTTGGTGGTATTTGATCACCTCTGCGGTTTTTAGTTTTTGCACTATAAACAAAATTAGAGCGACAATTTTGAAAAAAATGTATATATTTTACTTTTTACCATAATAAATTTCCCCCAAAAATATATAAAAAAACTATTTTTTCCTCAGTTTAGGCCGATACGTATTCTTCTACATATTTTTCGTAAAAAAAACGCAATAAGCGTTTGGTTTGCGCAAAAGTTATAGCGTTTACAAGATAGGGGGTAGTTTTATGGCATTTTTATTAATATTTTTTTTTTTTTACTAGTAATGGCGGCGATCAGTGATTTTTTTTTTCGGTACTGCGACATTATGGCGGACAGTTCGGACACTTTTGACACATTTTTGGGACCATTGGCATTTTTATAGCGATCAGTGCTATAAAAATGCATTGATTACTATAAAAATGCCACTGGCAGGAAAGGGGTTAACACTAGGGGGCTGGGAAGGGGTTAAGTATGTTCCCTGGGTGTGTTCTAACTGTAGGGGGGGTGGACTTACTAGGGGAAATGACTAATCGCTGTTCATATATTGTATGAACAGACGGTCAGGCATTTCTCCCCTGACAGGACCAGGAGCTGTGTGTAGACCGCCGGGCACGCACGCGCGCGGGAGTCAGGAGCGAGCGGGGGTGCGCGCGTGCCCCTAGTGGCTGCTAGGAGAGCCGACGTTATACTACGTGCTCTCGCGCAGGAGAGCCAACCTGCCGCCGTAGAGCTGCGGTGGCTGGTCGTTATGTAGTTAAACAGGGTCAGAGGTTAATATTTGAGTTTATACGGGCACATAAACATCCCCGGATACAAACGGAGGCAATTAATGCTCACTAAGGCACAGGGAGGCTTAGCAGTACCGGATGTTTGGAAATATTATCAAGCAGTCCATTTAAACAGAGTTATTGACTGGAACAGACATATAGACACCAAATTATGGGTTCAAATTGACAAGCCCAATCACGGGTCCCCCTGAGTGGAGCACCGTGGTGTTGTACTGCACTGCCTAGAGAGGTGAGGGAGCACCCTGTGGTGGGCAACACGGTCAGGCTTTGCTCGGCACTGTTTCCCACTTTAGGGATAGTTCCCACGACCTCCCCCCTATATCCGGTACTAGGCAACCCCCTATTCCAACCAGGATGTGAAGAAAATGCCTTTCGGCATTTAGTCAACATGGGATGCACTTATGCATCCAGTTTTATCCACACTGGGGCATGGCTGACAATAAGGGAACTGACTGAACAAGGGAATAGATTTAGGCTTACATTTTGGAATGCACTTCAGATTACCCACTTTCTCAGCGCCCTCCCAGAACGAGGACGGTTTATTAGACCCCTCACTACTTTTGCTGTATACAAAAATCACTCATGGGGCCAAAACAGCAACGTATTAATAATCTTTAGACTACAATACTGTATTGTAGTCTAAAGATTATTAATAAGTTGCTGTTTTGGCCCCATGACTGATTTTTGTATACAGCAAATTTTATACTCCAGAAATTAGTAATTTTTTCAAATGTCCACTAAATGTAGACCATATGTTTACCTTAAGAGGAAGGCACAGCTAAAACTTTCATAATGGCTTAGAATTTCAATTATACTCATAGCCAATGGTGGCCTCTCTAGCTGCAATTTACTTCTAAAAAAAATTTTTTGCCTTGATTTTAATATTTTTCCTAAAACACCCACATTTATTTACATAGGTACTCATCTACTTCAGTGGTAGGCAGCACCAGGACTGCATGGGAGCCTTATAGACCTTCTAGTGGTCCTTTGGTCATGTTTATGACAATAAGCAAGCTCATCTTTCTAGTTTCAGGCCATAGCTGTGCAGAACTGTTTTCACTACAGTTTAACTTACAAGACTTCAAGAGTGTTTATCAGAAAAGCACTAAACGGTTTACTCCAACCCAATTACATTTGCGCAATGAACAGACATTTAAAGAGAACCAGTCACAATTCAGGTTATGCAAAAATCAAAACCTGTATTCTTAATTTATTGTAACTATGCAGATATTGAGCCAGACAAGGACAGAAGGCACCCTAAATTGGGTGCGGCAGTGGTGAGAGTAAAGCGGGTGTCTTAGTCTCTCCTACCTCTGCCTCTCCCTGGCTATCTCCGGCACTCTTTGCAGGCTGTCCAAAAAAAAAAACCTGCAGAATTTACTTAGAAAGAAGATCTCTTAGTGTAATCCACACAGCTGCTAGTATGACCACCATCTTTGTTCTGTGTCAGGAACTCCTGATACACAGAATGTAGTGGACTGGGTGTCAAAGTGGCAGTAGAGCACTGCTTGTTACATCCTTAATTAAAGGAGTTGTAAAGGAAAATGTTTTTTCACCTTCATGCAATCTATGCATTAAGGTGAAAAAACATCTGCTGCTGCCGCACCCCCCCCCCCCCCCCGAGCCCCGTTATACTTACCTGACCCCTCAAAAGTCCCGCGCGGTCCCGATAATCTCTTCGTCGCTCAGCCTGGCCGCTGATTGGCTAGAGCGGATGGATTGAGAGCAGCGCAGCCATTTGCTGGCGCTGCTGTCAATCAGATCCAGTGATGCGGCACGCAGAGGGGCGGGGCCGAGTGGTACAGTGATGCTATTGCCGCTCGCTGTATCACGGGAGCGCACCCGCAATTAGTGACCACCATGCAAGCTCTCGCATTACTGTGGTGACTTATTGCGGGGAGGACCAAAGACAGCCGCCGAGGGACCCCAGAAGACATGGATTGGGGGCACTCTGTGCAAAACGAACTGCACAGTGGAGGTAAGTATAACATATTTGTTATTTGTTCATGTCCTTTAGTGACCCTTTAACCCCAATAAAAAATGCCTTAAATCAGTTGAATGATACAGTGCAGCCTGCATAGCTTAGTAGCCACAAAATGTATGCACCCTGTCGGCTGCCTTTGCAGCTTAAGGGAACCGTGGGGGTGGTAAAAGCACAGCTCAACAGGTCAGTTTTTTTTTGGGGGGGGGGGTGGGGGCTGTGGAGAATAGATGTCTTTTAAGTTGAAAAATTGTAAATAACCAGAAAAGTGCCCTATTAGTGTAGCGGAGTGGATGAAGGGTGGATAGGAGGGAACTTTCATTTCAAGGTAAAGATCGGCTTTGAAGTTTACTTTATTTCCTAGATGGAAGAACACATTTTGTTTATAATAATGGTAATGAAAGCTTAGCTTTGTTTCACTGTGCTCCTTATGACTAAGGCCGGGTTCACACCTATGCGAATTGGTTGCGGCTTAAGACCCGGACCAAAATGCAGCTAAAGGACCTTGCCCCTTTTTGCGATTCGGCACTGCGTCGCTTTAACTGACGATTGCGCGGTCGTGCGACGTGACTCCCAAACAAAATTGGCGACTTTTTTTTCCCCACAAATAGAGCTTTCTTTTGGTGGTATTTGATCACCTCTGCGGCTTTTATTTTTTGCGCTATAACTAAAAATAGAGCGACAATTTTGAAAAAAATTCTATATTTTTTACTTTTTTCTATAATAAATATCCCCCAAAAATATATAAAACATTATTTTTTTTCCTCAGGTTAGGCCGATACGTATTCTTCTACCTATGTTTGGCAAAAAAAAATCGCAATAAGCGTTTATCGGTTGGTTTGCGCAAAATTTATAGCGTTTACAAAATAGGGGATAGTTTTATTGCATTTTCATAATTTTTTTTTTTTTTTTACTACTAATGGCGGCGGTCAGCGGTTTTTTTTTTTGTGACTGTGACATTATGGTGGACACTTCGGACAATTTTTACACATTTTTGGGACCATTGTCATTTTCACAGCAAAAAATGCATTGTTTACTGTGAAAATGACAGTTGCAGTTTGGGAGTTAACCACAGGGGGTGCTGATGGGGTTATGTGTGACCTCAAGTGTGTTTGCAACTGTAGGGGGGTGTGGCTGTAGGTGTGACGTCATCGATTGTGTATCCCTATAAAAGGGATCACGCAATCGATGATGCCGCCACAGTGAAGAACGGGGAAGCTGTGTTTACATACAGCTCTCCCTGTTCTTCAGCTCTGGGGACCGATCGCGGGACTCCAGCGGTGATCGGGTCCGCGAGTCCCGCGGCCGTGGTCACGGAGCTTTCGGACCGACTCGCGGGAGCGCACCGGCGGCGTGCGCGACCCTGCGGCTGGGCTTAAAGAGCCACGTACATCCCGCTGTAATGCCGGTTGCACGGTGCGCAACGATTTATATAGGCATGGGGCGTGGTCACCGGGTGATGCCACCCGGTGTCCACGCCCCAGTATGACCTCACAATCCCGGGGAATGATGGGACTGTGAGAGGTCATACAGGGGCGTGGTCACCGGGTGGCATCACATGTGACCATGCCTCATGCCTATATAAATCGTTGTGCACCGTGCAACCGGCATTACAGCGGGACGGAGCGTTGAGTCAACATCTCAAAAAGAGAAGAGGGAAGAAGGCGACGAGGAAGACCGGGCCCCGCTAGAAAAAGAGCTGCAAGAAGAAAGCGGTGGTGCCCAGCAGAAGGAAGAAAGCACCGGAGAGCGGGAGGGGAACCGGAGAGCGCATTGTAAAAAAGTTTATAAAAGATTTAGATTTTTTTTAGCTTTTTTTATTTTGAACAGAATGTTTGGAGTTGAGAGTAATGGGTGAAAGGTCCTGTGAATTCTGATGGCTGTTGCCCTCTCGACTGCCTAAACAATACATGCCAATTTTCCTGCTCTTAATTAACCATAACTGCACATGCCGGTGGATTTTGTTTTAAAAAAATCAGTTACATGGGAGATTCTAACTTTACTCTGATCACAATCAATACAATTAACATTGGAACCCCTGAGACCCCTTTATGCATGCAGGTATCTCTCGTGGAAGAAACTCCCAGTACAGTAAATGGAAGAACATGCAGGGACCTCTATGCTACATTTCATATAATTGTCTTCAACCTCCGGCTTCAGGGTGTCTTCCGGGAGAGATATTAAGCCAATAACAGAAGCAGGGGGATGGGAATACTGGAAAATCAGTCCACCAGTGGATTATGGGTTCCAGTTAAACAGTATGACCTCATGCACACGGAACATTTTAAACACCACTTTTTAGGGGCACAAGCCCCCCCCCCCCATGATTAGCCTATGTATTAATGCACACATTGGTATTTTCAGGAGTTTAGAGGCAGAAAAAAAAAACTGTTAGCGCGTTCAGGAGCATCAGTGTTTTCCTGCCTGTAAACACCCCTCAGGGTTGGCTTATGTGATCATGCACACATAGGCGTTTTACAGGAGTTTGGAGGCAGAAAAATAAATGCACAAGGAGGAGCCACATCTTCGCAGAAAACACACTGATGCGCCTAAATGCGCTCAAGCGCTTGAACATTCATTAATTTCAATGGCCAGAATAAATATACTGGCCAATGATTCAAAAAAGCATGTGTTTTTGATGGATGCTTTACTTCTGAAGTTTAGAAGAGCTGAGCAAATGCCCAGTGTGCATGAGGCCTAAAGAGAAATTTTCATTTGTGCCAGTTAGTTTATACTGTGCATTCATAAACTTTATTGGGTTGAGTGGGGCCCAAAATTGTGCACTAAGGGAAACGGCTCTCACAGTGTTTATAAGGCTTCACATCAGTTTTTTTCTGTACAGTGTTTGCATTATGATACCGCATTGTTACACAGGAACAACTGTGGGAAGAAAGGCAACCTGAACAAGGTTCTAGATGTTTGGGCACTCTTGTAAAAATAATAAGGCTTGCTGCAGATTTTAATACAAAGGTTTGTATTGTATTTATGACATCGGTTTTTACCAAAATTGGGGTTTCCATTAACCATTACGACTTAATCTGCGAGAGAAAGAAAAAAATACTAAAACTACTGTACTGCAATCTTCAGGGAAATCCAAAGCAGTTAGGTCTTAGTACTTGTTGTTCAATGGTGCCCTCTAGCAGTGTCTAAACGAAACTGCACATACATGGACATTCTAAGCGATAACAGATTAGGGATAAATTATCACATACAATTAATCTGTGTGTCATTTCTATTCTTATTTATAGCATTATTTTATTCTACCAGAGAAATGCAATTCCATGTATGTTGTGAAGGCAATGTTAATGTATCTTCTATCATGCTTGGGGCTGGTCGTCTAATTTGTATTTGATTATTACACAGCCTTTGAGCAGGATTAAACTCCTAAATTTTCCGCAATATTTTTTTTTTTTTGGGGGGGGGGGTTCCCTCAAGAGCCATTAGCTATAATTTGCTAGTATAATGTCGGCATATTGACACATTATGACAGACTTACCTCGCTTACCCTTCAGTGTTGTGCTGTCAATATTGCACCTTTTCACAATATTCAAATTTTCTAAGATTGTGGATTTGGGGTTTTCATGAGCTGTAAGCCATAATCATCACATGCTTTGCATGTAATGAGTCTATGGCCTCATTCACACAGGCTTCATTCTATGGCCTCATTCACGGGCCGTTCAGGTCAGGTCCGTCTTGGCATTCCTATGGAGCGTCGGATGTCAGCGGAGACATGTCCGCTGACATCCGACCCGATCCGCTGAAAACAGACGTATGGGGGCCACGTCCCCATCCGTTCATGCGGATCGGATCGGGTAAGATCTGATGAAAACAGACACGCTGTCCGTTTTCATCAGATCGCTCCATAGGACACAGCGGTGCCCGACAAGCACCTCCACGCTCAGTGAGCAGAGAGAAGCTTGTCATCCGTCGGCTCAGCGGAGATCTGCGGACTGATCTCCCGCTGAGCAGGCAGACTCTGTAGCGACGGAGTCCGCCAAGTGTGAATGAGGCCTATCTCATATATTGGCTTCATCTTTTAAGTTGCATCAGTGAAATAAATGATCATTTGCACGATATTCTAATTGTTCGAGTTTCACCTGTACTTTGATTTTTCAATTGAGGGACGTCAGATAGGTTCATCAGGTAAATTGATGCAAGTATATCCGACTTTAGTGCTGTTGACCTATCTCATCACACATTTTGGCTGTTGCTTCATGTGCTTTTTTTTTCTGTTGGGGCAGGTGCAGACTCGGCATCAGCTGATCCTTTGGTCTTTGACCAGTATGTAGTGGTAGCTCCATATGACGAACAAGAAAGCTCAGAAATCAGCCTTCAAGTTGGACAAGTGGTGGATATCATTGAGAAAAATGAGTCTGGTAAGGCACAAGTTTCTATATTCCGTACCAGCAGAAACCTGTTTCTTGTCTTTAAAGTGGAACCTCACTCTCTCGATCAACGTTGACAATTTGTAATCCTCATTCTGCTAGCATTAGATAGGAACGTATATCATATTTACTTGTTTTCAACTTCTTCAGTTACTGCCTGGTTTCTGGCCTAGGCAAATTATGTCCTACATCCCAGTAGTCTTTAGGAGGGCAGGAGGGGGGCTTTTTCAGCTAAGCACAACCTCATGTCTGCATGCCTGAGCTAAGGACAGAGGAATTTCAGGAAGTAAATGTTACATGAATCATCTGCCCTTACTCAAGATGGCCACAGCCAGAAGTTCTAGGGTTTTTTTTCAAAGTGATTTCTCCGAAAATAAAACATGGAGACATGGATGGATGGGGGAGTTTGCTTTGAATATTAAAAAATGAATTAAATACCATTTTTGGTTTGTGGTGCTCGGATGCAGTGAATATTGAATATTTTAGATGAAAAGTTGCCGCCTTATGGGGAGGATGCATATGCAGAAAGGATATATGGGAAACTGTGTTGAACCTGCAAGTTACTTGTTTCCTGTTTATCTTTTTTTAACAAGTGTGATCAGGAGATCATTTAAGAGGGTAAACCAGAGGCCTTGAGCAGTATTGCCCTTACTTAAAGAGGAACTTCACTCTAGAAAAAAATAAGTCAGTAGCTACAAATACTGCAGCTGCTGAATTTTAATAAACCTGCACATACCAGTCCAAGGATCCAGTGCTGTGCTCCCCTGGGCCGGTTCTTTGCTGGCCTTTAGGTCCCCAGCGCCACCACCTTGGATGTGATAAGCTGGCTGTGTCTTTCTTCGGCTTCACAGCTCACTTCCCAAGTTGGACCAACTTGGGAAGTGAGAGCAGGTACCTGTCAAAACTAGGTATCCGCTCCCTGAAATAAAAACCTTCAATATAGGCAGAGGAGAGGGGGGAGGGGGAGGAGGAGGAGGAAAAGCAGAATTTCCCTTTTAAATTGAAGTTGCACTCTAACTTAGGTTTGGTGGCTCTGCAGCATGGAATTGGATAAACTGACCATTTTTGTGTTATGGCAAAGCATTAACGTGATAGTATATATTAATATTTATTGGTTTTAGGCTGGTGGTTCGTTAGCACGGCAGATGAGCAGGGCTGGGTACCTGCAACTTGCCTAGAGGCTCAAGATGGGGGACAAGATGACTTCACCATTCAGCCTGAAGAGGGTAAGCTGGCCTCTTCATTGTTCCATTCCATCTAACACATACCACAGAGAAAAGAAATAGAGCATGTATAAGCCAGAAATATGTCTATTCCATGCTAATATCTCGTATCTAATTAGCTTTTATCACATATGAACAAACCAGTAAATATTTGTCACTAAAATACTAAACTTTCCCATCACAGCTTTGTACATTGTTATCTATTTCTGTCACGTGTTATACATTTCATTAAGTGTCTTACTACTTTATGTAGTGTATGTGCTGTATGGTTTGTGTGTTTTTTTGTTGTTGTTTTTTTTTTTATTATTATTTTTATAAATCCGTGATGAACTATTTTGGATATTGGATATGTGAAACATTGAAGCTGGAGTCTATTTTGAGTTTCTGCCCACTGAAAAAGTATCCAGTCAAAATCTTCTGTAATTTTAATGAGATGTCTACACTTTTCTACAGGTCACACTGCTTACTGCAAGTTGCAATTGCAATATTAAAAAAAGATACAATATTCAAATCAACTTTCTCTGCCTATAATCTCCCAGATCCCCTACAGTCCACATCCCTGTATTTCTAGGCATGGGAAGCTGAATGGATTTTGTGTATTCTCCATGTGTGTGAGCAGTTTAGTTCATTGGTTTCCAGCCAAATAGCCCTAGTATGTGTGTCTATAAGACTATGGCTTAATCATTAAGTCTTCGTCTTAGTGCTTAGGACAGGGACTTGTGACTGGTATACATACTAGTACATTTATTGATTAATTAGTAGGATAGGATCATATAATATTGAGTACATAGAGCACAGGTTGTAGTAACCACACTGCTCTGTGACTAAAGCTTTTTCTACGGGATCGCTGGGCCCACAAGGCATAGGAACACAGATGCCAGTGCTTCAGTAATTATGTGGTTCTTTTTTTTAGTAAAGAAGCATATTATTGCATTTATTACATACGTTTCTCACATCTAGAAGTGCTTTAGATTAAAGGGGTTGTAAAGGTTTGATTTTTTTTTTTTTTTAATCAAAGTAACAAACATGTCATACTTACCTGCTTTGTGCAAGGGTTTTGCACAGAGCAACCCCGATCGTCCTCTTCTGGGGTGCCCAACTGGCACTCCTGGCTCTTCCCCTTCATCGGTTGGCACCACGGAGAGACTTTTCATGGGGCACCCATGCAGTCACGCTCCCAAGTCCCACTGCTGCATCCATTGACACTCAGCCCCTCCCCCCTGCTCCCGTTTCACTGGATTTCATTGACAGCGGTGGGAGCCTATCAATCTTTCCAGTAAGGACAGACAGCAGCTGGAGCCACTTGGCTTGTGCACATCGCTGGAACAGATGGGCTTAGGTAAGAAAAATGGGGGGCTCTGGGGGCAGCAAAGAAGGTTTTTCACCTTAATGCGTAGAATGCATTAAGGTGAAAAACCATGAGACTTTACAATCCCTTTAACGGCTAAAAATCCACTATGGGATTGATTTACTAAAACTGGAGAGTGCACAATCTGGTGCAGCATGGTAGCCAATCGGCTTTTATTTTTTTTGTCAAAGCTTAATTGAACAAGCTGAAGTTGGAAGCTGATTGGTTTCTATGCAGAGCTGCACCAGATTTTGCACTCTCCAGTTTTAGTAAATCAACCCCAATATGACCAAAAGTGATCTCAACTCTGTTGCACATTTTTGGGAGTAAATTGAAAACCTGATCTTGTGCCAGGTCTTCTCATCTCCACATCAGTGCCTAATCTCACAAATGCTTTTTCAGATAAATAGGTACTAATTACCACAAATACACACCAAAATATTGTGGAAAGCCAGCTTTAATAGCTAGAATTGGGGGGCACTGGCAAGGGTTTAGGAATGGGGTGCCCAACAAGCTCATAAAGGTGTGGTGGGCATGTGTCCACAAACTTCTGGTCATATACTGTATATTCCATTATGGTCCACTATCTCTTTGACTGGCATTATACATTATATACATACATATATAATATAATGTGTAAGGGTTGGGGTAGGCGTGAAACAAAGCCCCAGAGTATGTATGATTGAAATTCAAAAAGGGAGAGTGGAGTGGGACTTTATTTGTGCCTCAGTGGAGTACGAACAAAAAATAAAAATACCACAATTATAAGAAAATAGAAAAAGTTTTATTTGCCAACCATGGGCAGAGACTTCTTAAAATCTATTACAGTTTAAAACAAAATCCAGTTTACTATATCATGTGTCCAGGATGTCTGTCTTCTGTCATCTCTCATCAGGACCTGCACATCCTAGACACACGATATAGTAAACTGGATTTTGTTTTAAACTGTAATAGATTTTAAGAAGTCTCTGCCCATGGCTGGCAAATAAAACTTTTTCTATTTTATTATAATTGTGGTATTAATTTTTTTTGTTCGTACTCCACTGAGGCACAATTAAAGTCCCATTCCACCCTCCCTTTTTGAATTTCAATCATACATGTATAATATAATATAATACAATACATACATACATTATACATGATATAAGGGAACCTGCTGCAATGAATATTGGGCATGATGTCTCTTACCACTACATGTAAGTATATAGGTTATATTCCACATATGTGTGCAATATTTTCCTTTTTTTATTATTTTTTTGTAATACCAACAAACTGGGTTCCTAAATTTATCCCATAAAGAACGACTTATTGGGAAAATAATGATGGCTCCTCATTTCCTTTTTTGTCACTTCCTGCTTCCCAACATGCTCCCAGCCCCATGGAGATACTGGTCCTTGCCTAGGCACGTGGGCCGCCGACGGACTCTTGGGGATTTGTACACCAGTGGATGGGGTCCAGGTGCAGAGAGGCTTGTTTTTTTGTCTGTGTTTACTGTTTGCTTGTGCTTTGACCATTGGTGTCTGCATGACTTGCACGGAATGTTTCACTTTGCTAGCCAGTGAAATGTTTTTCTGCATGCCTGAGGCATGAATCTTATTGTAAACTATATTCATAGAGTTATTTGAGATGTGATTTGTTTTGACATGCCATTGGTATATGGATTCTTAAGAAGTGCATTGCAAAAAATAAAAATAAAATGCTGTTTTATTAATTTTTAATCGCACTTATTTTTGTGCAGCAGCCAGTTTTCAGTTTGCCTGGTGTGATTTTCTGAAAAATAAAATAAATTATGTAATGTTAAAAGCAATGATAAACATTAATTTGTTTACTTGGCATCCAGTTACACTTTAAGCTGAGCTTTTACTTCGCTTGAAATTATATTATGGGAGCTTTAAATGACAGTGTCAGTTGGGTAGGTGCCGGGGTTGGTGATTAAATAAAATTCATTAATTAGTCTGTTCTCTCTAAACTTGTTGTTTTTGTAAAGGCTACTTTCACACTGAGGCACTTTACAGGTGCTATAGCACTAAAAGTAGCGCCTTGAAAGAGCCCCTCCTTTCACTCCAATTTGAAAGCCTGAGTGCTTTCACACTGGAGCGGTGCACTGACAGGACGGTAAAAAAAGTCCTGCTAGCCGCATCTTTGATGCGCTGTAGGAGCAGTAAAATCAATGGGCAGCAGCGCCGAACCAACGGCAAAGTATCTCTGCAGCAGCGCGTTGCGGGCAGTATTAACCCTTTTTCGGCCACTAGCTGGGGCAAAAGCGCCCCGCTAGCGGCCGAATAGAGCCGCAAAAATTACGGTAAAGCTCCGCTAAAAAAAGTGGTGCTTTACCACCGATGCCCAGCGCTGCTCAGTGTGAAAGCAGCCTAAGGGTTACTAAACCCCAATATACTAAATGATTCTGTTACTGCTCGTATGACTTGGCCTTTACTTTGAGAACAAAATGATTGTGACCTTATATCTGGGATCTGGGCTTTGTTGTTTTATGTAGTTGTTCTACTTTAGGATGACGATAATTATTACTATTTCTGGGCTACATTGATAATTGCACCAAAACACTTTATATGAATGTAGGTAATATTTTAGCTTGCTGAACTTACCAGTTATTAGATACAGTTTAGCTAATTATATACATGTTGTAAAAAAACATTTTTCACTTTTGATAACAGATGAGAAATACAGTGTGATCTACCCATATATTGCAAGAGATCAAGATGAAATCACGCTAGATAAAGGAGTCATTGTTGAAGTCATCCAGAAGAATTTAGAGGGCTGGTGGAAAATAAGGTAATATTTATAATTCAAAGGAAGTTTGAACTGTTATATTGTGATTATGTTTCCTTAGGGCCATGTCACACAGGCAATGCCAGCCATTTGCAGCAATTTGTAAATAGCTACATAAGAGCTATAGTAGCTGATGATTTCGCTCCTTAGAATTATGTTTTTCCGCAACTACTGATCAAACCTGTGCTACATTATTATGTTAGCGTTTGATACTACCAATTTATTTTCTTTGGGAATTTGTAGCCAAGCCATAGCCCTTAGAACTATTTTTAAACTAGAGATGCTGCACAACTATTAAAGCCAATATTCTGAACCATAAATAAAACTTTAAATATATGGTACATCTCACACCTTGGCAGAGTGATGGAAACGCTACTGTAGCATCCCACAGCCATTATTGGACCTGGAACAGAATGGTGGCCTGTTCTCTGTCTTGTTAAACTGCTAACATTACTATGTTTGTCATTCTGCCTTTTTTCAGAAGTTCAGAAATGCTTTGAGTATACACAAGTTATTAGTAAGCAGTGGTTAGTGGCGTTATTCTACTTAGGATTGCTACCTTCTCATATTTTTTTATTTGTACCACTTACACCAGGGGTGCCCAACCTTTTGAAGGCCGAGGGCCACTTAAGCGACTTGGTAACCAATCGCGGGCCACAATGAGCAGAGTGGGCAGATGACAGGTCTGTGTCCAGTCTGCATATACAAAGCAGACACAGACACAGCCCAATCTACTCTATGTGCCCTCTGATCCAATCAGATAGAAGGGGGAAGATCCACTTCTGTTTTTTTAGCAGATCAGATTGGAGGTAGGCAGGTGTAAACGGACAAAAGTCTGTTTACATCTGCCGCTCCATACAGGTGAATGGAGGGTCTGATTGGGTCGGACCGATCATGTAAATGGGGCCTAAGGCTGCTTTTACACTGATGGTCTGCGGTCTATTGTGGCGCAGTGTACCTGTGGTTTTCCTGCCGTTTAGCTGCCTTTTGCCATAGACGTCTATTATATCCTGCAGGTGTGGTGCACTTTCTGAAAATTTGCTTGCTTCCTCTACCGCCAGCTTCATTTACAACACTGATGCTCTCGGATGGCAGGTTGGCAACCTGCATTTTGGGCTTGCCAACCAGCTATCCCAGAGCAGGAGGTCGCGGGCCACATCAGAGGGCTCAGGGCCACTGGTTGGGCACCCCTGACTTACACAAATGTACATTTTTTTTAGATGTGGAAATCCTGAGGTGGACAGAAGGAACCAGGTTTATTCACTAAAACAATATAATGAGCAAAATGCAATGCAAAAAAGTAAAATCCATCTCGTAGTGGTTTGACTTGGTGACCTTTCAAGTGAAAAAATTACCAAGGCCCGCTCCGCTCTTTATTAATCTGTATCTCTGTTCCACCAGCAGCCTCTCTAATACTCTACGATATTGGACACTACTAGAAGTTTTGGATACCTGAGTCTCCCACCACACACCATAAGTTCCTCTTCTGACTCCTATGTCACTACGGGGGAAACAGTAATATAGGAGTTTAAAGATGGAGCCTCAGCACACAGTGAAGATTGGTTTCTGTAGTTAGGTTATCCATTAAGAAGTACATGCCCTGCCCACTCAGTTTATGCTGAGAACAAGTACATTTTAATTTAATTAGCAGTGAGTAAAGTTGTTTTTCTTGGACAAAACTTTTATAGACCTTAAAGTTGTGAGTTAAGGATTTGTAGTTTCTGTGAAGATAACAATATTTCTCTTTTCCAGGTACAAGGGTGCAGAGGGCTGGGCCCCAGCTTCCTACCTGAAGAAGATTAGTGGGGATTTGTTGGCTCAAAAACTGGCTTCAGGATCAAGTGCCAATTCAAGTGCTCTAGACCTGGATGGGCTCTCTAGACAACAAAACTTTACAAGTCGTGATAGGGATGTTCCTGGGCGCCAGGCGCATGTTACAGACTTCAAAAGAAGTGAGAAAAGAATGAATGACATTGGCATTCAGTCATACTTTGTCTGACTTTTATAATTTACCATTTTAATGTTCTGTTCACAATCCTGTCTTCCTAAATTGCTGTCTCTATTTCTAAAGATGTTGCTTCTTTTAAGATTTTTATGGGCCTATTCAATATGACAGTAATCTAATTGTGAGTACTAAATGGCACTGTGAGTACTGAGGACATGAGTACCAGGAGGCACTGTGAGTATTACGAGAGCAGTGTTGATATTGAGATGGCATTATGCATACTGAGGGGGCAGGGAGGTGCTGAAGAGTCACAATGAGTGGTACAGGCCACTGTGAGTTCTGAAGGGGCACAGTGAGTACAGATGGGGCACTGTGAGTGCTGGTTGGGCAGTGTCAGTGCTGAGGAAGCACTGACAGTGCTAAGAGGGTCACTGGGATCAGGTTCAGCACATGCAGTGGATAGACAGATTGTTGGGAAGGGCTGAGAAGGACCCAGCTGTCATGGTACATATTGATACAAATGACAAAGTTAGAGGTAGATGTAGGTCAGACTCACCAATAGCATGCAGTGCCAAGCTGCAGCAAGCAAGACCAGCAGACTATTAGCATGCATTATAAGTAGGGATGTCCCGATACTGACACTAGTATCGGTACCGATACCGAGCATTTTCCCAGGTACTTGTATTCGGAGAAATGCTCCGATGCTTCACCCGATACCTGGGCAGTCAGGGTGATCGGTGCGGCAGGGGAGTTGCAAGCACTGATCTGCCTCCTTTTCAGCTGCTTTAGTTAAAGTTATACAGCAGTGATTGGTGCTTTTAACTCCCCCCAAAGCCACACCGATCACCGCTGACTGTCCCTGTATCTTCCTTCGTGCTGCTCTCCCCCTCCGGGTTCGTGTCCCCCTCCGTGCTGTGTGTCCCCCTCTGGGTCCTTGTCCCCCTCCTTGCTGCAGTCCGTGGTCTGTGTCCCCCTCCGTGCTGCTCTCCCCCCTCAATGTCCTCCTCCACCCCCTCAATCTGTCAGGATGGAGAGTGGAGGTAGGAGCCTCTAAATTCGGCTCCTACATTTTCCGAATGAAGAGTCAGTGAACACTGACTCTGTCCATTCACATAACTGAGCATCGTAACCTGTGTTTACGATGCTTCAGTTTATGAATGGAGAGGAGCTTCTCTCCGTTCATTTTAGCTGAGGCTGCAGAGAAAGGGACTGGGGAATCTGTGTCCTTAGTCCCTTTCTGTCTCAAAGGGGAGATGTCAGGGGTCTGTTAAGACCCCTGATATCTCACCAAAGACCCCCCAACAGGGCTGATAAAAAAAGAAAAAAATTTAAATAAATAAATAACGAATTTTAAAAAATAATAAAAATGTAAATAAACACACTGACAATTCACTCCACCCCCGCCCCCTAAAAAAAAAGAAGAAAGCACTGTAAAAAAAGAAATTGTAAAAAATAAAAATTGTAAAAAAATAAAAAATACTGCCACTACCACATGACATTAAAAAAAAGTATCGGTATTGGCGAGTACTTGATAAAAAGTATCGGTATTTTTACTCGGTCTCAAAAAAGTGGTATCAGGACAATCCTAATTAAGAGATAACATTATAATTCTACCACTTTACAAAACCCTGGTTTGACCACAGCTTTGGTATGTTTTCCAGTTGTGGTCACCCAATCCTCAGGAAGGATGAGCTGTAGAGAGTCCAGAGAAGGGCTAATAAGGGAGATGGAGGGCCTCAGTTACAAGGAACGACTACAAACATTATTTTCCTTGGAGAGACATTTAAGAGGGGATATAAACGCATTATAAAAATATTTAAATGCCGACTTCAGCATTGGGAGGAAACTATTTACCCAAGGTCAAAAAAAAAAAAACATGCGGTCACACATTGCAGTTGGATGAGAAGCAGTTCAATCTCCAACTGCGTAAGGTTTTTTTTTTTACTGGTAGAGCAGTAAGGATGTGGGACTCCCTTCCACAGTTGTCAGCAGTGTAGATAAAATAAAAAAAGATTTGGACAAGTGTCTTAGCATGAGCAATGTACAGCAATATGGAAAATTATAATAACTGGGTTGACTGGTGTCTTTAATTAACCTTACCATCTGAATGTCATTTTTGTTGTATACTTTGCACATGGTTGTTGTGGGTTCTGCTCTCTAGAGAAGTACAGAAATTGAAATTTAGACAATATGCATATTGCTTATTCAGGGCAGTACAACAGGTTTATTCAAATGTTCTTCTTCCCAGCAACATATACCTTAGCTTTCCTTTATGTTCTTACTGGAAGTGAGGAAAATACCTAATACATTAAGTTTAATGCCCAACTCTAAGATAAAAGTAAAGCTGGACCATAGATGGATCAAAATTTGGCCGGCAGAATTTTGATCCATCTATTGCTGTTACCATTCATGAGAAGTCGATCTGATGATCATCTTCCCATGAACGGGCTTGTGGAAAGTTTTGCTTTGGTTAACTTGTACCGCCAATTTGCTGCAGTGCTGATCTGTGTATTCTGACGACAGGGGAGTTCAGTTGTCGGAATATAAAACAATGAGGAGGATTCCCACATCCACCTTGAATGTGTGGATGGAGGTTCAAAGAGAAGTTTGGACATCTGAAAAAAACAGTTCTCTTTTTTCCCACCGGGAAAACCGGCAGGCTTTTGCCCAGCGTTTTTTCGAAGTTCTCCTATGGGAAAAACTGTGATGGAGCATACACACAGCCGGGAAAGCTTTTTCCTGTCGGGAAAACCGGCCTTGTGTAGGGGGAAAGACTGACCGAGCAGGTTCTCGGCTTTCCCCTCGGGATTTCCAACAGGAACTTTTCCCGTCGGAAATCCTGCATGTGTGTACGGGGCATAAAGCTCTTTTCCACCATTTCCTATTGGCTATTTTTAACACAAAATGTCTGCTACTTTGAGTGAGTAGTAAAGTATGGCTATTTAAATAATTTTCCCTATTCCTGCAGAATCTCCAATACTGAGACAGAGGCCTCCTCCTCGACGGGATCTTACTATTGTAAGTTTTTTTTTTCTGTACACCCCTTAGACATATCTTTTTTCTTGCAGCTCTGGTTTGGAGCTGTGGGATTTCAAAGCTTATGTGTGTGTCTATAAAATATATATCTAAGTGAAACTCAATAGACAATGGAATAGAATGTGCAATCAAGAACGATTGGGTCACTCCTGAAAGCATTTTCACTACCCCACAAATCTTTTGCTGGACTCTATCCAGTAGTAAAAGAGTTTGCAAAAAAGTAGACTATTCCTGTGGTTAATTCTGCCTTATTTGTCCTAAACAAACCTCCCATTGTACCTATTGAAGATGTTCCCTTTTTCAAGGATTCTGGTGATAGAAAATCGAAAATCCTCATAAAAGCTGGCAAGCCCAGCCCTATACCAGCTCTCACTGCTATTTATGTATGTCAAATTGCATCTAACTAGACTAAGGCAATGAATAACCAGCATGACACTGTACTTCAGGACTGTGGTGTTGCAGAATAATTACAACAGTTGCCTTCTGCACTTCTTTTGTGTAGATGCCTTGAAACACCTCATAAGACAAATATCCAAAATGGCTCTCATTTCCAATCATATGGGCAAAATCTTATGGGTAAAGGCTTGGGAAACGAAAGCTGCCTGTAAGACGCCTCACAACGTTGCCTTTCCAAGGAG